>NW_006408838.1:1333537-1335279 GCF_000296735.1 Chrysochloris asiatica | reverse complement strand
AAGACCCCCAAAGAGATAGATTGATGCAGTGGCAGCAACAATAGACTCAAACATAATAATAATTATGAGGATGGTGCAAAATCGGGCAGAGTTTGTTTCTGCTGTACATAGGGTTGCTATAAGTTGGAACTAACTTGACAGCATGTAACAACAATAGCAATAAGAAGAATTTATTTTAAATATCCTGTGCTTAGAAAGTATATGCCTTATTTTGCATTAGCACTGAGGTAGATAGGATAGAATTTTATTATACCCACTTCACTGCTAAAGACATGAAAGCTTGGCTTTCATTTCATTTGGTCTTATGAGTTTATCTATTTCCCATAAGTAGTTCAGGCACCTTCAGAAATAAGCTTTATAAAATTTAGATACTTCATTGTTGTATGAGCTGATTTTAACCATTATCTATAATGTTCTACTTATATAAAATCAGTAAAACAAATTAGTACTTCAGTCTAATTTTTATTATATTTAAAACCCTTTCCTTGTCCTAAGAACTCTAAGATATCCCTTAAATCTCAAAATCATCCAGTTTTGTACTTCTAGGGAAACCTCACACTTCAGCTCCAAGAAAGAGAATGCCATGCCAAGAGAATTTCCTATGAAGACAATTAGGTTATGAGGGTCTGAGCAAAATCTAGAACATTGCAGGGACCAGGGCTATGATCCTGGCATTATATTTGTAGTGTTGATAAGAACTAGTCCATATCATATTCACAACATCCTTAAAATCCTTTCAGAGCTTAAACATACTGTAAAAGCCAGAAAAGGTCATGGGAATCATCCATTTCAAAACCTTCATGATACAAAAGAAGAAGCATGAGACAGACATGGTTGGTGGCAGAACAAAATATCTTAGTGAGTTAGCCTGGAATTGATGCTCAGGCCTGAGATCTTGTCATCAAGAATGATATCCAGTATTATCTGTACTTTCATATGCACAAAAGGTCTCATATTAGAGCTCCACATCAGTTTTGCATAATAGCTCATGGTTAATATTGATAATCAAATATTATTGTTATTGTTGTTAAGTGCCATTGAATCAGTTCTAACATATAGTGACTCAGTATAGAGTCTTCAGGAAGTAGCTGGTATGTTTGAACTATCAAACTTGCAGTTTGCCAGGCTAGTGTTTATCCAATATCACCACACCAGGACTCCAGTAAAGAATGAGTTGGAGGTAATTCAGTCAGTACATGATAGAGATATAAAATGAGTTCTTTCCATGTAGCACAATCCATGTTGCCAATCAGTAATTTTTGACTAATATCATTAACTAATCTGAAAAAAATAATCCTTTTTATCAAGATCACGTTTCTGATCAAATACATCTTTATTTATGCAATCCTTCGCTCTACAAACATTATAGTCCATTCAATGATTCATTCAATAAACATTAAGCACAAATCACCTGTTAGCCAAGTTCTAAGCCTGTTTTTGTTGTTCAGTGCCATCAAGTCAGTTCTGACTCATAGCGACCCTGTATAGGGTTTTCAAGGAGCGGTTAATGAGTTTGAAGTACTATCCTTATGGTTGGTAGTCAAGTGCTTATTCTATAGCAGGTATTATACTAGGGACTAGATATTCATTAATTTAAAATAAAATAAAACAATATCTGATTCCTATCCTAATAGGACTTGCAGTATAGTCATGAAGGTAACTAATAAACATATAAAGAGAATAGAATATGTGATTTTAAAATATGATGTGTGAAGGAAAACAAAAAAAGCATGAAGCAATAT
>NW_006408838.1:1323812-1326598 GCF_000296735.1 Chrysochloris asiatica | reverse complement strand
GGCTGCTAACCTCAAGGTCAGCAGTTCAAAACTACCAGCTGTTCCGAGGGACAAAGATGAGGCTTTCTGCTCCCATACAGATTTTAAGCCTCGGAAACCCTATGTAGGGTCACTATGAGTCGGAATCAGCCCCACAGTAGTTAACAACAACATAGATAGATAGATAGATAGATAGATAGATAGATAGATAGATAGAGATAGATAGATAGATAGATAGATAGATAGATAGATAGATCTTGTGGTTCAAGCTAACATTGCAGTCAAGTACTTATCATACAGTGTCATACCATCATTATCATCAAGATTCTTATTCTTTCATTTTTCAATAGGACCTTGAACTTATAACATTTCATATTAAAACTGGAAGGGAGGAATAAAGATCAAGTGGAACAGAATATCCATTAGTTAACATATTACTACACTGGTGTGCAATTCTAGAATCAGCACTGGATTGAGAACTACAAGATCAGCAGTTCAAATCTACTAAATGCTCCTCATCAATCCTATACAGGGTCGCTATGAGTTGGTCAACAACAACATACTATATATACTAATACTAAATATTGAAACATGATGAAGAGCACCGGAATACTGTCAGTTATGTTGTTATTGTTAAGTGCCATCAAGTGGGTCCTGACTCATAGCAACCTTGTATAGGGTTTTCCAGGAGTGACTGGTGAGTTTGAACTGCTGACCTTGTGGTTCAAACTCACCTTGTGGTCCAGTTTTTTAGCCCACATCACCACACCAGAATTGTTTGTCAGATATAGTGCTGAAAAATGGTCACCTCAGATTGGAAGGCACTCAAAATACAACTGGGGAAGAGCTGCCTCCTAAAGTAGAGTTGACCGTGATAATTTGAATGGAGTAGAGTTTTGGGGACCTTCAGTTGCTGATGGTGCACAAGTCAAAATGAGGATACATACGTGTAAACATTTATTAATAATTGGAACATGGAATGTATGAAGTATGGTGGCAGTGATGGTTATGTGCTGTGGGGTCAGTTCTGACCCATAATGACCCTGTACAGGGTTTCCAAGGCTATAAATCTTTACGGGAGAAGAAAGTTTCCCATGTCTCCCATGGAACAACTGATAGTTTTGAACTGCTGACCTTGAGGTTTGCAGCCCGACTCATAATCACTACACTACCAGTATTCCAGAAGTATGAATCTAGAAAAAGTGGAGATTGTCAAAAATGATGCCCAATAAGATGGATTGGCATGGTGGCAGTATCAGTTGGTTTAATCTAGTAAGATTGTGAGCTTGGTGCAGGACCAGGCAGTGTTTCATTCTGTGGGCATAAGGTTGCAGTGAATCGGTACCAACTTGCATCACCTAACAACAACAACAACATGTATTAAATCTAAGGTAAAGCACAGGTAAATTTTCTTGTAATATTTTGTGTGTTGTTGTTAGGTGCCGTCAAGTGGATTCAGATTCATAGAGATCCTATTTTAAGCAGAATGAATACGTTTTATGTAGCGCAAGAAAAATTTGAAAGCAAACACTGACATTCAGTTGCTATAAGATTTGGGACTCTCGAGAAAGCATTCATAATGTGAGCTTCTAATGTTAGAAAACTTGAACGATTAAGAGTGAGGGTAGTTTTGACATCTATGTTATGTTTTAATAATATTTTTCTGGAAAAATACCTTGCTTTTCCAAATTCACTTTGACGTTTTACTTGTTGTTGTTAAGTGCCATCAAGTTGGTTTCAACCCATAGTGACCCTATACAGGGTTTTTAAGGAGCAGCTGGTGAGCTTGAACTGCCAACTCTGTGGTTTGAATGACTTTTCAGTCCAGCACATTAGTCCACAGAGCCACACCAAGATTCCTTTGCTCTCTCACAATTGACAGGACTGAGCATTGGTTGTTTTAGAAAGATCTGGTTTGTGCTCTAATTGTAAATGAGATCATCCTAATCAGTGGTTACCAAATGGTTTAAGAGCTCCACCACTAATTGAAATGCTAGATTTTGAACCAACTCAGAGATGCCATGGGAGAAAGACTTGATGAACTATGTCCAAACTTTCACAGTCATTGAAAACCCTATGGAATATAGTTCTTCACCAACAAATGGAGTAACCATTAGTCAGAACTGACTCAGTAGCAACTGGTTTATAAAAAGATCCAAAGCCCTGGATCTGCTCATGGAGAGCAATGTCACTGTTCAGTCAATGGCTAGCAAGACCCATCAGTTCTGAAGTAAGAACCAGTCACCCCATCTGCCCTGTGATGCTGGATGAAGCTTAGCTGGCCTCTTGCATGGCAGATGACATACTAAAGAGAAGCATTTTCATCATTGGGTTCAGCTACCCTGTGATTCCCAAAGGCAAAGCCTGCATCCGGGCCCAGATCTCTGCCTTGCTTAGCGAGGAGGACATCAACCACTGTGTGCAGGCCTTTGTGGATGTGGGGGATTGAATGGGGTACTGACTGCCCTGAGTCCAGGGCCTCTGAATAATTTTAAGCAAAAAAAATCCATAATTTAATTGGGCAGTAATTGGAAGCTATAAGTAAATAAATACCTAGGAATTTTGGGTTAAAGATTTGAAAACAGTTCATTTGTATCTCAGTATCTATGTCAGTTTGAGGACTAAGGTGCGCCTGACCCAAGCCATGGTATTTTCAATAACCTCATATGGATGCAAAAGCTGGACAGTGAATAAGGTAGATCATAGAAGAAATTGATGCCTTTGAGTTGTGGTGTTGGAGGAGAATACTGAAAGTGCCATGGACTGCCAAAAGAACCAATAGATCTGTTTTGGAAGAAGTGCAGCCA
>NW_006408838.1:1321694-1323177 GCF_000296735.1 Chrysochloris asiatica | reverse complement strand
GCTATGAATTGGAACTGACTTGATGGCACTTAACAACAATTGTATAATTCTAAGATCTTAAAATCTTGATTGGGAGAGAGTAAAATTAACAAAAGTTTTGTTGTTGAATATCACCAAGTTGATTTCCACTCATTGCAACCCCATGTGACAGAGTAGAACTACGTCATAGTAGGTTGTTGTTGTTTGCTCAAATCTTTATGGAAGCAGATTGTCATATCTTCCTCAGGTTGGGTGACAGGATGGATTTGAACAGTAAACTTTTTAGTTAGCTATCAAGCATTTAACCATTTGTACTACCAACACTCCTTATTAACACACATGCCATATTTTGACCTTTTCTCCAACCTGTAACTGACCCTGTACAATTAATAACACCATAACACTTTAAGCTTGAAGTGTTAGTATGACATTAATATAACTTTTCCATTACCTAGTCTTTTTATTGGACACTAAATACTATTGATTCTACTCATACAACATAATTCATATCCTCTGCATCTTTTCCAGGTTTGCTGCCAAAGCCCTGGGTGAAACGTTCATTTTCCTTCACTTAGTTCTTCTTCAGGAGCCCACTGATTGGTATTCATGACTCCTCTCTTTTCCTTGTAATCCTTCCATTGCTGCTGGGTTAATAATTCTGAAAAATAGTTTCATTCTCATCATGTATTTGACCCAAAGCAATTGACTACTTTAAAAATGTACAAACTAAACAGCCTGGAAATGTAGGTCATCTAAAATATGGCTACAGGCTTTAGCAGCTCCCTTTACAAGCTTTCCATGTATTCTACATTTCACACACATTGTTGTTGTTAGGTGCCATCAAGTCATTACTGACCCATAGTGACCTTACTCATAGCAGAAAGAAACACTACCCGATCCTGGACCAACATCACTACTGTTGCCATGCTTGAGTCCATCGATGCTGCCACATGGCCAATACATTTTGTTGAGGGCCTCCCTCTTTTTCTCTGACCTTCCACCTTACCAAACATGAAATCCTTCTCCAGTGACCGGTCCCTCCTGACAATATGTACAAAGTATGAGAGATGAAGTTTGGCCATCCTGGCCTCCAGGGAGTACTCTGGCTGCACTTCTTCAAAAACAGATTCATTGGTACTTTTGGCAGTCCATGGCACTTTCAGTATTCTCCACCCGAACCATAATTCAGAAGCATCAATTCTTCTAAAAGGTTTTCCTAATTCGCTGTCCAGCTTTCACATGCACATGAGGTTATTGTAAATACCAAGGCTTGGTGTCAGGCGCAACTTAGTCCTCAAGCTGACATCTTTGCTCTTCAACACTTTAAAAAGGTCTTGTGCAGCAGATTTTTCTAATGCACTACGTCGTTTGATTTCTTGACTGCTGCTTCAGTGAGTGTTGATGATTGATCCAAGAAGAATGAAGTCCTTGACAACTTCAATCTTTTCTCCATTGATAAGAATGTTGTTTATTGGTCCAGTGGTGAGGATTTTTGTTTTCTTAA
>NW_006408838.1:1318520-1319686 GCF_000296735.1 Chrysochloris asiatica | reverse complement strand
CAGACAAGGGACTTATTTCTAAAATATATAGGAAACTACAACACCACTACAAGAAAAAGATAAATAATCCAATTAATAAATGGGCACAGGACATGAACAGACACTTCACCAAGGAGGAGATTCAGGCAGCCAACAAACCTTTGAGAAATGTTCACGATCACTAGCTATTAGAGAGATGCAAATCAAAATAAGAATGAGATATCATCTCACACCAGAAATAACACCAAAGATCAAAAAAGTAGAGGACAATGAATATGTCGGGAATGTGGAGAGACTGGGTCCCTCCTGCCTTGCTGGTGGAACTGCTACATGATCCAACCTCTCTGAAAGCAATATGGCCCTTCCTCAGAAGGTTGAAAATAGAAATACCTTATGATCCACCAATTCCTCTACTTTGTATTTACCCACAAGAAATATGAGCCGTAACACGAGTAGATATATGCACACCAATGCTCATAGCAGCAGTATTTACAATAGCGAAAAGATGGAGAGAACCAAAGTGCCCATCAACTGAAGAATGGATAAACAAACTGTGGTACATACATACAATGGTATATTATGCTACCTTGAAGAATAACAAGGAAGCTGCAAGCCACCACATAACATGCATGAATCTTGAGGACATTATGTTGAGTGAAATTAGTCAGTCACAAAAGGAGAAATACTGCATAGGACCACTATTGTAAAAGGCTAAGAAAATGAACCCATACTTAAGGGGGATTGGATTCTTTGCTGGTTACTGGGATGTGGGAGGTGGGGTTAGGGGAGGGAGGGGAAGGTGGAGCATAAGGTAGGGAATAGTCACAGGATAGTTTGGGTGCTGGGGAGGGTGGCAATATACAAGACAGGGAGGGTGATGGAAGAATAAGCAGATGGGAGAACAATTAGGCAGGTTTGTATGGGCTAAATGGGACAGAGGTAAGCAATGATGTATGCACAACCAGGGCTCTGAGATACAGGGACTGAAACATGTTTGGAATGTGCAAAAGGGGATAAATAATGTTAAGATGCTTGGCTGTCTTTTGAATCTTGGTTTCCCTTGCCTACCATTACAAGATAGACAACCGAGGGGGAGAGAAAGGAATAGCCACAAATATCACCATAGAAAACTTGTAAGTCTGTCTTCTGCCTATAACTCATTGGAATACCTAAAATGGGGCTTACAG
>NW_006408838.1:1298570-1317830 GCF_000296735.1 Chrysochloris asiatica | reverse complement strand
CATTCCCACCCCCTCCATACACAGAGTAGACAGGAATGGGCAACTTGGACACTGGCTACCCAAAGTGGGGGGGGGATGGCTACAAAAGCAAGAAGTGACAAAGGCAAGAAGCTTTCAAGAGGGAACCTAGATTCAGAGGGCCTGGAGGAAGGTAGAATCTCCACTGAGTAATATCCAATCTGTCTAGGCAGGGCTGATGAAATGAAATGCGGATGGGTCTCTTGTAATACAATAGTGAATAATTGTTATCAGGACTGCTTGTGAGGGTTGGAAATGTAAAGGTAGACGTTTTGTAGCAAAGAGGAGTGTGATTAACTTTTCACTTACTAAACACTAAACAACATAAGCAGCATTCTTTCTTGCTCAGATCATCTGACATTCAGAATCATTCTGAAGTCATTATCCAGACAATTACTTTGACTGATTTGAGTCAGTATCCAAGATATAAATACTCGTCAAGACTGAATTAAATTAAAGTATTTGTTGGACCTGCAGATGAAGCTCATTGAATTTGGGGAGAAAAAGAAGGAAAAAATTATGGCAAAGAGAGTGAAAGCTTACTGACAGAGAACCAAACCTGGTTCAGAAATGACAAAGAGAATCTATGTAGTCACTGACTGCATGATCAAGCCCACCATTTACAACTGTTACAGAACAATAAAGAAATGTCGAATATGCCCTGGGTTACTTAAGAGGAGAAAACTATTACAGCATTCTTGTACAGTTTTAGTTAGGTACTGCATTGCAGGCTGGGAAGGGATATTTAAGAATCCTGAGACCTAGGCTCTTCTCCTGGCTCTATAACTGAGTCACTGGGGACCCTGAAGTCATCTTTCCCCTATACTTTTCTCATCTTTCTACGACGTGAGCAGATCTGCTGTCTCAAGCCTCCTCCAGCCATCATTAATTCTTTTCTGATTTATAAATTCTATAAAACCTACATTTCAACTTTTTTTTTTTTAGTTATTATTGTGAATTGAGTAATAGTTTACATGGGGGAACACCAATTTTACACTCATCATTTCATTGCAATGATTACAAGCTCCTCTGTGCATCATTATTCAACAGTATTTGCTTCTATTCCCTATGGTTTTGTTTGGGGGACGGGGGTAGGATGTACAGGAAAACACTCAGGAACATATTATTATTTAAACAACCAAAGGAAACATTCTGCAAGCCTGCCCCCTGGTCACCAGCACCTGGCCACTAGCACACCCTTTCTCTTTCTGTGAGTTTAAAGTCCTCAGCTGCTCTCTCTATGTCCTCATCTCTGTCTACATCTGTGGTGTCGCTGTTTCTCTGGATAGGGTCCCACATTCCGTTCGTGCTCTTCTCCTTTGCTACATTTCCCTTTTATGCAAATTGTTTGAGTATTATGCAAGCCAAAAAGAATGTTTACAGCCATGCCTTAAAATTTCTTACAGGGATTTCCCCTTGATCTCTTTCCCATGACATTGTGTTTAGGTGATAACATACCTGAGTTATTATTGAAATGAGCAGCAAATTGACAGTTTCTTCTCACACCGTTTCCCACTCCAACCAGATTTTTCCTACTATTTCTAAACATGAAAGTTAAGAACCTCTTAACAATATATTTGGCAGCAAAAAATGTTTTTGAGCTTGCTATTTTTTCTACTTTGTTAGTTTGATCAAAACATTGCTTACCTTCAATATTAACTACATGTTTTAGCAAATCTGACGTCGTTCAAAAGGCAGATTTTTCTCAGAAACAGGGCTCATATCTCAAAATCAATGAAATAAAATAAGGCTTCCTTTCAGTCAAAAGAAGCTTAAAACATTAGATTTTTTAATTTACTTTGCTTCCATTTTACTTTCAACAGTTCTATAATTGGTTTAGGAGGAAAACAACAGGGATATTTGAAACTCACAGATTTGATAGTAGAAGTTGTTTAGTAATTTTCAGTTAATAATTATTCTGCACCTACCAGAGCAGTATAGTAATATTCTCACTTTCATTAACAATACCCTTAAATCCACTGAGGTCCCAGAACAGTATTAATAGCACAATCTCTAGTAATCTCTATAGAGATCTAATGTCTCTTAGGTAATGCAGAATGTTTGTTAGCTTAATTAAACAGACCCATAAACTTTTTTATTATTATCATTTTTCCCAAAAATGTTGGGGGAAAAAAGGTATCTACCCAATGACCTCCTAATCAGGAAGTGATTTCTACATCATTAAACAAAGATGATGGGAGCACAGTGGCTCTGCAGGATAAGCACTGGAGCATTGGACTATTAACCACAAAGTTGGTGGATTGAACCACCAGCTATCTACTCTGTAGGAGAAAGATGAGGTTTTCTGCTCCCATAAAGATTTATAGCCTCGGAAACCCTATGCACGGTTGCTATGAGTCTGAACTGAATCACAGTACATTTCAACAAAAACAAAAGATGATACAGTAGGGATACAGTGTTTGAAGCATAGGTATGCTAACTACAAGGTGGGTGGTTCAAACCCACCAGTCACTGAAGAAAAAAGGCAAGCCAGTCTGCTCTTATAAAGACTTACAGCCTTGAAGATCTTAGAGAACAATTCTAGTCTGTCTTCTAGAGACACTATGAGTCAGAAATAGACTCTATGACGGCAGGTAATAGGAGACGATTTCCCAGTTTCATTTGTTTATGCTTTTGAGAAGATTTGAATCTCTTTTCTGGAAACTATTTTACTTTATCTCTGGGTATGCTGTGATTCACCTCCTTTGGGAATAGATTTGTGCTCTGCTTTCTGTTGCTAAGTACTGTCAAGTTGATTCTGACTCATAGTGACCCTGTATAGGATTTCTGAGGAACAACTGGTAAATTAAAATCACCGAACTTACAGTTCAAACCACCCTTGTGGTCCAGTGTGTTATCCTGCAGTGCCATAGCAGGACTCCATCTAGGCTCTCTAACTTTCTTATGAGAACAACATTACTGACTTGCTGTTGAGAGTATGACCGTTTCTTTATAATTAACAACAAAGCTCAAGGAGCTGCTCTGCAGTCATCCTCCAGAGAGCTCCATCATCTTCTGTCAAAAGCAGGTTTCAGATCAATGATATTGAAGACACATCATTACAGTAACATCTATTTCAAATGTTTTCCCACTAGCAAGTTCTGATAAGCACTATACATAGACTGTTGTTGTTGTTAAGTGCCGTCAAGTCAGATCCGACTCAATGGCCCTGTATAGGGTTTCTGAGGAGCAGCTGGTAAGTTTGAACATCCAACCTTGCAGTTCAAGACGACCTTGCATTCCAGTGTTTATCCTACAGAATCAAACCAGGACTCCATTAGTTTAATTCCGATCCAACTGCCTCCAGTGACAATAGACGAAACACAGCTGTGGTTTACAAAGATTGCCCTACTTTTTGGGGTACCACCACCATGTTAGGAATCATTGGGACTTCTAGCTCATACTGTCTTTGCATTCTGGGTATTAATGGGGTACCACTCATTCAGTAAGCATCACTGTAGATGTTACCATCAAAGTTTCTGATGTTCTGAAAATGTAACATCAAATGGGCATTCAGTTCTCTGGAATATATTGGGTGCCAGACATTTTCTTAGCTCATTAGGACACTGGTATTTTGATGGGTATCCCCTGCTTATCTGACAGACATGCTCAAACAACTTTAAAATCCATGAGGAGCTCTCAGGTGTGCTCAAACTAGAACCACAGACCACAGAGATACTTTAAATGTAAATTACTCCTCTTTAGAAGCCAAAGAACCATATTATAGATTTACATATAAGTAAATGTCTATTCCTCCCCACCCCCATTTTCTGAAAAAATGCAGAAGCTATGCTCAGAGTAAAAAATAAAGAATTATGTTGTGTGATTTGATAGTATTAAAGTGCAATTTATGGAAAGTTTAAAAAAATGACTTTCATATAAATATATAAAATGTAGTAATGAGGAAACTAATAAGATGGCAAAACCAGTTATGTTGTTGTTGTTGTTGTTGTCAAGTGCTGCTGAGTCAGTCCTGACTCAGAGTCACACCATATAGGGTTTCAAAGGCTGTAAATTTTTCAGGAGCAGAAAGCCTCATCTTTATCCTGAGGAGTAGTTGGTAGGCTCAGATCACCAACCTTGAATTTCAAAGTCCAGTGTTTATCGTACAAAGCTAAGAATACTTATAAGAACTGATTACTTATAAGCATTGAATAAGAAAGGAAGGAAGGAAGAGAGAATGAAGGAAAAAAAGGGGATAGAGAGAAGGAGGGGAGATAAAAGAAAAAAAGATATAAAAATGCTAGGCTATCTTTTAAAGAAAATCTAGTTAATAATATCCTTTGGTATCCATGATACCAAAGCTATTGAAGATACCTTGTGAAAAATCACAGGGTAGTGCAAGTGTTTTGAATTTGACTAATAACCTCAGAATTGACAGTTTGAATCCATTTCTTGGCACTGCTGAAGAAAGGCCTGGCTATCTGCTTCCATAAAGACCAGAGCCAAGAAAATTCTATGGAGCACTTCTACTTGCTAACACACATGGTTGTCATGAGTCAGGCTCAATGGCAATATGTCTTTCTATTGGACAAAAATATGAGGGGACTTCAAAAAGTAACTGGAAATTTTTCAAATTTCATTATTTTTCCATACTATTTTTTCCAAAAATTTATACAATTATGCAACTTAACATATTTATAACTGTTTTTAAAATGAATTCCCATTCCCACCCCTTTTTTTTGTTTACCTTTTGATTGCCAATATTCTTTTTTTTTTTTTTTTCTGTTCTTTCTCTTTTTTTTTTACTATATAATTTCATTTTCCAGTATCTCTTATTGTTTGTTGTTAGGTGCCATTGAGTCAGTACCAACTCACAGTGACCCTATGCCCAACAAAACAAAACACTGCCTGATCTTTGGCCAATGACAAAACTGTTGCCATGCTTGAGCCCATTGATGCTGCCACTTTGCCAATCCATCTCGCTGGTGGTCTTCCTCTTTTCCTCAGACCCTCCACCTTGCCAACATGACATCTTTCTCCAGCAACTGATTCCTCCTGACAATATGTCTGAAGTATGAGAGATGAAGTTTGGCCATCCTGCCCTCCAAGGAACACTCTGGCTGCACTTCTTCCAACACAGAGCTGTTGGTTCTTTTGGCAGCCCATGGCACTTTCAATATTCTTCTCCAATACCATAAATTCTTCTATGGACTTCCTTATTCACTGACCAGCTTTCGCATGCACATGAGGTTATTAAAAATACCAAGGCTTGGGTCAGGCACACCTCAGTCCTCAAGCTGACATCTTTTCTCTTTAACACTTTTAAAATGTCTTGTGCAGCAGATTTGCCTAACGCAATACATCATTTGATTTCTTGACTACTGCTTCTGTGAGTGTTGATGATTGATCTATGAAGAATGAAGTTCTTGATCACTTCAATCTTTTCTCAGTTGATAGGAATGTTCTTTATTGGTCCAGTGGTGAGGATGTTTGTTTTCTTGACATTGAGATGCAATCCATACTGAAGGCTGTGCTTTTTGATCTTCATCTGCAAATATTTTAAGTCTTCTTCACTTTCAGCAAGCAAGGTTGGATCATCTGCATATCACAGGTTGTTAATGAGTCTTCCTCTACTCCTGATGCCATGTTTTTCTTCATATAAATCAGCTTCTCAGAATATTTGCTCAGCATACAGGTTGAATAAGTATGGTGAAAGAATACAACCCTGTCACAAACCTTTCTTAATTTTGATCCATTTAGTGTTCGCATGTTCTATTTGAACAATTGCCTCTTGGTCCAGGTACAGATTCCTCATGAGCACAATTAAGTGTTCCAGAATACTCATACTTTGCAATGTTGTCCATAGTTTGTCATGATCCACAGCATCAAAAACCTTTGCATAGTCTATAAAGCACAGGTAAACATCTTTCTGGTATTCACTGCTCTCAGCAGAGATCCATCAGATATCAGTAACAATATCCCTAATTCCACTTCCTGTTCTGAATCCTGCTTGAACCTCTAGAAGTTCTCTGCCAGTCTCTCAGCATAACAATTACACGTTTTAATGTAAAAACATTTTAGTGATTTCCTTAGACTTTGCAATATTACATTTATGACTTATTTAATCCCATTTTCATATAACAAATACACCTGATAACAATAAAAGATTGTAACTTAACTGCCTCATAATGGGAATGGTGATATAAGATTTTAAAATAAATATAGCCAAAGTAGTACAATTGCAATTAGGCTTAGTTTCTTTGGTAACTTCATAAAATATGGTAGGGTTTGAAAGGAAGTACAACCTCTCACCAAATGTATTGGCCATTTTGAATCTGACAACCACATGGTTTACTATTTTGGGAATGACAAATTGAAGAGGAATGGTGCTTCATTCATTGTCAAAAAGACCATATCCAGATCACTCATGAGGTACAATGCTGTCTGTGATAGGATAATATCCATTAGCCTACAGGGAAGACCAGTACATAGCTCTATTTTTCTAATTTACACACTGACCACTAAAGCCAGTGAGGATGAAATAGAAGAATTCTACCAACCTCTTCAATCTGAAACTGATCAAACATGCAATCATGATATATTGATAATTACTGGTGATTGGAATACAAAGGTTGGGAACAGAGAGGAAGGATCAGTAGTTTGAAAATATGGCCTTGGTAATAGAAATGATGTTGGAGATCATATGATAGAATACTGCAAAACCAATGATTTGTTCATTTCACATACCTTCTTTAGACAGCATAAGAGATGACTGTACACATGGACCTCACCAGGTGGAATACATAGAAATCAAATTGACTACATCTGTGAAAAGAGAAAATGGGAAAGCTCTGCATCGTCAGTCAAAACAAGGCCTAGGGCAGATTGTGGAACAGACCATCAATTGCTCATATGCAAATTCAAACTGAAGCTGAAGAAAATGAAAACAAGTCCATAAGAGCCAAAATATGACCTTGAGTATATCCCAGCTGAATTTAGAGATCATCTGAAGAACAGATTTGATACATTAAACACTTAAGACTGAAGACCAGAAGAGTTGTGGGATGACATCAAGAACATCATACATAAAGAAAGCAAAACATCATTAACAAGACAAGAAAGAAGGAAAAGATCAAAATGATATCAGAAGAGACACTGAAACTTGCTCTCCAGCATAGAGATGCTAAAGTAAATGGAAGAAATGAAGAGGTAAAAGAGTTGAATAGAAAATGTCAAAGATCATCTCAAGAAGACAAAATCAAATATTACAGCAATATGTGCAAAGATCTGGAGTCAGAAAACCAAAAAGGAAGAATATGTTCAGCCTTTCTCAAGCCAGGGGAACTTAAGAAAAAATTCAATCCTTTACTTTCATTATTGAAGGATTTTGTGGGCATATTATTGAATGATGAGTCATTGTACCAAAAGGAAATGGTTAATGTTCAACCGTTTCAAGAGGTAGTGTATCATCAAGAGCCAATGATACTGAAGGAGGAAGTCCAAGGTGCATTGAAGGAATTGGCAAAGATCAAGGCACTGGGATTTGATGGAGTAAACTTTGAAATCTTTCAAGAAAGTGAGGCAGCGCTGGAGGTATTCACTCATCTATGCTAAGAAATTTGGAAGACAGCTATCTGGCTGAATGATTGAAGAGATTTTTATTTGTGCCCATTCCATAACCCAATGGAATGCAGAAATCATCGGACAATCTCTTTGATTTCCCATGTGAGTAAAGTTTACTAAAGGTAATACAGAAATGGCTACAAGCATACATTGACAGAGAACTTCCAGAGGTTCAAGCCGGATTCAGAAGAGGCTGTGGAACGAGGTATATCCGATGCACCTTGATTGATAGCAGAGGATACCAGAAAGACATTTACCTGTGATTTATTGACTAAGCAAAGGCTTTTGATTCTATGGATTATGACAAGCTATGTATTCTGAATATATTGCAAAGTATGAGTATTCCGGAACACTTAATTTTGCTCATGAGGAATCTGTACATGGACCAAGAGGTAGTTGTTAGAACAGAACATGGGAACACTTAATGGTTTAAAATTCAGAAAGGTGTGTGACAGGCCTGTATTCTTTCACCATACTTATTCAACCTGTATGCTGAGCAAATAATCCAAGAAGCTGGGCTATAATGAATAAAAACATAGCATCAGGATTGGAGGAAGATTCATTAATAACCTGTGATATGTAGATGATCCAACCTTGCTTGCTGAAAGTGAAGAGGACTTAAAATATTTACTGATGAAGGTCAATGACCACAGTCTTCAGTATGGGTTGCATCTCAATGGAAAGAAAACAAAAATCCTCACCATTGGACCAATAAACAACAGTTTTATCAATGGAGAAAAGATTGAAGTTGTCAAGGACATCATTGTTCTTGGATCAACTATCGGTGTTCATGGAACCAGCAGTTAAGAACTCAAATGATGTATTGCACTGAGCAAATAAGCTGCACGTGACCTTTTTAAAGATTTGAAAAACAAAGATGTCAGCTTGAGGACTAAGGTGCACCTGCCCCAAGTCATGGTATTTTCAATAACCTCATAGTCGTATGAAAGCTGGACAGTGAATTAGGAACACCGTAGAAGAATTGATGCCTTTGAGTTATGATCTTGGAAGAGAATATTGAAAGTGCCACGGGCTGCCAAAAGAACACAGATCTGTGTTGGAACAAGTGCAGCCAGAGTAGGCCAGGAAGGCCAAACTTTGTCTATCATACTTCGGGCATATTGTCAGGAAGGACCAGTCACTGGAGAAGTATGTCTTGTTTGGTAAAGTGGAGGGCCAGAGTGAAAGCGGAAGACCCCCAGCGAGGTGGGTTGTGTGAGATGGAATGGACTGAAGCATGGCAACAGTAGTGAGGTTGGCCCAGGATCGAGCAGTGTTTCATTCTCTTGTGCATACTGTCTCTATGAGTTGGTACCAACTCGATGGTACCTAACAACATCAACAACAACAACCTCTCACCAAGGAATCCTGGTATGGTAGTGGGTTATAAGTTGCACTGATAACCATAGGTCAGCAGCTTGGAACTACCAGCTGCTCCATGGGAAAAATGTGAAGTTTTCTGTTCCCTTAACATTTAGAGTCTCGGAAACCCAATACAGAGTCTCCGTGAGTTGGCACCAACTTCATGGTACAAAACATACACCACCAACTACCATAACACTCACCTTCACACTAGGGGTAACTGTGAAAGAAGATCAACACTGATACTCCTTGAAGGTATCCTCCCAAAGGAGAAGAATGGTTTGACTGAGATAATAGATATTCATGAAGACCTGGTGTGACATTGTGGGTTAATGCGCTGGACTGCAAAGATCATTTGAACTGTGAGGTCAGAGGTTCAATCTCAACAGCCGCTCCTATACATGGTCGCTATGGGGCAGAACCGACTCAGCGGCAGTTGACAACAAAAATGGCTACTTCAGAGATTCAGTGTAGGTAAGTGACAAAGTTGGGTCTCAAGTTTCAATATGCATTTGGAAAAGACTAAATCACCAATTCTGTGGATGAGATAAACTGGTTTTGCAAGTTAAATGTTCAGAGGAATTTTGTCTGACTGTAAACAGTTGGCCCACAGCACATTTGATACTTTAATAGAACTAAATACCATTGATAACATTTACTGTGTACCACAAGGGTAAAACACACTCAGCACTTCTCAAGCTGAGAGAATTAAAGCTAATTTCAAGCCTTGACTTGCAACTTTGAAGGAGTCTATGTACATAGGTGCTGTAGGATAAAGTACTGGACCAAAAGGTGAGACTTGAACTGCAAGGTTGGTTGTGCAAACTCACAAGCCACTCCTCAGAATCCCTATACAAGATCGCTATGAGTCGGAAACAACGCGGTGGAATTTAACAACAACAATATGGACATGTTGTTGTTGTTATGTGTCGTGGAGTCGGTTCCGACTCATAGCGACCCTTTTTAGGGTTTCTGAGGCTGTAAATATTTATGGGAGCAGAAAGCCTCATCTTTCTCCCGCGGAATAGTTGGCAGTTTCGAATTGCTGACCTTGCAGTTCGCAACCCGATTCATAACCACTATGCTATATGGACATAGACAAGATATAAAACACAAGTTCTCCAGTGAGATGGATTGACACAGTGGTGGCTGCAACAATGGACTCAAACATGACAACAATTGTGAAAATGCCACATGAACAGGTAGTGTTTATTCTGTTGTGCATAGGGTCGCTATGAGTTAGAATCAACTTGACAGCACCTAACAACAATAATAACATGTGCATCAAAAGAAGATGAAAAGAATACACAGAGTCACTGTACCAAAAATAATTAGTTGACATTCAGCAATTTCAGGAGGTAGCCTATGATCAAGAACTAATACACTGAAGGCATTAGTGAAAATCACGGTTTCGGGAACAATTTCAAATTGTGGCAGTGCTGGAAACACTCACTAGTGCTTGTCAAGAAATATGGAAGATCTGGCAAAGCAACTGTAAGAAATCTATTTTTGTGTCCATTCCAAGGGCTGGTTGTTTTCTTAGGTGCTGTCAAGTTAGTTCCGATTCATAGCAATCCCATGTAAAACAGAATGAAATGCTGCCTGGTCCTTTGCAGGGAAAGGTTAATCAATGGAAAGCATAAACTTTGGGCAGTATCATAAATATCAAATGCAAGTAAAATGTCGCTGAAGATAATTCAAAATTGGTTACAGAAGTACATTGATAGGGAGCTGCCAGAAATTCAAGCCCAATTCAGAAAAGGAGGTGGAATAAGGGGAAATCATTGCTGATAAACAGTTGAGAAAAAAAGAATTCAAGCCTTGATTTATACTAATGAAAGATTCTTTGGAAAAGTAATGAATGATGCAGAAAACATCAAAAGAAGCTGGAAGGAATATACATTCACTATATCAAAATGAAATGGTTGATGTTCAATCATTTCAAGGGGTATCATATGACCGAGAACCAATGATACTGAAGGAGGCAGTCCAAGATGCACTTAAGGTATTGGCAAAGAACGAATTGAAATCTTTCAAAAAACCAATGTAGCACTGGATCAGTCAATCATTTATACCAAGATATTTGGAAGACAAGCTGATTGGTAGAGAGGCATATTTGTGCCCATTTCAAAGAGAGGTGATCCAATAGAATGTGGAAATCATCAGACAACATCATTAATACTGCATGCAAGTACAATTTTACTAAAGATAATCTTTTTAAAAGTTTGCAATAGTACACTGACAGGGAACTGCTAGAGGTTCTAACAGATTCAGATGAGAACACTGAACAAGAAATACTATAGCTGATGTCAGATGGATCTTGGCTGAAAGCAGAGAATATCACAAAGATGTTTACCTGTGGCTTATTGACTATGCTTTTGATTATGTGTATCATGACAAGCTGTGGATCACATGTGGAGAATAAGAATTCTGGAACACTTAATGGTGCTCATGAGGAACCTGTGCATATACCAAGAGGCAGTTGTTCAAACAGAACAAGGGAACACTAAATGGTTTAAAATTAGGAAAGGTGTGTATCAGGGTTTTATTCTTCACCATATTTACTCAATCTGGTAAGCACATAATCTAAGAAGCTAGATTATAAAAGAACACGGCACTAGGATTGGAGAAAGTCTCAGTAACAACCTGTGATAAGTGAAGAAGATTTAAATTACTTACTAATGAAGATCAAAAGGACCTCTAGTAGCACAGTGGTTATGAATCGGGCTGTGTACCTCAGGATCAGCAGTTTGAAACTACCAGCTGTTCCACAGGAGAAAGATGAGGCTTTCTGCTCCCGTAAAGATTTACAGCTTCAGAAACTCTGTACAGGGTTGCTATGAGTCGGAACAGACTCCATGGCACATAACAACAACAATGAAGATCAAAGATCACAGACTTCAGTATGGGTTGTAACTCAATGTAAATAAATCAAAAGTCCTCACCGCTGGCCCAATAAATAACATCTTGATAAATGGAGAATAGTTTGAAATTGTCAAAGACTCTGTTGTGCTTGGATCTATTGTCAACACTCATAGAAGCAACAGTCAAGAACTCAAGCGATGAACTGCATTAAGAAAATCTTTTAAAGTGTTCAAGAGAAAAGATGTTAGTTTTAGGACTAAGGTCTACCTGCCCCAAGATATGGTATTTTCAATAGCTTCACATGCATGTGAAAGTTGGACAATGAATAAGGAAGGAGAATTGAAGAATTTGACTTATGGTGTTGGAGAATAATATTAAAAGTATCACAGACTGCTTGAAGAACAAATAAATCTATGTTGGAAGACGTAGAATCAGAATACTTTGTGAAGCCAGGAGGGCAAGACTTCATCTCTCATGTTTCAGAGATGCTATCAGGAGGGACTAGTCTCTTGGGGAGGACATCGTGGTAGGTAAAATGGAACATTAGTGAGAAAAAGGAAGACCTCCAATGAGATGGATTTGCTCAGTGACATCAGCAATGGGCCCAGCACCAGGCAGCGTTTTGTTCCATTGTGGATAGGGTCACCATGCGTCAGAACCAACTCAGTGGCACTTAACAACAACAAAAGCAAGTATGCTCGACACTCACAACAAGGAAAGGATGCTTATAAAAAATAGTGATGAAGCCCAGCAATGTTTCATGAAAGTAATCAGCTGAGAACATTCATGAACATTTTTTCTTAATGAATGTGTGATATATGGTTATTTCTACACATAAGAACTAGTGTTTATATACACATAAAAGTGGAGTTAATTTATATACTTTTTAATATAATTCATGTTTTAGACAATTTAGTGACTTTTGCATTATTAACTTATTATTCTGTGACAAATTCAGAATTATTATGATAGCAACCATAAGCACAAATCCTGTTCAGGAGATAATTGTCATTTTTTTCCTCTTAAATAGGATACTTAAATAGGTAGGTTGTTTGGGGCAAAAAGTTGGTTGCTAGAAGACCAGGTGCCATGAGAGAGATCTAAAAATAAAGAGAAATCTGGAAATGAAAGAAGAACATCGATGAACAAGTATATGAGATATGTGAAAAGGATATTAAAGTAAATAACCTGGCAGAATCATTAAAGGATTTTGGAAGATAAGAATATTATATATTCAGTTTTAAGTTATTTTTGCTTGTGTGTTTCAACCAGGGCTTCAAAACAATTTTTACTAGTTCATTTATGGTTGACAAACTGAAAATGAGATTGAACAGAATTTTCAAAATATCGATGCTTGGGATAATAGAATGGAGAAATCAAGGGCCAACACCCTGTTATAAACTAAAGCTCCCTCCTTGAAAATAAGGATAGCATTTGTGTTGCATAGCAACCAAATGTCCTGCACAGCAGCGTCAGAACCAATACTGCCCTGCTCAAAGATGTCAGTTGACTGTGCTGCTTTGAATGGATGTTCTTGTAGCTTTTAGGTCCCATTGAGTCAGTACCAACTCATAGCGATCCTATGCACAACAGAATGAAACATGCCCGGTCCTGGGCTGACTTTACAATTGTTGCCACTCTTGAGCCCATTGATGTTGCCATTTTGCCAATCCATATCGCTGGGAGTATTCCTCTTTTTCTCCAACCATCAACCTTACCAAACATGATATCCTTCTCCAGAGACTGGTCCCTCCTGACAATATGTCTGAAGTATGAGAGAAGAAGTCTGGCCATCCTGGCCTCCAAGGAGCACTCTGGCTGCACGTCTTCCAACACAGATCTGTTGGTTCTTTGGCAGCCCATGGCACTTTCAATATTCTCCTTAGCAACTTATTTCAAAATGGTCCCATAATCACAGACATAGAGGCTAGGGTTACAATATACCACAAAACTGAGAAATTCAGCTTGAAGGGCCATAATAAATAATTAAGTGCTCTGCAATTTTTTAGAAGAAGAGGGAGGTATGAAATCATTCAGATACTTCTCCTGACTGACTTTTAATTTTAGTCTGTTCTAGAGTCCCAGTTTTTCCTGAGGCCAGAACCTGTTCACTAGCATAAGCATAGGTTAGAAGGTTTCATGAAGGCAGACACCGCCCTGACAGTTCTATTCCACACAGAAACGAGATTCTCGACAGCATAGCTATGCTGTTGAATAGATATACACAGATCTAGTAACACATCCTGTTTCATGGAACATGTCCATTTTACCATGTCCTCATACCTTCAGTAATCATTTTGTTCAATTATCTATAAAATTGACCATATTCACTCAGGTAGCACTTGCTGTTCCCTCTGTGTAATATGAAGAAGGACCTACTTTGTATTGTTCTGGATTCCTGTCATATATTTCAGCAAAGCAAAGAGTGACTTTTATTTGATCAGTTTGGAATTTAATAGATATTGTCTGCACTGTTAGATTTAAAAAAGAAATAAACTGGATTTTGTACCTCCTTTTGTTACATGAATAATAGATAATTATCTAGAAAATAACTGGTCCCATTATGAGTATTTTATTACTGTGCATGTGGACATCTTGAATTATATAAATAGCTCCAAAAATATAGTTAGCAAAGGACTTCTTAACAATCTGAAAATCATAACGTGTAACTCAACAGAGACCTCCATGCCCTTCTCCTGAACTCTTATTGACTTTCAGAAGTAATTTTATTGGATCCTCTTCTTTGCCCTCTTTTCTCCTCTTTACTTGCTCTGTTTTTAGAAATAAAAACTGAAACAGGGAAACGTTTGGATTTTTATAATGTAGCAACTGAAAGGCAAAAGCAGAGTATTATTGTTCCTTCCATTTTAAAATTACAACTATTTTCAGCTCTAATTGTTGTTGTTGTTGTACAGTGCCATCGAGTCAATTCTGACCCATAGTGACCCTGTAAGGGTTTCTGAGGAGCAGCTGGTGAGCTTGAACCACCAACCTTGCAGTTCAAACGGCTTTGCAGTTTTACGCATTAACACACAGCGCCACACCAGAACTCCAAGTCTTTACTTAGAAGACTATGACTTTTTTCAAGTGATGCATCTCTTTTCATCTACCTTTGTCTTTTGTCAGAGGGTGGCTGAGGAGTCCTTTAATGATAGCTTTCATGCCATATGATATCATTTCTTAATGACACAAGAAACTGGTGCTCATATTGTCCAGACTCCACAAATCTGCTTTATCAGAATCTGAGTGTAATTTCTATATGAAAAATAGCAACTTTCCCAAGGTTAGAGACTTCCTAGAGAATGAGATAATCATTTCAGGACCTGAAGACTATGTGTAAATGTGGAAGTCTTGTGGATAAAGGAGAGTCTCCTTTATTGGTACCCCGTGTATGCCATTTCTATTGGTGTTTGTGCTAGGACACACTGGATCACTAACATGGCAAGGGGACCATAAACCTCATTTGTAGCACTTAACAATTTCTATGGTGCAAATATTGCCATCATAACTGATTCATACCAACAACATGATGTCACTAAACATGGAATTGGGGATAAATATTCAGTAGCTCACCATCATATTTCCACCTTATAACTATGATATACGTAAATAACCTCAATAATTTAGATAATAGTAAAATGTAGTGAAGGAGCTCTGGTAACATAGTGGTTACCAGTCAGGTTGCTAACCTTAAGGTCAGCAGTTGGAAACTACCAGCCATTTCACAGGAGGAAGATGAGGCTTTCTGCTCCCATAATGATTTACAGCCTCAGAAACCCTATGCAGGCTCGCTCTGAGTAGGAACAGACTCCAAGGTATATCACTATGTATCCCCACCACGAAAATGTAGTAAAATAATTAGAAAGTGAGATGTTTACAAATATTTATTACCTTTACTTTTGATATAATTTGTTTAATTGTAGGTTTATATAATTTCATTTTTTTATTAAAAATGACTCACAAAATTTTTGAAAAGTTGACAATTGACTTTTGAAGGCTTATAAAAACTGGCTTGAGCAAAAGTGACCTTTTCCCTCTCTTTCAATGCAAAATCCTTCCCAATGGGTTAGGGATATGGGAAAAATAAGTAAATAAATATTTGTTGAGCATCTAGTATGTTTGCGACATTGTAGTTAGTGATTTATAGATTTTAACAAAAATTGAATACCATTTGTTGCACATTACAATGGTCCACACCCAGCACTTGTATTTTAAACATATCACCTTATTTCATACTGAAAACAGGAAACAGGTATTAATCTGTATTGTACAGATGAGATTAAGAACCAATGATAAAGAAAGAAGACGTCCAAGGTGCACTGAAGGCAATGGAAAAGATGAATGCACTGGATGGCAAAGTTAGCTTGAACCGCAAGGACAGTGGTTCAAAGTGGTTCAAGCCCACCAGTTCAAGCTCACTATTCACTCTTTGGAACCATATACAGGGTTGCTATTGGTCGAAACTGACTCAACAGCATTTAACAACAACAACATGCATTGCTGTAACACAGATGGAAATCTTTCAACAAACTGATGCAGTATTGGATGCACTTACTCATCTGTGCCAAAAAATTTGGAAGACAGATACCTGGACAATAGATTGGAAGGCATGCATATCTATGCCCATAACAAAGAAAGGTGACCCAGCCCAGGAATGCAGAAATCATTGGACATTATCATTAATATCACATGCAAGTACAATTTTGCTAAAGATAATTTAAAAATGGCTGCAAGAGTACATTGGTGAACTGCCAGAGGTACAAGTAGATTCTGATGAGCACATGGAATAGAGAATATAAGCAATGACACCAAATGCTTCTTAGCTGAAAACAGAGAATACAAAAAAAGATGTCATTTTATGCTTTATTGACTCTGCCAGTCAAAACAGGCTATGAATACCATTGTGAAGAATGGATATTCTAGAACACTCAATTGTGCTAATGAGGAGCCTCTACATAGAGAGGCACCCATTGAGCAGAACTAGGGGATATTAGTGCATTAAAATTAGAAAATGTCTGTTACCAGGATTGTGTCCTCACACAATTCCTATTCAATCTGTCAATTATTACAATGCAATATGTAAAGACTTGGAGTTAGAGAACCAAAAGGAAAGAACACAGTGTTTTTCAAGCTGAAAGAAAAAATTAAAACCTAGATTTGTAATATTGAAAGCTTTTATGGGCAAAATATTGAATGATGCAGAAAGCATCAAAAGAAGATGAAAGGAATATACAGAATCATTGTACCAAAAAGTAATGGTCAATGTTCAACTATATCAAGAGGTAGCATATGCTCAAAAACCAATGTTACTGAAGAAAGAAGTCCAAAGTGCACTGAAGGCATTGACAAAGAATGCCTCCAGGAATGGATAAAATACAGATTGAAGTATTTCAACAAACTGATGAAGCCCTGGAAGCACTCATTCATTTAAACTAAGAAATCTGGAAGAGAGCTACCTGGCAAGCCAGTTGGAAGAGATCCATATTTGTGCTCACTGTAAAAAGAGGCTACACAAAGGAATACAAAATCATCAGAAAATATCATTAATAGCACCTGCAAGTAAAATATTGTTAAATATAATTTAAAACAGCAGTAACAGTACATTGATACGACAGGTGTTTAATCCAGATTCATACTAGACCATGGAACAAGGGATATCATTGCTGATACGATTTGCATCTTGGTTGGAAGCAGAGAATGCCAGAAAGATGTTTACCTGTGTTTTATTGACTATGCAAAGGCTTTCACTTTTGTGTGTGGATCATGACATGCTATGGATAACAATGTGAAGAATGGATATTTCAGAACCTTTAATTGTACTCATGTGGAACCTGTACATAGACTAAGAGGCAGTCTTTTGAATAGAAAAGGGGAACACTGAATGGTTTAAAATCAGGAAGGGTGTGTGTCATGGTTGTATTCTTTCACTGTATTTATTCAATCTGTGTGTTGAGCAAATAATCTGAGAAGCTGGATTATAAGAAGAACATATTGTCAGGATTGGAAGAAGACTCATTAGTAACCTGCGATATACAGATGATACAACCTTGCTTGCTGAAAGTGAAAAGAGCTTAAAATACTTTCTGATGAAGATCAAAGACCACAGCTTTCAGTATGGGTGGCACTTCAATGTAAAGAAAGCAAAAATCCTCACCACTAGACCAATAAACATCATGATAAATGGAGAAAAGATTGAAGTTGTCAAAGACTTCATTTTGCATGGATCCACAATAAGCACTCATGAAAGCAGCAGTCAAGAAATCAACTCAAGTGTTTTAATTAGTCAAATCTGATAAACAACCTTTTGAAAGTGTTGAAGAGCAAAGCTATCTGTTTGGGGTCGAAGGTGTACCTGACTGAGCCATTGTATTTTTAATAACCTCATAAGCATGTGAAAGTTGGAAAATGAATGAAGACCACAGAAAAATTGATTCAATTGAGTTATGGTGTTGGATAAGAATTTTGAAAGTCCCATAGACTGCCAGAAGAACAAACAAATCTGTCTTGGAATAAGTACACCCAGAATGTTCCTTAGAAATCAGTATGGCCGTTCTTCATCTCGCATACTTTGGGCATATTATCAGGAGGGACCAGTCTCTGAAAAAGGACATCATGCTTGGTACAGTGGATGGTCTTGCAAATGAAGAAAACCCTCAGCAATATGGACTGGCACAGCAGCAGAATCAATGGGCTAAAGTCAAACAATTGTGAGTATGACTCAGAACTGGGCAGTGTTTCCTTTGGTAGTGCACAGGGTCTCTGTGAATTGACTAACTGGAAGGCGCGTAACAACAGCAACAAGGTCTCTGATTTCATCTAGGTACTATTGGACAACAATGATAGCTGTAGTTCTATATTCTTTTCTGAATAGTTTGAATTTATAGCAGTTCCTGTCCTCTTACAGCTGCTTTGAATGATCTTCAACGCAATTTTCCTTGTAATGGTAATGTTTGATGATCATTTTCACATTCTGTTGGGTCACCTCTATTTAGAATGGGCATAAGTATGGATCTCTTCCAATTATCTGTCTTCCACTTTTCTTGGAATAGATGAATGAGTACCTTCAAAGCTGTGTCAGTGTGTTGAAAAATTTCAATTTGTATTCCATCAATTCCTGGAGCCTTGTTTTGTACCAGTTCCTACAGTGTAGCTTGCACTTCTTCCATTAATACCATTAGTTCTTGATCATATACTATCCCTTGACATTGTTAAACATCAACCATATCTTTTTGGTACAGTGACTTTGCATACCTTCGATCTTCTTTTGATGTTTCCTGCATCATTCAATATTTTGCCCCTGGAATCCTTCAATATTTCAAGCTGAGGCTTGGATTTTTAATTCAGTCCTTTCAGCTTGAAAAATGCTAAGCGAGTTCCTTTCTCTTGGCTTTTTAACACCAGGTATTTGCACTTTTCATTATAATAGTTAACTGTGTCTTCTCAGGATGC
>NW_006408838.1:1295360-1296930 GCF_000296735.1 Chrysochloris asiatica | reverse complement strand
TATTCAAGATCATATTTTGGTTCTCATGGACTAGTTTCAAATTTCTTCAGCTTCAGCCCATATTTGCTTGTGAGCAATTTATGGTGTGTTCCTCAGTCAGCCCTTGGTTTTGTTTTGTTTGATGATATTGTTGGGCCACAGATGTAGACATTTTAGTCTTATGTATTCCATCTGGTGAGGTTTGTATGTATAGTCACCCTTTATGCTGTTTAAAAAAGATATTGGCACTGAATAAGCTGTTGGTCTTGCAAAATTTTATCATATGATCTCCAGTATAATTTCTATCACTAAGATAGAAATTATCTATTGATCCTTCCTCTTTCTTTCTAAACTTCATGTTCCTATCACCAGTAATTATCCATACTTATTGCCTATTTGACCAATTTCAGGCTGAAGAGTTTGGTAGAATTCTTCAGTTTCATCATCTCTGGCTTTAGTGATTGGTGCATAACTTTGAATTATAGTTACACTTACTGGTCTTCCTTGTAGGCATATGGATGTTATTCTATCACATAACTAACACATAGGAGCTTTTCCTCATTTTGAGGTGTGCCCCATCAGCAAATGAAGGTCCCCACAACTTTAATCCATTCACTTCAATACAGTCAACTCTACTTTGAGCTCTTCCCCAGATATAATTTGAGTGCCTTTCAACTTGAGGGGCTTATCTTCAGATACTGTATCTGGTAATGTTCTGTTGCTATTAATAATGTTTTAATCTTCTGTTTAATCTACTATTTCTAGCAATGTTCTGCTGCTTTTCTTAAGGATTTAATTTGCTAAACATTCAAAAATTATATACCTCCTTCTTCCTAGTCTTTCTCAGTCTGGAAGCTTTGCTGAAACCTGTCCGCTGTGCATGACCCTTATGGTATTTCAAATACCAGTGGCATAGCTTCCTGAATCACAACAACATGCAAGCCATCATAGCACAACAAACTGAAAGACGAATTGTGCTTTTAATTTCTAAGAGTAAGTTTTAAAAGGCTGTCTTGGACAAAATATTAACATATAACTACTAAAAGAAATAGATGAGGGAAACAAAGCTAATGATGAGGAATCTGTAATAAAAATTGAAAGATGTACACAGATAGCTGCTATGTTGAATGAAAGAATTAGAAGAGCAAGGATTTGGGGGTGGGTGGGTTTTGACAGTATTACTCTGGTGCATCATAAGTAAATACATAAAGAATGTGTGGTATTATGAAATGATGTTTTATTGTGCTGTTTCTTTCATCTTGACATTAATTGAGAATTCATCTGAAAATCACATTCTGTGAAATAAGACATCACAATTAAAAACCTGATGGCTCATTTATATCATGAAGTTGGCATTTTGAATATTTCATCTATCTCATATCATTGATAAGTTCCATTGGCTTCATAGTTTGAATTAAGTTTCATGAATCAGTTATGTTGTTGTTGTTAGGTGCCACAAGTTGGTACTGACTCATAGCGACCTTATGCACAGCAGAACAAAACACCTATTGATGCCATGCTTGAGCCCATTGATGCTGCCACTTTGCCAATCCATCTTGTTAGGGATCTTCCTCTTTTTCTCTGACCCTCC
>NW_006408838.1:1264970-1294745 GCF_000296735.1 Chrysochloris asiatica | reverse complement strand
AGGTTGTTAATGAATCTTCTTCAATCTGAAATTGATCAAACATGCAATCAAGATATATTGATAATTACCGGTGATTGGAATACAAAGGTTGGGAGCAAAGATGAAGGATCAGTAGTTGGAAAATATGGCCTTGGTGATAGAAATGATGCTGGAGAACACATGGTAGAATTCTGCAGAATCAATGATTGATTCCTTTCAAATTCCTTCTTTAGGCAGCATAAGAGACAACTATATACATGGGCCTCGCCAAATGGAATACATAGAAATCAAATTGACTACATCTGTGGAAAGAGAAGATTGAAAAGCTCTATATCATCAGTCAAAACAAGGCCAGGGGCAGACCGTGGAACAGACCATCAATTGCTCATATGCAAATTCAAACTGAACCTGAAGAAAATTAAAATAAGTCCACAAGAGCCAAAATATGACCTTGAATATATCCCACCCGAATTTAGAGATCATCTGAAGAACAGATTTGATGTATTAAAGAGACAGTTATAGAATTCCTAAATTCTAATCACTATCACTATCAATGAATCAGGTTTATTACTAATTGTTCAGAAGGATAAATCCAATGTGCCCTTAAAAAGAACATGATTGTGCTTCAAATAAACTAAAATCAGGGATCAACACAGAATTTAAAATATGAATGTACACAACTCCTCATAGAGTTTATATGACCCAAGTAATTAGATTTTTAGGATTGTGGCAGAAAGCCTTTGGGTTAAAATGTGCCACATTCTGAGTATAAATTTCTATGTGTTATGAGAAATCAAAGAAACAGGAAAGCAAAAGTATTTGCTCATTGGGGCATTATACAGTACTGCATGTTTTGTTTCTTTGAGGTTCTACAGCTTAGAAGTATATGCAGAAAATTGATTAAGGGTCCAGGGGAAAAAAGCGAGAACAAGAAAAGGATTAGGGGACAGGCCCTTTAAGTAAATACTCTAGGACATGTGGTTATTTAACTTGGGCACAAAAGGACTATCTTCATTTATTTGAATGAAGAAAAGTGACTAGTGAGTTACATTTCCTCTAGGCCTAGAAATAGGGGAAATAAAGAAGAAAAGGAGGTTAGTTATAAAGAAGGACTGTCTGCTTATACAGCCTCTTAAGCCCCCACTGAGATTATCAGAGGAAGGCGTGGGCTAGCTTTTCCTGAGACCTTTGCTTTGGGGAAGGAAACCATCTATTATGGAGTTTATCATATAAAACCAGGCCATATAGCTTCTTAAATCTTTTTCCATCTGCATCTATCCTTAAAATAAAGAATGTTCTTTCAAAGGGAAGTCTCTTTACTGTGCCTCTCCCATACTTTAACACTTCCCTTGCCCTATTAAGTCACTTATATAAGTCCAAATAATTTGTGTATGAAGATAAAAAGCCTAAAGTTTCCTTAACCAGGAGTAGTGTTAAGTATTTTCCTTTATCAGGATGAATAGTCAAAGAAATAAAAATACAAGGAATGAGTCAGAACAAAACTGCTCTTCTTGAAAGGACATTCAATGAACATGAGTACACTTCATTTCTAACGCAAATCCTCAACAGCTGCCATCAAGTTGATTCCAACTCAGCAACACTACAGGACAACTGCTCCTCAGAATTTCTGCAGTACGAAACTACTGGCTGCTCCGAAGGAAAAAGATGAGGCGTTCTGCTCCCGTAAAGATTTACAGTCTCGAAAACCCTCGCTATGAGTTGGAACCGACTCCACGGCACATAACAACAACAACATAGTCTTTACAGCCACAGACTGCCGCAACTTTCTCCTGCCGAGCAGTGGGTGCACCCACACCACCAACTTTGTAGTTAGCCGTCGAGTGTCTTAACCACGTTGCCACAAGGGGTCCTTTTAATGTCCAAGTTTCCGTTGAGTCAGTTCCAACTCATAGCAACTCTGTATTAGGTTTCCAATGCTATACATCTTTACGGGAACAGAAAGCTTCATCTTGCTCCCATGGAGTGGCTGGTGGATTCAAACTGCTGACCCTGTGGGTTGCAGTCCAGGTTTTATCCTATAGAGCCATGTTGTCGTTGTTGTTGTTATTGTTAAGTGGCGTCAAGTTTGTTCTAACCCATAGCGATCTGTTACTGAGGAGTGGCTGGTGAGCTTGTTGAATTGCCAACTCTGCTGTTCAAACCGACCTTGCAGTCCAGTACACTCACCCACAGTGCCACACCAGGACTCCATAGAACTCCCTTTAATGGCTATGTTGTTATTAAATGCTGTCAAGTCAGTTCTGACTCATGGTGACACTGTGTAGTGTTTCCAAGAAGTAGCTGGTGGATTTGAACCTCCAACCTTATGGTTAACAGCCTAGTGGTTATCCTACAGTGCCAGGACTCTTTATTTCATTTATAGAATTCAATTGTTTCTAGAAAAACTATTTTGTGACTTTATTAAACTTTACTGAGGCAGACATTTTCAAAGGGCACAGGGATAAGCTCAAGAGAAGAAAGGTTGGCAGTTTAATTCTAGCTGTCATCAAGGTCACAATCTGTTCTTTGGGATTATGACTGGCAGCTTGATAGGAGAGGGCACTCCACTCGCTCCTGTTCCACCCACCCCCATGTCAGTGTAGAACATATGGGCTTTCAGTGGAAGCTGCCGACTCCATCCTCATTTCCTCGTGTCTCTAAAGAACAGCAAGTTCTTAGAGAAAAAAAAAGTCATTTTCAAATTCTGGTACCCAAACCACTTGAACTATGTTTACAAGCTTGACAAAAGAATCATTTCTAAATGAAACCAAAACTTGCAGTTGGACGAATCTTATTCTTTTCAGAAATATCATCAGCAAACATAAAAAATATCCATGTCTCCAAATAAGCTACTGAGTTCAGGGATCATATGTGACTGTATTGCCCCAGAATCTCTGTCAGAAGGATTTTTTAAAGTATTTGCTTGCTCTGTCTCTGACTCTGTCTTTGGGTGTGTGTATTTGCTGCCTGCGTAAGCACTATGGGATCATGCACTGGGCTGCAAGATCATTTTGAACTGCGAGGAAGGCCTTTCAAATTCACCAGCTGCTCCTCAGAAACCCTATACAGGATCACTATGAGTCGGAACCACTTTTATGGCACTTAATGCCAACAACAAAATACAAATTCTTATCTCTGACTCAATGGTGTTCCTCCTGTGAGCTAGTGAATCCTTATCCTCCTTAAGATAAAACTCTTTTTGGCCCTGTGGTCATACAGTCCCTTTATGTGTTAATAGTTACCTGAATGCTTGCTGTTAAGTTTCAAGTCAGTTCTGACTCATAGCAACCCTGTATAGGGTTTCAGAGAAGCATCTGGAGGGTTTGAACTGTCAACCTTATTGAAGTCCAGTGCTTATCTTAGAGTGCCACACCAGGACTACACTGGATATTTAGTTTCAACATTAATGTTGTTGTTGTTAAGTACCGTGGAGTGGGTTCCGACTTATAGTGACCCTGCACAGGGTTTCCGAGGCTGTAAATCTTTACGGGAGCAGAAAGCCTCATCTTTCTCCCGCAGAACGGCTGGTAGTTTTGAACTGCCGACCTTAAGGTTAGCAGCCCGATTCATAACCAGTACACTACCAGAGTTCCTTCAACATTAATAGAATTACATTATTTATAATAATTAACAAAGAACAGATTTTGACCTTGATGACAGTTTTCAACAGGAAAAGAGAAACCACTTTTAGCTTTGGCTTTAATATGGCCATTTTAATATGAACGATTGGTCCAGTGAGAACTCGAGACTGATATGCTAGCAAGGATTGTATTTCTGTTACCTATAAAATAATAATAGGTCTATTTGGAAATCACGTTTTTGCATATCAGTGCAATCCTCTGTAATAAGCTGCGTATGCAATGCTATAAAAAGTGGATCCACAAATCACTTAGCTATATACATGCATGTTATGGGATATGTCCTATCTGATAAGCCTGCACTTCTATCAGGCAGAATATAACAAACATCAGGTTTATAAGAAACCAACCCAGCTAATTTTAAGACCCTAGAGGAAAATATATATTTATTTCCCTGTTGTGGTGCTGTAGGATAAGCACTGGACCGAAAGATCAGTTTCAACTGTAAGGTTGGAGGCTCAAACCCACCGGCCTCTCATTGGAAACCCTATACATGGTAACTATGAGTCAGAACTAACTCAGTGACACTTAATAACAATAACATTGATGATGCCCTGGGGCTGCTTTCTGTTATTCAAGACCAAACCTATAACACTGGGATGCCTTCTTCAGTCAAACCTATAACAGTGGATTTATTTGGCACTCTGATACCCATTTAAGGCTCACACACATTTTGCTTTTTGTAACAGGGAACTGTTCTCATCCTAGCTATGGTATAAAAAGCTTCTAACCGATAAAACCTATCATCAACAACTAACAACAGTAAAAACTGAGATCTCATAAGTTCTCCCACAAATGTTAACCTTAGACTAGGAGTAAGGCCTTCATAACAAAAACAAAAATGTCTGTAAAAGGATGGACTCATTTGTTTTCCAAAGACCTGTTGGTAGTGAATACTGAAGTATAATCCCTGGAATTAGTTTATAACACAATTGTTCACTGAAAAGTCCAAATCTTCTTGATTTCTGAAATCCTTGTAAATATTGCATCTTATTTCATAATGTACTATGTCCCTGAAAATCAGAATTATTTGTCCTCAAGTGGATTCCAACTTATGTTGACCCATGTGTGCAGAGTAGAACTATTTTATAGGACTTTTAGAAACAGATGATCCAGCCTGTCTCTCAAAGTACCACTGGCTGGGTTCAAACTTTCAACTGACAGTCAAGCACTTAACTGTTTGCGCAATTGAATCCCCCAACCAAACCCACTACCATGGAGTTGATTTCAACTCACAACAATCCTGTAGAGGGTTTCTGAGGTTGTAAATCTTTACAGGAGCAGAAAGTCTTTTGGTTAGAAGTCTAGTGCTTATCCTACAGCATCATACTTGGGTGGTGAAAAGGGATTGTTGGTTACACTATAGGAGAAGCACTGGACTACTAACCACAAGGTTGATGGTTCAAACCTACCAGCTGCTCCTTAGGTACCCTATCTAGGGTCTCTAAGAGTCGGAACCATCTGGACAGCACTTAACCACAACAACAACAAGAGGTACTCTTCGTTTTGGGAAATAGGAAGGGATCGTTTATTTAAGGATGTTTTTTCAGGTAAGATCATTTCACTAGCAAGATGGCCATTCAATTTAAAAACTGACAATACAGTCTGTGTTTGGTGCCAGTTTATTAGGAGTTTAGCTATATTTGGCCCAAAAACCATTTCTAAAGATAACCATCAATAGTCAACTTCATCATTCATCATTGTTGTCAGTGTCATCCTCATCATTGTCCAGTGACCTGCCTCTTAGCCATTTTTTTGGTAAGTGCTTTCATTCCCTCTACCTCCCTTTTTCAATAGGAAGATTCTGCTGCCTTGGAGACAGATTAAAAACAACACAGAAAGGTTTCTTTCTGTGTTTCAAACAAAAGATTAATCTAATTCAAACAATTTCAAAAAGTATTATATCATTTGTAACTCTTAAGAAAAGTAAACCTATTTTAAATCAACTTGCTCATAGGTATCTATTTTCTACTATTCCTATTTTCCAATCAGCTCAAAAGTTTTGTTGTTTGTATTCTCATTACAAAAGGCAATTCTCCCCTTTAATGATTGGTTATCAGTTTTTGTTTTTCTGTATTTAAAGAAAATTGAGCCAAATGCCTTGGTTAAATAATCTAAATCAAGTTAAAGTTATTTAATTGCAAAGAAGACTTTTAGTAGCACTTAAAATTCTTGCCAGGCTTTCCCAGCCATCCCTTGCTATAACTGATCTGGCAAAGTAACGAATCCCCAAGTGTCTTAAGAAAACACTAATGCATAGCAGTGATAATTACATCTTTAATTTTTATTTAATTTTTTCATTTGACATAAGTATTATTTTATGAGTTAATGGGGTAATATTAATTTATACTACTCTTTGAACTTTCTTTATATGTCCCTGATGGGAATTTAGGGAAAATTAACAATTGTCCTCAGGAAACAGTTAGGTTTTAAACATTTGTTTGCAGTTCCCAGGAGTTACAGAGATGCAATACACTCTACACTTTGCTTGTAAATTGAACTAAACTATTCCTCTCATCAACGTGGTACTCTAATCACTAGTGCATCAGTGCAGATGTTATCACCCTGGCCAATTCTATCGAATTTATAGATCAGCATGTAGATTTAACTTGCTGCCAGTACAGCATGCAGTGTTAAATCAAGCACGGTTCCTGGATAATCAACTCCTGTTGTTGCTCTTAGATGCCATCCAGTCAGTTCTGAATCATAGCCACCGTATCTACAATAGAAGAAAACACTGGCCAGTCTTGCATCTTCATCCCAACTGTTGCCATGTTTGAGCCCGTTGTTGCAGCCACTGTGCCAATTCATCTCCTTGAAGATCTTCTTTTTCTCTGACCCACCACTTAACCAAGCATGGTATCCTTCTCTAAAGACTAGTCCCTCCTGATAATATGCTTCAGGAGCATTACTTCTAAGGCACATTCTAGCTGTATTTCTTCAAAGACAGAGTTTTTAGTTTTCTGGCATGGTATAGTCTACATTCTTAGCCAACTCTATAATTCAAAGGCATTGATTCTCTTTCAGTTGTCCGTATTCATTGTCCAGCTATCAACTACATATGAGAAAATTGGAAACACTATGACTTGGGTCAGATGAACCTAAGTCTTCAAAGTGATATCTTTATTTTTAAAAACTTTACAGAGGTCCTTTGGAGCAGATATATATACAGTGCATTATGTTATTTTATTTCTTGATTGCTGCACTCTAGGGGTGTTGATTGTGGATCCAGGTAAAATAAAGTCTTTGACAACTTCCATTTTCTCTCCATTTGTCATGCTGTTGCATAGTGACCTAGTTGTGAGGACTTTTATTTGTTTATGCTGAGATATAATCCACACTTGGAGGCTCTAGTTTTTGTTCTTCATCAGTAAGTGCTTCAAGTACTCTTTCCTCTCAGTAAGCGATCAACTCCTAGAAAATATATTAAAGTTAAATCCAATACCAACTTTAGTTAGCATATTTGCCTTGGACATTTTCCTTTCTATGTAGGACTTAGAAAAGAAAAATAATAAAAATGATTGTTATCAGGAAACTAAAAGACAGATATTAATATATCTGAAGACAATACTGGAAAACAGCCAAAAATTAAATAATATAGGAGTCCTGGTGTGGCACTGTGGGTTAATGCACCAGACTGCAAAGTAGTTTGAACTTCAAGGTCAGCGGTTCAAGGTCACCAGCTGCTCCTTGGAAACCCTATGCAAGGTCACTATGGGTCAGAACCAACTCGACAGCACTTATCAACAACAATAATATATATCATATATATATGATCTTACTTAGAGTCAGTGTGCAATCATACTATCAAAAAAGGAAGTAACTTATTTTGCGAACATGGCAATCCATCTTAAGAACCCTCTTTTTCAAATGTGGCATATAGGAAGCTGCTGAATTATTAACACAAGTTATTAGTATCCAGAAGCATTTTATTTCTAAGGCTATTAACTTAGTGACTCTGACAGGCTTCAGCTTGTGATGGGGAATTCTGAACACATGATCACTCTGTGACCCATAATAAGGAGTTTCATCTCTAGGTACATACTTCTTCAGTAGAGATAGACCCCAGGGACTTATGCTGTGATTTATATTGTAACTAGTTCCAGGAAAGCAGAGGAAAGAGAAAGGATTGAACAAACAGGTAATACAGGATATGTTATAAAGCAAGTTTCTAGTGTGAGTAAGGAGTCCTGGTGTGGCGTTGTAGGATAATCACTTGGCCATAAGGTCAGCAGTTCAAACTCACTAACCACTCCTCAGAAACCCATACAGGGTCATACAGTCCTGACTCAATGGCACTTCACAGCAGTTGTTGGTAAAGGAGCCCTAGTGATATAGTTGATAACACATTAGGCTGCTAACCACAAGGTCAGTAGTTTGAATCCACCAGCTGCTTTGTAGGAGAGAGATGAGGCTTTCTGCTCCCACAAAGATTACAGCCTTGGGAACCCTATACAGGGTTGTTATGAGTCAGAACAGACTTGATGGCACATCACCACCACCCCTGCGGATAACTGGAAGGTAATCTTACTGAAGGCAGCTGTAATCTCAGGTAAAGTGCAGTTTATGGCCCCTGGGGTACAATGGAGATTTATTCAACCTGAGAGAAAATGGAACTGGGTTGTTTTATACCAATTCCTATTAATCACTAGTTGAGGGCTGTTTCCAGTCATGGGATCCATTCTTTGCCTCTGCCAGTCTACTGTGAGCAGCAAAGTGAGCTCTAAAGGCAGAGAAATCCCCACGCAGAAAATTCAATTGGAAATTGGTGAAAGTATACTGGAATGGCCAAGGTGAGGGACATACGCAGGACACTGATAGTGTCCAGGGTAATGGAGCTCTTCTTTTTTCTCATCTTTGAGATAAATACTTATTTTTTTCCAGAGAGAACAACTCTGATTTCTTTTAGGATTATCATATTTGCATATTATATCATCCTTTGCTCTTTCTGAGAGTCTAGTTAATTTGCTTTAAAATTTGCCCTAAGCTAATTGATGTTCTAAAGACACACTTTTCATACTGGGATTTAGGCCAGCAGTGGAGTGCTTGGTTCAGAATCACTTATGGGGTTTTCCAAACCACAGACAATACCCCATAACCCTATTTTGATAGTAATTTGCTCTTTACCTCCCTAAGGCAGCAATACTCTGTGGTAAATAATGGAAGCTTATGGCATACTTCAGTCAGATTGAGGCAGGAAGAAATTGAACAAGATATATATTAATTGGCTCAGATGCAAACAACTGAAATGTCATAGTTCTAACCTCTGTTCTGACCAAAGGAAATACCTTTACATCAATTTCAATTCTCTTTCAGAAAATCTGATGTCACAACTAAATTTCAAAGAAAGTAGCTAATTTGCACATAGTATGAACTATGCTATCATTCTAAGTAAAAATATTTTCATCATCCATTGAAATTATTACTATATTAATAAATAGGACAGTATAGATAACCAATATATAAAATCATGCTACATTTCCTCAAAGATAATCATGATTCTTAAAGGGCATTAGGATGCCTGGTGTGCTGTTGTAGGATAAGCACTGGACTATGAAACACAAGGTGGACAGTTCAAACCCACTATCTGCTCCTTGGAAACCCTGTACAGGGTCGCTATGAGTCAGAACTGACTCTATGGCACTTAGTAGCAACAAGCAACTTTGGATAGAATTTGTATTTTCCCAGTGTTGGTATTGTCTTAAAGATTCCAAGGCCTAAGGACAAGATATAGAATTCTAATAAGCATTCAGAAAAACAATTCCAAATAATAATCTAAAGAACTCTGGTAGCGTAGTGGTTACGAATCAGGCTGCCGAACCTCAAGGTCAGCATTTCGAAACTACCAGCTGTTCTACGGGAGAAAGATGAGGCTTTCTGCTCCCGTAAAGATTTACAGCCTCGGAAACCTTGTACAGGGTTGCTATGGGTGGGAACCAACTAGATGGCCCTTAACAACAACATTGCACAAGTTGTACCCAACGGAAGTTAAAAGCAACTCAATCTGTTTTCTTGCTTGACAATGGAAATTAAACAGAAGTATGATATGAAAATAGTACTATTGGTATGATGAATAAGGCAATAATGTTTAGACACGAGGAGGAGAGAGGAGGAGAATGCTACTGTGATAAAGTATAGTCATTACTTGGTATTATGAAAATGGGGTTTGCTTAGCTTTCTTTATAAACCAACACATGGCTCAAGCAAAGCTAAATTTGCTGTTCAATGTTTCTGGTGCCACCTTCTGTTAGGCATGGTAAACCAAATTTCACCCAATTTTATATCCTTCCACAGCACCTGGTTGAGAGCTCTGAACTCAATAAATGTGGTCTCCTCTGGAATGTTAAGTAGTGTAAACGCACTGTAGGTGATTTCATGAAAAAACATGTGTGGGCACCGCTTGTATCATGGAAGCCTTTAGGCAGCCACAGAAAATCTCAGATTTTAGAAAAATTAAAAAGATTACCTTAAGGTAATTGCCAAGAGTTAAGCTGTGAGCATGCCACCTACAAAACTCTGGAAGAATACCAATTTGTATTCAACAGCTTTTCAATCCTTTGTTATGAAAAGAAAACTTGAAGTCTATGTAACAGATGCAGCTCACCTTAGGATGTCAGCTCTAATTTACCCCCAAGGAAGCTATCAGAATGACAGGCAATCCATATGATTAATTCTGTTCCCTTTTTATGGCAAGATACTTATTGAAAACCAGGGATGATTCCAAGAATACAGATTTTAACAATAACACTAGTTATGGTGCACAGAACTCCACGAGCATATTCACAAGTGACAATGCAAAGTTGGTACTCAGCTAGCTTGTAGTTGAGAGACTATGCACACCAGGTGCTTTCTGCTGGCCAGAGAACAGGAATTTAATAGGTGTTGTAGAGGATTCACCCATTCCAGTCCAGACATAAGGATGGCCTTCCATCAACTAGCTAAGTACCAGCATCACAAATTGGAAATCTGATCGAGGGGAGGAAAATACACATACAAAAACAAAAGACAAATTAATTCTGAATCATCCTAAATCATCCCAACACTTCTTGAAGATAAAATACTTGTGGCACTAAAAGATAAGCATTGCACTGCTAATTACAAGGTCAGTGGTTCAAAAGTACCAGTCACTCCTCCAACACTCTATATAGGATCATTATGAGTTGGAATTGACTCATAGCACTTAACAACAACAACAACAATTTTTGAACACTCTCAAGGGTGGTAAATCTGGATATATCAAAGCTGTACATGTTCTTAGCACACTTGACTACTTTTTAGTATTTTTTATTTCAATATCTCTTAGGTAGATGTTTTTACTATTGATGTCATTACATAGTTTCCTCCAGACCTAAGAAGTAAAGGTTTATTTTGCATAAGGTATCCTAGCAAGTGAGCCCATTCCCCCACAGAGCAAGCGTTAGCTGTACAAGTATCATCAGTATGCAGTGGAGAATGCATGGCTTGTCTTCAGGGGCAGCAGGTGTCTGTTCCAGGTTCACACATTCAGACTGCCTATTGGAGGAGTCCCTGGGTGAAACAGTTAATGTGCTTAACTGCTAACCCAAAGGGTAGAGGTTCAAGTCCACCCAGAGGGACTTCTGGTGATCTACTTCTATAAAATTAGCCGTTGAGAGTGCTATAGAACACAGTTCTACTGTAATAAACAAGGGCCACCAGGAGTTAGAATGAGTTCTACTACCATTGTTATCTCAACCCTGAAGGCATTTGTACTGTGACTCATACACTCTTTAATCCAACTGAGGCAAAGAAACCACTTCCATATTCTTTGGAAACATATTTATTTTTGTTGTTAGGTGTCACTGAGTCAGTTCTGACTCATAGTGACCCTGTAGAGGGTTTCAGAGGTTGTAAATCTTTACAGGTGCAGAAAGCCTCATTCTCCTCAGTTGTTGCTGGTGGGTCTGAAGTGTTGACCTCCTGGTTAGCAGTCCACTGCATATCTTAGAACACCATCAGCACTTCTTGTTTTTGTTTTGATTTTTCATGATTTAGCATATAAAGGGGCTTCTGAAAGTTCATGGGGAAATGCCACTACCTTTTCACTTTTTGAAGCCACCTCTTGTATAAGCTAAAAAATACTAAAATCAAAATAAATTTATAAATTGAATAAAACCCTGAAAATAGTCAAGCAGTAGCATCCAAACAAATAAACAAATTAAAATAAGGTAGTTGCGATTGTGTGCTATCGAGTTGCTTATGACTCATATTGACCCTATATAGGGTTTCCAAGAACAGAAAGCCTTCTCTTTCTCACAGGGAGTGGTTAGTGGATTTGAACTGTTGTTCTTGTGATTAGCAGTCCAACACATAGTCTACTATAGCACCACTGCTCCTTAAATAACCACTTAGTATGATAAAATGACAAAAAAAATCCTCAAATCCTGTCTTATTTTTAGTGAAAGTGGTATACTCATATACTGTTAATAACAATATAATTTGGAATAAACATTTGGAAAGCAATTTAGCAACACAAAAGAAACTCATTCGTTAATTTTAAAATGTGTTGCTTTTTAAAATTTAAGTAATCAGTTGAGCAATGTGCCAGGTACTTTTCTAAGAGTAAAGTTACAAAAAGTTAAAATGATCATTAGTTATAAGTATCAGATGAATATAATAAGATAAACTACCACCCAAAATGTATGTACACAGGTTCTAAGGAGTTGGAAAGAGGTATACAAAGGAAATGATATTAGGACTGGTCAATAGAGGCTCATTCATGTATTCTTCAATCACTCATTTATGCATTTATTCATTTAGCAAGTATTTTCTGAGTGTGTTCTCTCTGCCAGTTTCCACTGTAGGCACTGAAGAAACAGGCAGAACACAACAGACAAAGTTTACTCTTATTGTTGAGGTTACATTCTAGTCAGAGAGGCAGAGGATAAACATCACAAACAAGAAACATTTATAGGATGTTGGGAGTCCTATTTCAGCAAGCAGGGTTGCATCATCTGCATATCACAGGTTGTTAATGAGTCTTCCTCCAATCCTGATGTCACATTCTTCTTCATATAATCCAGCTTCTCGGATTATTTGCTCAGCATACAGATTGAATAGTGTGGTGAAATAATATAACCATGGCACATACCTTTCCTAATGCTTCTCCTTGTGGTGATGGGGCTGGTGGTGCTGGTGGAGGTGGTTGGCTCATGAGTCGGTTCTGACTCATAGTGACCCTCAATAGGGTTTCCAGGGCAGGTTGGTCCAGGATTGGGCAGTTTTTCATTCTGCTGTGCATAGGGTCGCTATGAGTCGGTACCGACTCGATGGCACCTAATAACAACAACAAGTCTTTCCAGGTTCAGAAAGCCTCATCTTTCTTCTGTAAGCAACTGGTAGATTTAAACTGTTGCCCTTGAGGTTAGCAGCTCAGCTTATAATCCATTGCATTACCAGGGCTTCTTATGTTGGTAATAAATGCAAACTAGAAGAAGTAAAGGAGGATGGAGAGTATAAAGAAGGTGTTGCTATTTTAGGTAGGGTGGTCAGGGAGATGGCCATATTCAATTAAAGAGTCTAAAGGGAGTGAGCAATACAGCCACACAGACACCAGTGCTCAGAATATTCCAGGGCAAGATAATGGTTGAGTGTAAGGGCTCTGAGAGGAAAGCACAAGCATGAGAAATAACAGCAATAAATGTGACTGGAGTGAAATAAGTAGAGGGGACAGGAGTATATGGACACCAAAAAACAGTGGAGAACCAGATTATTTAGATCATAATAAGAGCTTTGTTTTACTTTGATTGAGATGTAAGATCATTGAGGGTCTGAACAGAAGAGTGACAAGATCAGATTTCTATCTTTTATTCAGATCAGTCAGCTCTGTTTACAAAGTGTGGAAGAGTAGAAACAGTGGAAACAGAGATCCAAGATTGAAAAAAGAGATCGGTTAGGATGCTAGAACATCAAGGAAACAGACTACGGTGATTTTTTGACAAGAGTGGAAGCAGTGGAGTCAATGAGAAATGGTCATATTCAAGGTATAGTTTGAAGGCCAAGGTGAGAGAACTTGTCAATGAATGATGCATCACTGACCCCCAAGACCACCTCCGATTTTGATGATTTGCTAGGAGAACTCACAGGACTTGGCACTTCCACTGCTATGATTTATTACAGCAAAGGAAACAAAGCAAAAGCAGTCAAGGGAAAGGTAAGTCTGAAGGAAACTAAAAATGAGGATAGAAGGGTCCTCTCCCAGTGGAGCCATGCAGGATGCACTCATTCCTTCCTGTGGAATGATGTGATTGGCTTGTGTGAATAATTCCATGCACTGACAGAAAAGTGAAGCCCTCCCCACTCTGGTATCAGCAGACACTGTGCCTGGTTCAATTGATAAGGAGAATTGTTGACTGGAAGACCTTATCTAGGGGAGCACAGTGGGAAAGGGAATTTGTGGTTAGGCCATTTGAAGTCCTTTAGGTTTTTTCTAGAGGTCAAGACACACTTAACATTGGATTTTAATTTTTGACCCTATACCACATAGCAGCAATGCATAGAAACATGCTGGGCTATGAGGGCCATTGAATCACATTTACTAACGTGACTCATTGACTTTTATATCTAAACTTCTAGCCTGGATATGGACCTTACCTGATAAGTAATAATGAATGCTTATCTACTGTTGTATAATAAAAAGCACCAAAATGTCTATAAAATAAAAGTAAACATTTATTATCTCTCATGGAATCTGGGGATCAGAAATCTGGGAGCAGATTAACTGGATGTTTCTGACCCTGGGTCTCTCATGAGATTGCAGTTGTTGTTGTTGTTGTCAGGTGCCATCGAGTCGGAACCGACTCATAGCAGCCCCATGCACGGCAGAACGAAACAATGTCCGATCCTGAGCCAACCTCACCACCGCTGCCACACTTGAGTCCATCAATGATGCCACCTGGCCAATCCATCTCGTTAGAGGTCTTCCTCTTTTTCTCTGACCCTCCACCTTACCCAGCATGATATCCTTCTCCAACAATTGTTTCATCTGGACAATATGTCCAAAGTAGGAGAGACGAAGCTTAGCCATCCTGGCCTCCAAGGAGCACTCTGGCTGCACTTCTTCCAAAACAGATCTATTGGTTCTTTTGGCAGTCCATGGCACTCTCAGTATTCTCCTCCCACATCACAATTCATAGGCATCAATTCTTCTACGATCTTCCTTATTCACCCAGTGGAGATGCCAAATGGGGCTATAGTCATCTGAAAGCTTGACAGGGACTAAAAACCAAACCAAATTCCCTGTTATGAATGTGTATGAATTGTTGAACATAAAACTGTTCTACTCTGTAAATTTCATCCAATCCACAATTTAGCAAAAATAATTACCCTCCTTAGAGGGAAACAAAAAAGAATCCTAGTTTCCACATGTGGACTTAAAACCTTGGTTTCTCAACCTATATGAAAATTTCAGCCACTTAGAGTTAACACAAATAAGTCATCTTTTTTCTTTTTCTCCTCTGCTTGTCACATATAACTACTCCTCTCTTCCACAATTTCACTTGAATCTTGATTTTTCATCTTCAAAGCACAGCCTTATGTGCTGGCAGAGCAGGTAATTATGTGGAATGATTTCAATGGAACTTAATATATTTTGCTGCCATCAAAATGTGTTCTCCACCTCCTCATTAATGCCTAACATTCCACAATTAAAAGATTCCTTTTTGAAGTGGGATACATTGGACAATGTTGTTTTTCTTTAAATATATCAATATTCTTAGTAAAAAAAAAAAAAATACTATATTATTCATGTCAATGTGAGTTTATCTGTTTGTTTCCTGAAAACAAGTTTTCTGAAGGAGAAAGGAATCAGAGACCACTAGAGAGAGGAAATGTCTCCCCAAGAAGTAAGAGTAGAGAAAAAAGAACTTCACAGAATGCAATGATACCCTTCTTCACAATTTTGACAAGAGCCAAATAACTCCTGAGACTTATGAACAGCAGGAAATCAAAGGTTTCTGACCTCACTCTGGTATCAACCAAGTTCATTATATTCAGATGAAGTGCCTTTGTGTACCATCTGCCAAAGGCCATCCAAATGAAGAAGTGAGAACAATCCTTTTTTAAAAAAGGAAAGACAAGAAAAAGAAACAACTGATGAAAATAAGCCACAAGACCACAAGGAAGAGGTTGTATGCACTCCATGCAATGAGGCATGCTTGTTAAATCTTAAGCTAAACCTTGTTTATTTTAATGATGATTTTGGTTTGTAAGCCCTTAGCCTTGTTATTTATTCATAACTTTGCAGGGGTCTTGGATTCCTAATTTGCAAGTATAAAAATGAGAAGCAATTTACACATGCCAGGTGTCTGGACAAATGCTCTCCATTATCTGCATAAACCAGATGCTCAGTGGTTTGAACCAAGCAGAACAGAATGTATTCTGTTCATTCAAAAGCTGGCATCACACCCTACAGCAGCCCTGAGTTCTGTAAAAACTTCTCTATAGCTTTTATCTACCATGGGATATCTTTGTCAAAAATAAAGACTCCTTTTAATGATAAACTGCTGACTGTAATGACTGAACTGCCCTGTAACGGCTTTAGACTTTTCATCTAATGCTTGACATATACACCCAGGAAGACAGACAGTTAGGCCAAGATAACCAATAGCATCAATCTATTTTATTTGAACAGATTGCCAAGGAAAAAGAGAGTGAGCACTCAACAATACACACAGAGGTGGACCAAGTCTCATGCTAGGAAATTGAGGCACGTTACTTCATTTAGGTGATTGATTGGACCCTAAAATACCTAATTTGATTTTATCATGAGATTCCTTTTCTTTTTTTTTCTATTAACCAAACTGCACTATGTTTTTCCTCTGCTTTTATTTAACAAAATTCCCTATTCTAGCATCAGAAATTGAAACAAAATCTACCCTTCAATGATTAAATGGAAGGCTTTCATAGTCTCATGTTCACTAGCAACAAAAAAAATGCCCACAGTACAGAGTCCTTTGAACTGGGAAGGGGTGTTGGTGAGTGGTGAGAGGGAGGAGGAAGAACAAGCCTGGAAGAGCAGCAGCAGAGGTGGGGTTCAGAAACTTGTATGTCACCAGTTCTATAGAGATGAGTCATATGACTACTCTGAGCTTTGAGATTAGAATTCAAAGTCAAGCACAGAAGACAATGCAAACAACTTTTACTATCTGAAGAAGGATGCTAACATGAGTATCAGGATGTTCAAGCAGGATAGGAAGACATAAGAAAAACGACCAATATATTCAGATCAGAACCCAGCATTCAGAGGACTGAGATAGATTGGCTGGAAGAGTCACTGTGGATAGGTGGTGTTTTTCTTTATTGCCATCAAGTTGGTGCTGACTCATGCTGACCTTATCTATAACAAAATTAAGTATTGTACAATTGTGCATCATCTTTATGATCATTGGTATAGTTATGCTTATCTTCCACTATTTCAGACAATATTCTGTAAGTTTTTCACTGGCTGATTTTCAGAAGTTAATTGCAAGCCTTTCTTACTAGGCTGTCTTAGTCTGGAAGCTCTTCTGAAACCTATCAACCATGGGTGGTGGTAGTGGTGGTGGTGGTGGTGTGCTGTGGAGTCGGTTCTGACTCATAGAGACCCTGTACAGGGTTCCCGAGGCTGTAAATCTTTACGGGAGCAGAAAGCCTCATCTTTCTCCTGTGGAACAGCTGGTAGTTTTGAGCTCCTGACCTTGTGGTTCGTAGTCTGATTTGTGACCACTATGCAACCAGAGCTCAGTGATCCTGTTGGATACTTGAAATATCAGAGACATAACTTCTAGAGTCATAGCTACATGCAAGCTGCCATAGCACAATAAACTGACAGATGGTCGTAGTATGGATAAGCATCAGAAATCCATTGAAACTGGAGAAGAGTCCCAATATAAACCAGGAGAGCAGAAAAGCACCAATAAACTGAAACAAAGAAGTGATATCTTAGCAGAGCCTTTTCAAACAGATCCACTAGTTATGCTCTGGAATGGATTCCAAGGGTACCTCACCACCTCTAGGTCCTCAACAGAAGCTTGAAAATGGTGTTCTGGGAAGTCTGTCTCAGGTAGAAGAACTTTAAAGAGAGTTTTTTTTCTTAAGGTAAACAAATTCACTAATGCAAGAGATGTTCTCCAACTGATGAACATTGATATACTGCACACAAGTCCTAGATGTGTGACAATATTGAAGTGAAGTCTATCTGTGGCCTCAGCCTGAGCACATCTGGTATGCAGCTGTTTACTCCTGTGTAATGTTATACTCTTTTGTGAGTGCTGGAACATATACTGCTCCAGACTAGCACTTCTCAAATTTAAGGTGCATATAAATCACTAGGGTGCCTCATCAAATTAAAACTCTGGCTCAAGAGAAATGGTGGATTTGAGAATCTACATTTCTAACAAAATCACAAGGGATGCTGACACTTCTAGTCCTGGGAACATACTTTAAGTAGTGACAGATGCTGCTGTTATTTTGTGTGCTATTGACTCAATTCTGACTCTCAGTGACCCTAGAGGCCTGAGGAGATTTGCTCCATAGGGTTGCCTTGTCTGTTCCTAGCCAGGTCTGTTCCTCCACAAAGTGGTTGCTAAATTAGAATAACTCACCTTTCAGTTAGCAGCCAAGTGCCTAACCATTATACAGCTAGAGTTTCTCAGATTAAGAGTAACTGAATCCAAACCTTCACCTTTGTCTGTGACTGAGATTCAGATGTACTTGGATTCCAAAATGTGGACATGTTGGGAGTTCTGCCAGAATTTTGAGTTACTTGCCCTGGCACATGGAAGCAGGGTACTAGTGAAATAGGGGACCAGGCCAGAAAAGAGCCACATGTTTATCATGTTTAATCATTATTTATTGTTGTTGATATTGAACTTCTTATTTGCTATCCTAAGACACTTAAACAGACAGACATGCATAAATTTACTGCCTGGTCTCCATCATACAGAGAGAACTGACAGCAAAATAAGAAAGACTTATTTCATCATAAATTGGGTTATGCATGGATGTAGTCATACAAAAGGATCAGGATCAGAACTTGAGTTCCTCACCAGGAGCTTACTACTGTTTCTGATAAATCATAAAATAATCACATCATCAGTGTTATATTGTATATACACCGTTGTTTGTCTTCATGAAAACTCCAAGAAACTACTATTTTTCTCATTTTTTTTTAATCTGGATGTATAGCTAATCACAAATTTTGAAATCTAGAACAGATTATTGTTTTTGTTTTGTTTGTATGCTTGTAAATCACACAAAATTGTGAGCAACTTGATCAAAATGGATCAAAACCGAAAGGAATTGCAGTTGTATAGGGCCAGAAAGGTGTTTTAGTAAATAACTTTCAAACATATGCTAAGCTATTTTGGTGGCACTACCTCAGTATCTCCTAGAATATACAAAAGTAGTTTGTAATATGGCAGAAAGAACACTAGATTAAGTCAAATGACCTGGCCACTCTTCTGTGACAACTTGCAAAAATTATTGATCCTCTTGGAGCCTCTCAAGCTCATGAAGCCTAAAAATAGGGATAATAACCCCTGGAGTGCTCACCTGAGGGCTAATCTATTCCTCACCTTGGTGGGAATTTGAAAAAGGCATCTCTTCTTGGCAAATCCAGTCTGGTACAGGTTCATAGTTGAATGCTTGATGAGTGGACTGGATTTGAGGCTCTGCATGTCCCCTCAGGCAGGTACACATGTGGGATTTGCAAGCAAACAAAGAAAAACAAAAAATAACAATTTGTTAACAAACTTGTAGTCCTCATGGTCTACCTCAGAAAATGATCATGAGGATGTAAAGAAAGCACTTGGCAAAATACTAAATATAATACAAACATAAGGGGATGTGTTGGCATGATTAGGCTCAAGCATTGACCTCCAAACTGGAAATTTAGAAAGAATCTATGACTTGAACATTTCATGAAAATTTTAAGTCCGAACACCAATTAGAACTTTACACACAGAATAGATCAGTAAACATAGTATTTCCTTAAGTCTGTGGTTTTAAAATAAACATAAGTAAAAATAAATAGTTGCTGTTGAGTTGATTTCAACTCATGACCCTATGTATGTAAGAACAGAACTTCTTGATAGGGTTTTCATGGCTGTGATCTTTCAAAAGTAGATCGCCAGTCCTTTCTTCCACAGCACTCTGTGTAGATTCAAAATCACTAACTTTTCAGTTAGTTTTTGTTGTTGTTGTTAAGTATGGTCAAGTGGGTTCTGACTCATATCAACCCTGTAATAGGGTTTTTGAGGCTTTAAGTATTTGAGGGAGCAGAAAGTTCATCTTTTTCCAGTGGAACAGCTGGAGGGCTAGAACTGTGGACTTTGTGGTTGACAGTCCAGTGCTCATTGTATGAAGCCACCATGCACCTCTTTCAGTTAGTAATAAGAGTACTTAACCATTTGCATCACTAGAGAATGACCCTGTGGTTCTTAACCAGAGGAAAAATGTCAACTATTTTTTAAAAATCATACCTAGAGCCCTATCACTAGAAACTTTTGAATGAAGAGGTCTGTGATGTCTCTAACATTTGTATTTTACAAAGCTCCTCAGGTTTCCGTTGATGTGCGCTCCTATTTGTGCATCATTATAGTAGAGAATTTAAGCCTATGACCTCATCTGGGCTATTTATTTATTCACAACAAAACATACACCCTGTGCAATTCATTGATAAAGGCTACATGCCTCTCATTGTGCCACCCTTCTCCTTATCTCTGCCTACCACTGTGAACTTAGACTCTCTTCCCCTTAAAGTGTCTGATCTGGGTTTTAGAGTTAAAGTTGCCCATCTAGAAGTTCCGGTGGCACTGTAGGATAAGCACTGAACTGCTAACCCTGAGGTCAGCCATTAAAACTCACCTGAACCACTCCACTGAAGAAAGACATGGCTTTCTGTTCCAATAAAGATTTTCAGCTTCAGAAATCCTATATAAGATCTCTATCGACTAGATGGCAGTAGGTGTTTTGTCCCACTTAATCTTATAAGGAGTCCTAGTGTAGGATAAGCACTGTAGGATAAGCACTCGACTATAAGGTCAGTTTGCACCTCAAGGTCAGTGGTTTAAACTCACCAGCTGCTCCTTGGAAACTCTATACAGGGTCACTATGTATAGAAACTGACTCGACAACTCTTAACAACAACAATCTCATATTAATATTTACTTGGAAAAGTGTAATGTTCAAGGTACCATTTTTCCCACAAATATTTTCTTGTAAATAGAGTGAAGGTTTACAGACAGGATCATCAGTATTGTATTCAACAAATCATATACTTTGTTCTCTTCCCTTGTTCATGCCTGAATTACCCAGAAAGCCTCAAATAAGAAAGAAGACATGTAATATAAATAATAATGAAAAATTAAAGACGATTCTGTGTTCTCCATAAAAATAGCCAGCTAGGATATTACTCAGTAGGCAGATAGTGCCTTAAGAATTTATAGAATGCATATTCCAGAGTATATAACACATGGCACAAAGTAGCTCTGTACAGTCCCATCCACTGAACTATTAGTATAAAACTCCAGATTTTGTTTCCCTATGTGGTGAGAGTCTATGAACTAAATGCATTGGGAATCCTAGAGGAGCATGTTTGCACTCAATTTTCATACCCAATGAGGCCATGATGAATCATGTCAAAGCAAGCAATCAGTAATCATTCTGCTTTTATATAAATCCAGCACCATCAAATGAAAAGGCAATCATTTAAATCCAAGCATTTGTGTGATTTGAACCACTACAAATTAAATCCTTTATGAAAGCATACTTTTCCGCTTCCAATTTAAACATTAAGGCATGTAGTCATATTCTTTCATCTCCTCTACAACTCTGTATTTCAGGAGTTGAAGGAAAAGAGATGGTACTTTGTACCTCTTTAAAGGTATTGTGAATACCATTGACAGGGGAAGCGATATGAGTTTTAGTAAAATTTTTTAAATCTACAAAGTATACTCCAGTAAATTTCCCTAGGCTGACACCTTGGGACTCTGTGGTACTTTAATATGTTTCTCCAACACCATAACCCCTTGTTATGCTTGAACAACTGCCTGTTGTTCTTTGTATAGGTTCCTCTTGAAAAAAATTAAGTATTCTTCAAGTGTCTATATAGCAAGTGTCTGTGTATATCGTTGTTTCTGGTGTTAAATGTCGTCGAGTCAGTTCTGACTCATAGTGACTCTGTATAGGGTTTCCAAGTAGCAGCTGGTGAGTTTGAACCACTGAACATGTGGTTCAAACCAACCTTGTGGTGCAGTGCTTATCTTACAGCACCACACCAGGACTTACATAACAAGGGATTTTTATTATTTCTTGTTAGAAGGCCATATGCCCACACACTTGGATTTACCCTTTTGTAACCATTGCAAATTCATTCATAGAATCCTGAAGTGTCTTATGTCCAGCTGCATTAGATCTGACATGGACAGTACTGAAATGCACTTGAAGAGAAAATCACAAAGTAAGCTTCCTTTGAGCTTGACATAACCATGTTCCAAATCCTGCTCTAGAATGAAGTAAGAAAGACACACAAGATGGAAGAGCAGTCTATGAGATACCATACTCACAACCAACTTTCCTATTCAAAGATAATCAATACCAAATATATATTGGGGCTTAATAATATGGACGATTTTAGGAAGTGCCCAGTAAACAAGTGGTTGGGTCATATTTGACAAGATTAGAGACTGTTAGCTGATTAAAGCAATTATTTATCAATACGGCAAGGGCCTAAAGTGAGAGTTCTGACCAAGAGAATGTAGGACATGAGCAGAAAAACAGGTTGAAGAGTCAATAAAGCAAAAGCCATGAGGCTGCAAAAGCCCTGGATATGTAGCCAAAGGAGAGGGGCAGGGATACAAGATAGCAGAGGCATGGACAATAGATGCCAAAATAGAGTTATCAAGACAGTGTATTGCAGAGTACAGGTTAGTGATTAACACAGGCCTGCTTCTGAGGGACCACTAGTAATGCTTTAATTTTGGGCTCCAATGAATAAGGAGTCCTGGTGTGGCGCTGTAGGAGATGCATTGGACTGGTCATCACAAGGTTGGCAGTTCAAATCCACCAGCTGCTCTTAGAAACCCAGTAGATTAAATATTGGGTTGCTAACCTAAGGGTTGGTAATTTTATCTCACCAGCCGCTTGACAGGAGAAAGGCAAGGGAAGTAGTTCTGTCAAAATTTAGAGCCTCAGAAATCCTATGGAGCAGTTCTACCCTGGACTACAGGAACAGAATCCACTTGACCTCAGAGGATGGGTAGGCCACTGGATGGATAGGTACGTGTGGAGCCCTGGTGACACAATCGTTAAGTGCTTAGCTTCTAAGGTTGATGGTTTGAACACATCCAATTACTTTGTAGGGAAAGACCTGGCCTTCTGCTACCATGAAGACTGCCCCTCTGGGGCAATTCTAATCTGTCATATAGGGTTGCTTTGAGTTGGAATTGACTTATTGAAGGCATACACTAACACAACACAACAATGAATAAATAAACTGCTATTTGTGTACAGACATATTTTCATCTTCCTTAAGTAAATACTTAGGAATAAAACAGATGTAAATGTTTATATTTTTAATAAAATATCAGACTCTTTTCCAACATGGTTGCACCATTTTATACTTTCAACAACATGTATTAAGAGTTAATGTCAGACTTAAAATTGTCATTATGGAGGTATGTAGTGATATAACATTGCTGGGTTAATTTGCATTTTCCTGATCAATAAAAATGTTAAATATATGCCTATTAGTCATTCAAAGAAGCCCTAATAGTGCAGTGGGCTGCTAACCACTAGGTTGGTGGTTCAAACCCATCGGTTGCCCTGTGAGTGAAAGATGGGACTGTCCACTGTTGTAAAGATTTATGGTCTCAAAAACCCTGAAGAAATAGTTCTATTGTGTTCTATATAGTCTCTATGAGTCTGAATTGACTCAAAGGAAGTGGGTTTGGGTTTTGTTTTTTAATTGGTTATTCAAATTTCTTCTGTGAAGTGACTTTTTAGATATGTTGCCCATTTTGATTTTTTTGTTTTGTTTTATGGGGAATTTGTGTTTTAATTTCCTACACATCTGTTAGCTTGTTATCTTGAGATTGTTTGCATGTAACTGTGATACCGGAAACTGTCAGTGGTATTTCAAATACCAGCCACAGTATCACCCATGATGGACATGTTTCAGTGGCGCTGACAGACTAAGAAGAGACTTGTTGTTGTTAAGTGCTCTTGAGTCGGTTCTGACTCATAGCAACCATGTACAGGGTTTCTGAGAAGTGGCTGGTGAGTTTGAACCACTGCCTCTGTGATTCAAATGGACCCTGTGGTACAGTGCTTATCCTACAGCTCCACACCAGGACTAGGAAGGAGGAATAGGTGGTCCACAGTCTTTTTGTTACTGAATTACAGATTGTCCTCAAATATCTCAGATACTAGTCCTTTTCAAGATATATACAGGAAGGCTTCAAAAAGTTCATGGATAAATGGAATTAAAAGATAATTCAAATCTTCCATGAACTTTCTGAATCCTCCACATCCTCCTCCGCCCACCCCAGTTTGTGCCTTGTATATTTACATTCTTGTGTCTTTTACTTATCAGACATTTTCAATTAGATGAAACTTTATTTATTATTTTTTAAAATTTTCTTTTGGTGTCCATTTGTGACCATAGCTAATTTAAGTGTGTCAATTATTTTTTTTTTTTTCATTGTTATTGGTCAGCTTTTAAATGCATTTGAAGTGATTGAAAAATCCATGGCTTGGGTCAGATACACCTTAGTAGTCAAAGTGACATGATTACTTCTTAAAGTCTTTAAGTGACATTTTTTAGAAGACTTTCCCACTTTATTACTCCTTAATCATTGTGAGAATACAATTGTTTTACTCTAGGATGAAGTTATTATAAACAAAAAGAACTAATGTCAAAGTTATAAGTGCTAACATAAGAGAGCTACTAGAAATAGCCTTGTGCTAACTCAACTTGCAGAAGAAATGCATCAAGAGACTTACATCTCATCTTCTTTCTCCTTTTCTATGAATACAACAATGTCTATAAAAAGAAGCTCTTCTCAGAGATAGTGTTTCTTTTTTAGTGGAGGAAGTGAGCTGGTTTACTGTTTTTCCCTTAGGGTGACTGGAAATTTGATACCTTCCTAGCAAAATTATGAAATTCGCCTTGATAATGTCTCTCTTCTTGGAGGGGAAATTCCTAACCAATGCAGCAACTTCAAAGTAAAGATTTTCATTAAGTGTAATCTAAACAAGAAGACAGTGTCTGCCAGCACCTCTACCCCAATCTTTTCCTCTAACCGGCTCCAGTTTAAGCTATGGAGTAATCATCTGAAGGGGATAAAACCTTTGATCTATCAACAGCTCCAGAGATAATGAACTAACGGTTTATTTCCATGCAAATGGATGCCAACTGTTTCCTTTCATTACTAAATCATGACAAAGCTCCAAGATACAAGAGCATCTCTTAGGACTAGGAAAAGCTGAGCTATGCAGTAGCACCAGGGACTACAGCTTCCTTCACAGCAAGAGCAGTTACTTCCATGATAGCCTTTGTGCTCATAACCACACACTTCCAGAGACAGGTCCTGAGCTTCAACTAAGACTACTTCAATAGTTGTAATTCTCCTGCTCAAGAAAGTATATCAGAATGTAATCAATGAGATGATTAGTAGGACAATATTGAATCATCTCTTGTTTTTAAAAAGTAATGCATCACAAATTGCAGTGCTTCGTGGTTATTAGTAGCATTTCTTTGTGACATTATCTCACAACTATGACATATATTTATGAATCTAATACTCTTGCCCCATTAGACTTCATACTCAGTGCTGCTGTCATACAAGCATGCCCAGCATACTGATTTATTTTGGTTGGAACTTTCTCAAATACATAAATGTACTATCAGGGTACAATCTGAGTTGAGAAGAATAAGTTCTATTTTAAGTGGGCCTGCAACAATACTCACATCAACAATTAACACTTATTGCTTTGAATTCTATTGGTTTGAATAAATCTCACCATTTGTTGTTGTTGCAACTAAGTGCCTTTGAGTGTGTTCTGCTCATAGATACCCTACGTGTAGCAGACTGGTTCTGTGCCATCATCACAATTGTTGTTATATTTGAACACGTTGTTGGAGCCACTGTTTCAATATGTGGCATTGCGGTCTTCTTCTTTTTTTGCTGACCATCTTCTTTCCTAGCATGATGTCCTTCTCCAGGGACTCGTCCCTCCGGATAACATGTTCCAAGTACATGAAATTAAGTCTCACCATCCTTATTTCTAACATTCTGACTTTTGTTCTAAGACGTATTTGGTCATTATTCTGGCAGTCCATAGCATAATTAATATTCTTTGTTATCACCATAACTCAAATGTATCTGAAGAAATTCTTCTTCACACTTCCTTATTAATTGTCCAGCTTTCACATGCATACAAGACAACTGAAAATCCAGTGGCTTGTGTAGTACATATCTTAGTCTTCAAAATGACATCTTTGTTTTTTAAAATTTTAAGAGGTCTTTTACAGAAGATTTGCTCAATGTAATACACCATGAGAATTCTTGACTGCTACCAGGTGTAGTGCTGTAGGATAAGCACTGGACTGCTAACCACAAGGTCAGTGGTTCAAACTCTCCAACCACTCCTCAGAAACCATATACAGGGTAACTATGAGTTGGAACTGATTCCAGGGCACTTAACAACAAAAATTCCCATGGGCATTGATTGTGCTGTTGTTGTTGTTAGGTGCCTTTGAGTCAGTTCCAACAGAACAAAACACTGTCCAGTCCTGCATCGTCCTCGCAATTACTATTACACTGTTTTCACTGTGCCAATCTATCAATCACATTTGGATTTCTTCATCTTTTTTGCTGACCTTCCATTTTACCAAACATGACATCCTTCTCCCAGGACTGGTCCATCTTGATGATACGTCTGAAGTATGAGAGATGAAGTCTGGCCATCCTGGTTTCTAAGGAGCACTCTGGCTATACTTCTTCCAACATAGATTTGCTTGTTCCTTTGAAAATCCATGGTACTTTTAATTTCCTTCTCCAACACCATAACTCAAATGCATCAATTCTTCTATGGTCTTCCTTATTCATTGTCCAACTTTCACATGCATATGAGACTGTTGAAAATACCACTTATTGGATCAGGCATACTTTAGTCCTCGAACTGACATCTTTACTCTTGAACACTTTATATCTGTGCAGCAGAGATTCGCCTAATGCAATACATTGTTTCATTTCTTGACTGTTGTTTCGATGAGTGTTAATGGTGGATGCAAACAAAATGAAGTCTTTGACAACGTCAAACTTTTCTCCATTTATACAGATGTTGTTTGTTCGTCTAGTGGTGAGGAATTTTGTTTTCTTTACATTGAGATGCAATGCATACTAAATACTGTGCTCTTTGATCTTCATCAGTAAATGTTGTAAATCCTCTTTACTTTCAGCAAGTAAGGTTGCATCGTCTGCATATTGCAAGTTATAAGTAAGTGAACTCTTTGACAAATTTCAATTTTTCTCTGTTTGCCATGATGTTGTTTACTAGTCTAGTTGTATTTTTGTTTTCTTTATGGAAAGGTGCAGTCCATACTAAGGCTGTAGTTTTGACCTTCGTAAATAAGTGCTGCAAGTCTTCTTTACTTTTAGGAATCAAGGTTGTGTCATTTGCATATCCTGATGCTGCATTCTTCTTTATATGTTTCTGTTTATCAGATTGTTGCTCTGCCTACAGATTGAATAAGTTTGTTTAAAAACTACACCCCTGGCACACACCTTTTCTGATTTTAAAACACCACAGTATCCCTTGTTCTTCTTGAATAACTGCCTTATTGGTCTAAAGACAGGTACCTCATGAGCACAATTAAGTGTTCTGGAATTTTCATATTCTATAATGTTATCCATCAGTTGTTAAGGTCCACAAAGGTGAATGCTTTCACAGAGTCAGTAAACACAAACATCTTTATGTGTGGTTTTGGTCATCTACATCTGACGTCAACAATAATAGCCCTCATTTTATGCTCTCTTCTGAGTCTTGCTTGTTTGTCTGGCAGTTTCTTTTTGATGTACTGTTACAACCATGTTTGAATTATTGTGCAAAATTTCACTTGCATGTGATATTGGTGATGTTGTTTGATAATTTTCATGTTATATTCAATCACCTTTCTTTGCAATCTACACAAATATGTATCTCATCCAGTCAGTTGGTCAGATAGCTGTCTTTCAAATTTTGTGGCATAGAACAAGTGAGCACTTCCAATGCTGCATTCCTACGTTGAAACATCCCAATTGATATCCCATCAATTATTGGAGCCTTGCGGGGTTTTTTTTTGCCAGTGTGTACAGTGTAGCTTGGACTTCTTCCTTTGATACAAGGGGCTTCAAAAATTTCAAAGAAATATGAAATTCAAAGATAGTAATTTTTTTCTAAAAATTTTTGAAACACGCTTATACCATTGGTTCTTGATCATTTTACCTTTTGAAATAGTCGAATGCTGACTAATTCTTTGTGGTAAAATGAATCTGTGTATTCCTTTCATCTTCTTTTGATGCTTCCTATATCCATTCATTATTTTGTCCATTGCTGCTTCTGTTTTTAAGTGCCTTCAAGTCAGTTCCAACTCATAACTACACCATATAGGGTTTCCGAAGAGTTGCTGATGCGTTCCAACTGCCAACCTTGAAGTTCAAATCAACCTTTTGGTCTAGTGCTTATCTGACAGTGCTACAAAGGTACTCCTTTAATATTGCAACTCAAGGCTTGAATTGTTTTCTTCAAGTCTTTCAGCTTGAGAAATGTTGAGTGTGTTCTTACTTTTTGGTTTTCTTACTTTATCTCTTTGCACATTTCATTATAATATTTTATTTTGCCTTCTTGAGATGCCCTTTGAATTATTTTGTTTGGCTCTTTTACTTCATCATTTCGTCCCTTTTCTTTGACAACTCTGCATTCAAGAGCAGATTTTAGAGTTCCTTCTACCATCCATGTTGATCTTTTCTTTCATTCTTGGCTGTTTACTGATTGTTTGCTTTTTTCATGTATGATGTCTTGATGTCACCCTACAGTGAGTCTTGTCATTAGTGTTCAGAGAGTCAGAGCTTTTCTTGAGGTGGTACCCAGATTCAGGTGGGATAACTCAATGTTGCACTTTGGCTCTTGTGGACTTGTTTTAATTGTTTTCATTTTAAACTTGAACATGCATATGAACAATTGATGGTCTATTCTACTGTCTGCCCATAGACTTATCCTGACTAATGTGATGAGCTTCTCCATTGTCTCTTTCCATAGATGCTGTCTATTTGATTACTGTGCATTCTATATGTATTGTTTCTGGGTATAACATTGAAAAACAGTATCTGAAAGTCATTAGTCTTGTGAAGTTCTATTATGTGATCTCCATCTACCAGCAGAATCATCTATAGTGGATAGGATTCAATGGTGGTTTCAGACTTAGACAGATTAGGAGGGAGGATCTTGTGATTTACTGCAATAATAATAATAATAATAAAGAAATGACAAGAAAAAGTGGTCACTGAATGTCTTATGAAAACCAGTGTGACACTGTCTGATATAATGCCAGCTTCAGTTTGGAAAGCACTCAGCAAGTGACTTGGCAAAAGTTACCTTTTAAAGTACAGTCAACCATATTGATGTGTACAGAGTAAATCTTTTAGGCCTATGATTCAAATGAGAAGAAAGAGATGTAAGCATGCCTTAATAATCAGAATGTGAAATTTGTGAAGCATGAATCTAGGAAAATTGGAACTGGCCAAAAATTAAATGGAACACCTCAATAGATAACTTAGTCATTTTTGCTGTTGTAAAGTGCTTTTGAGTCAGTTTCAATGCAAAGTGACCCTGTATAGGATTTGCAAGGACCAGCTAGTGAGACTGAACCACTGATCTTGTGTGCTACAGTAGGATTCCTAGGCATTAATAAATTAAAATTGACTAGTTTGGGCCATGTTTAATCAGATCAACATATGGTCTATTATGATGAACATGGTAAATTGAAAAGGAATGACATTGCTTTCCTCATCAAAAAGAATATTTTAAAAGTGATCCTAAAATGGTGCTGTAGGATAGGTACTGGACTGTTAACCCCAAAAAGGGAAACAACTTTATGGATATAGAAGGACATCAAATC
>NW_006408838.1:1254419-1258285 GCF_000296735.1 Chrysochloris asiatica | reverse complement strand
GTATCCCAGAGCCCTGTTGTTCCAAGGTTGAGTATGCATCACTATTTACCTCTGTCCCACTAGGCCATGCAAACCTGTCTCAATGTTCCCCTATCTATCTTGTTCTTCTGCCTCTTCCCCCCTTTTTGTATTGCCCTCCCCAACACCCAAAATAAACCCCCACCCCAACCCCATTGTGGTTACCTTATATTTCATTAGTTCTTCCCTCTATTTAAGGCAGTCTCTTTTAGCCAATAATCCACCTGAAATTCCCCCCACCTGGATCTCTGTTCCTTTGTGTGTACCTTTTTTCACATTGTAATTGTTTTGATCATAGACTGACCTCCCATATCCTCTGTTATTATAATTTTATTCTGTTCTAAACACTTCCATTTGTCAACTGAGTTCAGGTTGATGCTGCCATGTACGTCATTCTATAGTTGTGTATCTATCTTATTTTGATGACCGTGTTGTCATTATCTAATGTAGCTATGCCAGATACTAAATTTTATTTATTCACTACTAAGAGAATGCCTATTTGTGTAAACATAGAGAGTAAAAGAGCTTTCTGTGGGCTGTTAATTCTTTAGCCTGGTGTTATTTTAAATTAATGCATTCATTTGTTATCTCTTCATTATTCTGCCAAAGCCTAAAATGTTATGGGTTCTTTAAGGAAAAAATAATTCTTACTGACTAAACATATTTCGTTTTAGCTTTCCTGAGAGGAAATTAGTACGTGACTCACTTCAAAGACAGAAATTACAATAAGGTGGCCCTTGAGTGAGTAGAGCCTTTTCTTCATATAATAGTTTACGAGGTCAAAGCTATTAACATTTTTGGTAACTTAAGCTGGGCACATTTGGAAGGGTATCTAAAACTCTTGTCAGACTCAAGCAGAAGCTGGAAGCTCAAATGTGTTAGAGCTTAAAACATTTTCTGATTTACGATCTTTTACAAGCCCAAACTATTGAGGAGTCAGCAAAAGACTTACCACAATGCCATCCATTCCTGATCTTTCATTCCTCTGTTCTTTGCCAGACCAAAAGAATGTATGAGACACAAAGACTTCAGTGCATTGTGGGGACATGAAGAAATATCAATTCTCATATTTCTAAATATTCAACTGGTATAGATACTCTGAGTTATTTCTTAAGAAAATACAATCCATTTGTGTTGATACACAAAGAGCAATAAATACAAGAAATGCTAAGAGCTCAAATTTCAATGGGCAGAGACAAGTATATCAATGCAGAATTAATGTGACTGGGCAGCTTTGATCTTTTTCTCAAAGTGATATTGGAATTGGGCTAAATTGTCATGACAGAAATTTATTATAATTAATCAATGTGTCATTAAAGAATTTGCATTCATTAAAATATGGGTTGAATTGGAAATGTGTTCCTGTCAGGTTACCTGGCACCATATTACTTCATTAACAGTTTTCATGCTAGCCTGGATGCCACACTAGAAATTGTAGGTATTTACAAATAAAATCTTTTGGGATTCATCTTAATTGGTAAGAGCAAACACTAGATTATTTCCTATATTTGAAATGAATTGTCCTCAAGGCAAGTAAAAATAAAAAAAATTTAAATGGTATTGAAGTAATTATCTCTAATTTTAACTAAATATTCCTTATTCGAATTTTAAATAAAAGCATATTTTAATGCAATTATTGTTAAATAGTACTCAAGTTTTACTAAACGTTGATGCATAAGTAACAACTTTGTCATCTATGACACATTATAATGTTGTTTTTTGCTCTGGAGTCGGTTTCAACACTCATAGCAATCCTGTACAGGGTTTCCGAGGCTGTACATCTTTACAGGAGCAGAAAGCCTCATCTGTCTCCCATGGTACGGCTGGTAGTTTTGAACGGCTGACCTTGCGGTTCACAGCCCGATTCATAACCACTATGCTATCAGAGCTCCTTTGGTAATCTGTTCTCTAGGGTCTGTATGAATCAAAGTGAACTCAGCACAACTGTTTTGTTTGAATTTTTATTAAAGGAGAGTAATAATGTAATAATGATACATTATAATACTCTCCTTTAATAAAAATACAAACAAATTTTTGTTGAGTTCATTCCGATTCATAGAGACCCTAGAGAACAGAGTAGAACTGCTTCATAGCATTTCCAGGGATGCAAATTTTCATGGGAGCAGACAGCCTCATCTTCTCTCTTGCAGTGGCTGGTGGGTTCAAACTGCTGACCTTTCAGTTAGTAGTCCAATGATTAACCGACTGGGCCAGTAGGTTTCTTTTCCTTTCATAGCCACCCAACTTATTTTGACAGCTCTTGGATTAAGTTTATGCTTGTCCCTTTAACTAATATCTGAAAAGGAAGGGCATTTTCTACATCTTAATTTAAAAAACAAAACAAATTATAGCTATTTACTTGAAATCCTTATAATTCTGCATTAAGCCTACTGAAAACAATCTATGTACAGTTCTAATTCATGTTGATCTAAGTGGAGATACAAATTGAATAAATTGCTACAGATGTTTCATAATTTATGGTTAAATGTTTGTTCTCATTATTTATGATAGTCTTAAAGTATAGTAATACTTTGTTAATGAGGGAATAAGTTATTAATGGGGAGATATTAGGTATTATGGGGTCCTGGTGTGGTGCTGTGGGTTAATGTGCTCTACTGCTAAGTCAGTTTGAATCACAAGGTCGGTGGTTCAAGCTCACCAGCCACTCCTCACAAACCCTATACAGGGTCACTATGGGTCAGAAGTGACTCAACAGCACTTAAAAACAACAACAGAAATTAGATATTATGCATTTATACAAATACATGTATACAACTCACCTACACTTAGCTACTTACATGCTGTATCAGACACATAAACACACACACACAAACAAATATGTATGTTATTATTGTTCAGTGCTGTTGAGTGGACTCATAATTATTCTGTATAGGGTTTCTGAGGTTGTAAATCTTTATGGAAGGAGAAAGCTTCATCTTTATCCCATGAAGTAGCTTGTGAGTTTGAACTGCCGACACTGTGTTAGCAGTCTAGTGCTTATCCTACAGTGCTAACTACAAGGTCGGCTCTTCAAACCTACTAGCTGCTCTTTTGAAACCCTATACAGGGTCACTATGAATTGGAAGTGACTCAATGGCATTTAACAGCAACACCAATAATTAATGTCACATGCATGTAAAATTAAGCTGAAGATAATTTTTAAAATGGTTTAGGTGGTGCATTAACAAAGAGCTGTAGGAAATTCAAGTCCGATTCAGAAGAGGATAAAGAATGAAGAATGCCATTGCTAATGTCAGATGGATATTGGCTGAAAGAAGAAAATGGATATTGGCTGAAAGAAGAAAATACCAAGAAGATGTTGACCTGTGCATATTGACTATGTAAAGGCATTTGATTATGTGACTCATAACAAATTATGGTAAACATTTAGAAGAATAGGTGCTCCAATACACTTAACTGTGCTCATACATAACCTATACATAGACCAAGAGGCAATCATTCAAACAGAACAGAGAATATTGTGTGTTTTTAAATCTGGAAAGCTATGTATCAGGGTTGTATCCTTTCACCATACTTATTCAAGCTGTACTCTGAGCAAATAATCCAAAAAAGGTGTGGCACTGTGGGTTAACGCACTGGGCTGCAAAGTCAGATTGAACCACGAGGTCGGTGGTTCAAGCTCACCCGCAGCTATGCATCAGAACCTACTGAAGGGCACTTAACAACAGCAACAATGAAGAAAATAGCCTCGTGGTGTGGCGCTGTAGGATCAGCACTTGACTGGCAGCCACACGGTTAGCAGTTCAAATGTGCCAGTTGCTCCTTGGAAAACCTATACACGGTCTCTATGAGTCAAAACTGACTCTCAGGCACTTGTTGTTGTTGTT
>NW_006408838.1:1244977-1254319 GCF_000296735.1 Chrysochloris asiatica | reverse complement strand
GAAGAGGACTTGAAACATTTACTGGTGAAGATCAAAGAATACAGCTTTCAGTATGGATTACACCTCAGCATAAAAATGACAACAAACCCTCAGAAATTGACCAATAACCAACATCATGACAAATGAGGAAAATACTGAAACTCTGAATATTTCAATATATGATTTTACAAATATGTCATTTCATTTAGATCTACAATCAACACCCATAAAAGCTACAGTTAAGAAATCAAATAATGTTATTACATCAGCCAAAGCTGTTACAAAAGATTGCTTTAAAGTGTTTATCACCAAGACTTTAAAAGTGTTAAAAAGACTGAGAACTAAAGTGCACCAGACCCAAGCCATTGTATTGTTGTCAATTGCTTGTGAAAGCTGAAGAGTAAATAAGGAAGGCAGGAGAAGAATTGATTCATGTGAACTATGGTATTGGTAAAGAATACTGAATATACATACCCTGGACTGTAAGAAAAACTAACAAATCTGTGCTGGAAGAAGTACCGGCAGAATACTCTTCAGAAGCAAAGGTGATGAGAATTCTTCTCTTGTTCTTTGGACATCTTAGATGAAGGGACCAGTTCCTAGAGAAGGATCTCATGCTTGGTAAAATGGGAAGTAAATTAAAAAAGGATAACCTTCAATGAAATGGATTGACACCAATAGTAGCCTCACACATATCAAAGCTTGTGAGGATGGCACAGAACCAGGTAATACATTGTTCTGTTGTCTATAGACTTGGTATGAGTCAGAACTAACTCAGTGTTGTCTAATCACAGCAAGTATATATATATGGGGGCTTCACAAAGTTTGTGGAAAAATTCTCTTGTTTTTCAATTCCATTTTCCCATGAACTTTTTAATTCCCCCAACCCATGTGTGTGTGTCTGTGTACATTTCAACATAAGCAAACTAAATATCACACACCCATAATTAAAGATGGCTAAATCAGGTCAATGAAATCAGAATGCCCAGAACAGATATATCAAAACCCAACCCCACTGCCTTCAAGTCAATCCCAACTCATAGTGACCCTTTATAGGGTTTCTGAGGCTGTAAATCTTCATGGGAGCAGAATGTCTCATCTTTCTCCTACAGAACAGCTGATGGGTTTGGACTGCCAGCCTTAATGCCAGCAGTCTATGAGAGCTCCTTAAAACCAGATATAAAAGTGATAATTTTTCAAAAGACTTCAATAGGCTCTTATTCACGTTGCTACTGTGGACATAAATTGTCCAGTACTTCTCTAGAAACTCTTCTAGACTCTGCCAAATATTACTTTATCTTGACCAATTTAAAGATTTTCCTGGAAGGATACAAAAAATAATCTGCTATTATGCTACTTAGTAAGGCACTGTTCATTATAGTATTCTATTCTCTTTCTAAGTATGAATCAATAAAAAATAAAAGAAAATGATAAAAAAAAAAAAAGCAGAACACTTATTTATTAATAGTCATTATTTTTCTTTTGCATGGTATTTGTTATTACCATGGGAAAGATACTTGACCAACAAAAAGCAAGAAGGAGTAAGGAAAGAGAGAGATCCTCTATGGTTTCAGAAGGACCAGGGAAGAGCACCAGATTTCCCATGAGCATTTTTGCTAAGTTATAGAAGCCATCTCACACGCCTTTCTCCCATAACATTCTATCCCTGACTGTTCTATCCTAAGCAATAGCACTCTGGTGGTGGTGGTTATGTGCCATGGAGTCGGTTCCAACTCATAGTGATCCTGTACAGGGTTTCCGAGGCTGTAAATCTTTATGGGAGCAGAAAGCCTCATCTTTCTCCCACAGAACAGCTGGTAGTTTCAAACTGCTTACCTTAAAGTTTTCAGCTCTATTCATAGCCACTATGATACCAAAGGTCTTAAGCTACTAGTTATTAATAGTCATGATATTACCTACTGACTGCAAAACATATGTCAATAAATAATCATTAAATTATAATTATATTGTATTATTTCTCTGACAAATAGCTATTTTGTTTTATCTATTGAAAAGCTAAAGTTTGAGCTATATAGTTGAACAGGTTTTATAAAGATTAAAGAATCAGCATAAAATCACAATAAAAGTACATAGCAAACATTCAATGAATATTATGGATTTGATCATTTACTTGGGACAAGGCCAAATCACACTAGTCAAGTGTCTAGCCTATCCACCCTGCAATCTACCACCTTAGCCAAATCAACTAATCTAAATAGGATTAATGACCCCAGTGACCCAAGTTTGACTACATTGCCAAGGTGAGTATGTTTTCCTGCCGAACCACTCCGATCCAACCTTCTAATTATAGTAATAATGTTATTTATATGTCACCACCAAATGGCCTTAGGAGTTAGGCAGGGTTAAAAACAATCTTTTTTTAAAAAAGACAATTTGTTTTTGTTGTTTTGTGCCATTGAGTCTTAGCAACCCTGTATAGGGTTTCTGAGGCGCAGTTGGTAGATCTGAACCACTGACCTTGTGATTAGAAGTCCAATGCTTTTCCTACAACACAACACTAGGACTCTGGTAATAATGGTAGCAGCTAATATGATAAACACTGTGGACTGTGAACCATAAGTCAGTGATTTGAGCCTACCAGCCACTCCACAGGAGAAAGATGAGGCTTTCTACTCTTTCAAAGACATACAGTCTTAGAAACCTTATACAGGACTGTTGAGTTGGAACTGACTCTTGACACTTAATAACAACAAACAATATTTATTGAGTCTAACTATATGTCAGACACGCTAAGTGTCTTATATATATTCTATTAATTTTTGTAACAATATAATGAAATATAAGGAGTTCTGGTAGCATAGTGGTTATGAGTTGTGCTGCTAACCTCAACATCAGCAGTTTGAAACTACCAGCTATTCTGTGGGAGCAAGATGAAGCTTTCTGTTTCTGTAAAGATTTACAGCCTCGAAAATCCTATAGAGGGTCGCTATGAGTCAGAGTTGATTCCATGGCACATAACCAACCGATAATGAACTATGTGTTATTATTGTTGTTATTAATTGCTGTCAAGTCAGTTCCAAGTATTAGCAACACTGCACAGGTTTCTTAGGAGCAGCTTGTGAGTTTGAACCACCAACCTTATGGTTCAAATTGACCTTGGTTCAAACCAACCTTGAGGTTCAATGCATTATCTTGTAGTGTCTCACCAGGACTCCAAAGGAAAGCGCAAGAGTACCTTGGACTAAAGATGAGTTTAGCTACCCAAAGAGGATAGGATTTGAATCCATTGGTGAAGATACCTAGGTCTAACTATAGCTTGCTCATAGTTAAAACCCTGGTTTTCACAGAAGCCTAAGTCCAAAGGGAAATCTGAGTTTCCTTGCTTAACCATGACACATCCAAGCTATGGCAAAAAAGATGGCAGTAATTATCTTTCCTTTAGTGATCATCATGAAGGAGTGCATAGGCCAAACTATTTGTGTTGATATAAAATATGATAATTTATCTTTACCAATCAACAGCATATCCTGAGCTCCAAGGAACTGAACTATGTTGAGCAGGAAATAATCACAAGGCATGGTTTTGCTCTTCATGTGCTCACTACATAGTTAGAGACAGGATTTGTTGTTGTTGTTGTTGTTATGTGCCATCGAGTCAGTTCCGACCCATAGCGATCCTGTATAGGGTTTCCGAGGGTGTAAATCTAGGACTAAACATATATAAATATACATAATTAGAAGCGAAAAAAAAAAAGAAACCTTGAAAATAGGGTGAGATGAACAGTAAGACATTAGGAAGAAATTAGAACAAGTAACAGAATCATCAATAAAGTACTTTTTCTAAAATATTCTTTATCTCTAATCCACTCCCATTTTAATGCATTCAAAATCCTTATTTCCACATCATTGCAAATGTTTATTCTTACACTGTTAAATGTAAAATATTTTCGTTCTGTTGTCTCAAAGCCGTTCTGATAAAATGAATAAAGAAAAGAATGTGAGTGTTTTTGCCAATATCTGTCCCCTTTACTCTCTCCACACCCTCAGAGTTCCCATCAGAGCTTAGTTTTTATTTTGGTACTTGACATCTCCTGATGTTCTTTTAGTAATCCCATTATCACAGAAGAATCAACATTCCGTAACAGTAAAACTTCTGCCCCTAATTTAAAAATTTGAACTTTGATATAGGTTTGCTTGTTGTTGTTAAGTGCCGTCAAGTTGGTTCCGACCCATAGCGACCCTGAACAGGGTTTCCGAGGCTGTAAATCTTTACGGGAGCAGAACGTCTCCTCTTTCTCCTGCGGAGCAGCTGGTAGTTTCGAACTGCTGACCTTGCGGTTCACAGCCCGAATCGTAATCACTACGCTACCAGAGCTCCTTTGCTTAGGCTCCACTTATTCCTTCTACTTTATTTTCCTCTCCAGTAGGGATCAGAAGCCTGATCTAGCCATGTGAAAAATCCAATTTCTAATTCAGAAAAAAGACTCCTGGTGTGGCACTATAGGGTAAGCACTGCACTATGAACCACAAGGCCGGTAGTTCAAACCTAACAGCTGCTCCTTAGAAATCCTATGCAGAGTCACTATTAGTCAGAACTGACTTGATGTCAGTTAACAACAATTCATGAATGGCATCCTGATATGGCGCTGTAGGATAAGCACTGCACTTACTACTAAGCAAAAGTTCGACAGTTCAGACTCACCAACCACTCCTGGAACTGACTTAATAAGACCACTTAACAAGAACACCAACACGCCATGAATATTCATTTAAACAATTGGAAATGGAATGAACCTCATAATCCCTACACCACTTTTTACAACATAAATTTCTGATGAACCTGTTTTGTTTTGTTTTTTCATACCGGTAGGGCTAAAAACGTTTTAACTACTACTGGAAAAACTCAAATTTATTTTTATAGTTAAAAGACCAGACAAAGGCTACCTAAGTGTCTGGTGGCTGTGTGCTGTGGAGTCGGTTCTGACTCATAGCGACCCTGTACAGGCTTTCCAAAGCTGTAAATCTTTATGGGAGCAGAACTCCACTGACCTTGCGGTTCGCAGCCTGATTCATAACCGCTACGATAGAAGGCTGTAATTGTGTTGGTATAAAGCCCAAATTAGAACCTAATTTGGTCTTTATATCTAGGTTGATTTTTTGGCCCCCTAATTTCCGGGAGTCTTTATTTGTGTGACCCCTAGAAACTAAAAAAAGAAAGCTTTACCACAAATCAATGTCAAAAGGAATAAAAGCATCAGTGTTGCTCCTTGATAAAAATTCACATTAATTATTAACCAAAAGTTATGATCAGAGTCTATCTACAGATAGGATCATTTAAGAGTCCACCCTAAGCAATTGGTTTAAACTCTGTGACCAAATGATCATAATGCTTTGGTTTCTGAAAATTTGGCAAGGTCAAAGAGTTTATATGAGTGGTATAATGCCGATGTGCCTTACTTAATAAAGATGAGACCTATCATTATCCAGGGATGAGATGTGCTGAGGGTGTGGGGAGTGAAGAGCAGAGTTGTCTTGCCCTGGCATGCAATGTCAGCAGGTATCTGTCTGTTTATAGGATATCTTCAGTGTGGACTTGGTCTAACCATATAGTGACAAAGGCAGGACTCGGGCAGGTTATTGGGACAAACATTGGTGGTACTCTGGGACAGCTTGCCTAGACTGTTTTCAAGCAATTTAGGTTTGGCCTTTGTCACTGAACTTAACCCTCATGGTGGTGGTGGCTATGTGCTGTGGAGTCGGTTCCGACACACAGCGACGCTGCGTAAGGTTCCAAGACTGTAAATGTTTATGAGAGCAGAAACCCTTATCTTTCTCCTGTAGAACAGCTCGTAGACCTTGAGGTTAGCAGCCCGACTCATAATCACACAGAGTCCACAGATAAAATCATGCCCCTGCCGTCCAAGAGGTCCTCTGAAAATGCCAAGTTCTGGCATACTACATGGATAGAGGTGACTTTCTATGAAATCTTAGCTTTGTTTGCAGATAGAAGGCAAATGATGAGGTTTGAGAAAAAGAAAGAGGAAATTAAAAAGAAGAAAAAAAAAAAAAAACTAAGAGAGAAAAGATATGTTTTCAACTATCCCCATTCAAAGATAGGTATAGTAGATTAAAGATGCCCACAAATGCTTAGTTTCCCCCTCCCACTGAGCGATAGATTTATTAGTCCTCTCACTGAATCAGAGCTAATCCACTGACAAATTCAACCATTATGTAAAGCAGCCTAATACAGCCAGGTGGAAAACGATGCACAGAGAAGTCTAAGTCATCCATACAATTACAGGTCTGTTAGTTTGTCATACAGTGGTGACTTAAATATTACTATGATGCTGAAAGCCCTGCAAGTGATATTTTATATACCAGCAACGTCACCATAGTAGCAGCTTCCGAATTATGACAGACAAGTAAGAAAGGGCTGGTAATCTACTTTTGAAAATGTGTCAATGAAAACCTGATTGGTCACAGCAGAACATTTCCTGATTTAGTACTGGAAGACAGAAGGCACTCAAATAACACAGTGGCTTCAACAACAAACTGAACTATGCCGAGTATGAAGAGGGTGCAGGACTGGGCAATTTTTTGTTACATTGCACATGGCCTTAGTATGAGTCAGTAGAGCCGATTAGATGGCAACTAACAACAACACAACACCATCCAGATGCCCCCCCACCCACCCCGGAGCCAAATAAACATTCCAGTCTCCTACTGTAGCCACATGAGACTGATAAGACCAACAGAAAATAATATAACAACAAAAAAAGTGGTGGGTGTTTTAACTCACGATCTTTGAGGATGGTTTGGCACCCAGTAATAGACGACTAAAGCAGTAAGATGAGTAGTATCATGGAATAGTAACACTCTCCTGCTTTGTATTGGCATGCTGCTGAGATCATGATAATCAATGAATTGACCCTATCTCATTAATGGCAAGTCCCCTAAAAGAGTCAGCGGTCTAATAACTAGAGCTTGAAGAACTTCAATGCCTAACTGATGACTCCTTTTTCGGTTGACGAATGTTTTTCTTACCTCACCATTCTTTTCATTAATCTTGACATGAAGCAAAACTGGAGGTAGCAAAAGAACGATTTTAGGCTAAAATTTTTAATATAAAAACAGGTCTAATGGCATCTTTTAATCTATGGAACTGCCAAAGATCATTAAAAAGCTATAAACTGAAACCAATACATTAACTTTGTCTCAAGAGCCGTATAATATTTTATCCCTAAGCAGAATAACCTTTTCTTCCAAAATATACTCTACTGCATTTGCATATTGTGAAAAGAGAATTGCTTTCAGATTATCACTAGAGGGGAAAAAGCACCAAGTATATATGTAATTTTCCTCTTGAATGACCCTAAGTAAAATCAAGTGTTAAGAAACTGGGCAAGGAACTTACCTTGATGATATGATTGTATTCAAGAGTCTGCTTTTCCTGTTTTTCTTATAAACCTGGACCTTGCACTTTTCTCCAGTTTAAGTTTTAAGAGCTCCTAAATGAACTCTGTATATTTGGTATCCTTGTTGCTCATCTGAATCTGCATTCATTATAGAATATATTGCATATATCTGTATCTGTTTATTTTAAACTGTAAACTGAGCATCACTTTTGCTAATGTATACACTAGAAAAGGATTAAAAAATACACAAAATAAAAACAAATAAAATAAAATGCTAAAATATGTCTAATATTTATATTAGTATGTATTCACAGTACTTGTGATATAAGTATGAGCTCACCCTTTTATTATTGTTAAGTGCCATTGAGTTGGTTCTGACTCATACTTACCACATACAGCAAGGGTGAGGAACAACTGGTCCACAGACCATATAAGGCCCTTGAAATAGTTTATTCTGGCCCTACCAAGGCAACCACAGTTCGCCATCACATTGTTGTTGTTATGTGTTGAGGAGTTGGTTCTGATTCATAGCGACCTTGTACAGGGTTTCCGAGGCTGTAAATCTTTACGGGAGCAGAAAGCCTCATCTTTCTCCCGTGGAACAGCTGGTAGTTTCGAACTGCAGTTCACAGCCCGATTCATAACCATTATGCTACCAGAGTTCCAGAGCCATCACATTAGGGATGAGTTAATTAAATGTTTGACCAAATATAGCAGGCTAGTGTTTAAGTTGATTATTTTTTATGGCCCATGAATGATGTTATACATTTTGACAGAAAAAAGTTCCTCACCCATGCTATATAGGATTTCCAAGAAGCAGCTGGTGAGTATGAACTGCCACCTTACAGTTTAAACCGACCTTGTGGTCCAGTGCTTATCCTACAGTACCAAAGAATACTTATTAAAACAGGAGAGCTGAGCTCATCAATGACACTGTCACTTAGTAGAATTAATGTTACTATTTGTTTAAATTGGTGGGAGTAGAAGCATTTTTGCTTATGTCGTTAGCTATCATTTATGTATTTTTCAGTCTGGTTATATCTGTGAGACCATGTTTTCTAAAGAGTCTTCAACTTACAGAGCAGGATGTGCTGAGATACCCGAGTCTTGCCTGGCATATTGCTCAACTGGTTACCCACATAAACTCTTCTGCCTTTTTCTAATCCCAGAGATTGAGGGGATCACAAAAAATAAAGAAGTTATTGTAATGCTTCTTTCCTTCTTTCATGAAGTTTTCCTGCTCTCCTGATTTTCTCTTGAGCAAACTGAGGTTCAGAGGTGAACCCAAGATCATAAAGCTAATTAATCAGTGATAGAATTTGGTCTTAAACTCATGATCACTTGACTATTCCATAGCACGTAAGTAGCTATGACTTCTTCCTCGGATACTAATTCTCATGAAAAGAGATCATGGCCATCCATATGACCCTCTCAGTCATCAGATATGTGAATGAACTATTTAGACCATAACATAGAAATGGTTACTATAAAGAAAAGCATTCCAGTCTTCCCTTAAATAGCCTGCAATTTGCACCACCTTTAATTTCTTAACCTTAGTGGGTATGAAGGTAAGATTAAGATGATTTGATTCCGACATGTCAACTCAAGCTGCAGATATTACTCTACTTTCCTCTTCATTTCATTATAACATTTGTTCTTTCTTTAAATAATAAATGAAATTGCCATTTGCACATCCATAGAAGGATGGAATGACACAACCATGTATCTGCTGTTTGAAAAAGTTTAAGGACAATATTTTTTTTCTTAAATGTTTTATTGTGAATTATGTGATAGTTTACATGGGAGAACATTAATTTTACATTCATTCTATCGTATATCATCTCATTACCATGGTTACAATCCCCTCCATGCATCATCAACCAACCAAAGGGTATACCCTGCAATCCTGCCCCCCATACCCCCAGGTCTTCAGCACACAGTCGCTCTCCCTCTCAGGATCTAAAGTCTCCAGCTGCTCCATCTCTCCA
>NW_006408838.1:1243812-1244877 GCF_000296735.1 Chrysochloris asiatica | reverse complement strand
TCTATCTCTGAATTTATTTTTAAATCATACCAGTGAGTCTAGACCAATGACAGGCTATTCTATGAAATAAAAGATGAGTTCATATAATTTCTCTTTCTCACTCCTCAAGTAGTTGGAAATTATTTGTAAATTCAACAGTTTTTAATTCTGTTTTTAGTCCAATCATACCTTGGAGATACTGGGGGTTGGGTTATAGGCCATTACAATACAATGAATATCATTATAAAGCAGATCATATGATTTTTGTTGTTGTTGTTTCCCAGTGCATATAAAAGTTATGTTTACAGTTTACTTTAGTCTATTAGAGGGGCCCTGATGATGCAGTGGGTAAAGTGTTCAATCCCACCAGTCACTCCCATGAAATCCTCCTATCTCAGATACTCTATAAAAAGCAGTTCTACTCTCCTATAGAGTCATTATGAGTCAGAATTGACTCTATGCTAGTGGGTGGGTAGTGGTGGTGGTAGCCTTTGAAGTGTGCAATAGTATCATAAAAAAAAGTTTTCAACTTATATATTTTAAATTATTTTTATAAACATCATAAAGATTTGATAAACTCGAAAATAGAAGCAATGAAGAAAATGACAAGAAACCTGATAAACAAAACATGCAACACAAGATAATCGCCATGTGACCTGGCTTCAATGATTGGATGATCAGAGCTCAACTAGAAGAAAGAAGAGGGAAAAAAGAGTAATCTGATACAATTTGATGAACTTGACCTATACCTATGGATTCAGTAGCTCAAAAGAGGGAATAAATCTTTACAGTGAGGATCATTCCCACTCCCTCCATATACAGAGCAGACAGGGATGGCCAACTTGGACACTGGCTACCCAAAATGGTGGGGGGGCTATAAAGGCAAGAAGTGACTGGCTTACAAGATTTCAAGAGGGAGCCTAGATCCAGCGGATGTGGAGGAAGGTAGAATCTCCACTGAATAGTATCCAATCTCTCTAGGTGGAGCTGAGGAAATGAAATGCAGATGCGTCTCTTGTGATACAATAATGAAAAATTGTTATCAGGACTGACTGTGAGGGTTGGAAATGTAAAGGTAGACGTTTT
>NW_006408838.1:1237145-1243712 GCF_000296735.1 Chrysochloris asiatica | reverse complement strand
ACATCTACCTTTACATTTCCAACCTTCACAATCAGTCCTGATAACAATTATTCACTGTTGTATCACAAGAGACCCGTCTGCATTTCATTGCATCAGCCTCGCCTAGACAGATTGAATACTACTCACTGGAGATTCTACCTTCCTCCAGGCCCTCTGGATCTAGGTTCCATCTTGAAAGCTTGTCCAGTCACTTCTTGCCTTTGTAGCCCCCCGCCCCCCATTTTGGGTAGCCAATGTCCAAGTTGCCCATCCCTGTCTACTCTGTGTCTGGAGGGGGTGGGGATGATTCTTGCTGTAAGGACTTGTTCCCTCTTTTGAGCTACTGCTTCCATAGGTATTAAGGACAATATTTTTTGTAGCAGCTACAAAACCTGGGCCATATTCCAAAAGATAAAGATATTTGAGATGCATTCCTTTAGTCCAAACAGAACTTTCTTTTCAGTCTTATGGAAAAGACTTGCTAATGAGTTCCTATTCAAGGAGCTTTTGCCAAAGACTAAGATTTGAGACTCATAGATTGAGAGGAGCTAATGTATTTAGACTGAAATTCTATCTCTTATGGCTGAGATATTTTGAATAAGCCAGTCCAGGAATGCCATTTTCATTCAACACCAGTGGCTTCACCTCAATTTTTTTGTTTTTATGAATTTGAAGCACTGTCAAATTGTATATAAATGGAAGTGGATATTAAAACCTGAAATATAAAAGTTTTAGCTTATATGGTTCCATGAGTTAATGGAATAAAGAGATATTTGACATTAAGTTAGATCGTTGATATATCCTTAACACTTTCTAACACTTTGTAAAATATCTTTCAACCACCACTCATGGATCAGACCCTAGAAAAAGTAACACTATAAAATAGGAATATAAGCACATTTCTGAAATTGCTGCTTTGCATGTCTGCAATCAAATAGACATATTTATGGATAATGAACATAAACTCTGTCTTGCAAATGAAACTTATAGGGGCCAGGCTCTATGTAGGAGTTTTTGTTGTTGTTAGGTGCCATCAAGTCGGTACTGACTCATAGCGACCCTGTGCATAACAGAACGAAACACTGCCCAGTCCTGGGCCAACCTCACAATTGTTGCCATGCTTGAGCCCATTGATGCTGCCTCTTTGCCAATCCATCTTGCTGGGGGGGTCTTCCTCTTTTTCTGTGACCCTCTACCTTACCAAAAATAATATCCTTCTCCAGCCAACTGGTCCCTCCTGACAATATGTCTGAAGTATGAGACATGAAGTTTGTCCATCCTGGCCTCCAAGGTGCTCTGACTGCACTTCTTCCAACACAGATCTGTTTGTTCATTTGTCAGCCCATGGTGCTTTCAATATTTTCCTCCAACACCACAACTCAAAAGCATCAATTCGTCTACGGTGTTCCTTATTCACTGTCCAGCTTTTGTATCCACATGAGGTTATTGAAAATACCATGGCTTGGGTCAGATGCACCTTAGTCCTCAAGCTGACATCTTTTCTCTTAAACACTTTAAAAAGGTCTTGTGCAGCAGATTTGCCTAATGCAATATGTTGTTTGATTTCTTGACTGCTGTTTTCATAAGTGTTAATAGTTGATCCAAGAAGAATGAAGTCCTTGACAATGTCAATCTTTTCTCCATTGATAAGAATGTTGTGTATTGGTCCAGTGGTGAGGATTTTTGTTTCTTTACATTGAGATGTAATCCATACCAAAGGCTGTGTTCTTTGATCTTCATCAGTAAATACTTTAAGTCCTCTTCACTTTCAGCAAGCAAGGTTGTATCATCTGCATATCGCAGTTGTTAATGAGTCTTCCTCCAATCCTGATGCCATGTTTTTCTTCAAATAACCCAGCTTCTCAGATTATTTGCTCAGCATACAGGTTGAATAAGTATGCTGAAAGAATACAGCCCTGTCGCACACTTCTCTAATTTAAAACCATTCAGTGTTTCCATGTTCTGTTCGAACAACTGCCTCTTGGTCCATGTACACATGGTCATGAGCACAATTAAGTGTTCTGGAATACTCATACTTCGCAATGTTGTCCATAGCTTGTCATGACTCACACAATCGAAAGCCTTTCTGTAGTCAATAAAGCACAGGTAAACATCTTTCTGGTTTTCTCTGCTTTCAGCTAAGATCCATCGGTCATCAGCTATGGTATACCTCATTCCACATCCTTTTCTGAATTTGGCTTGAACCTCTGGAATTTCTCTGTAAGAATAGGCAGTATAAAAAAATGGCTACTGGCATTCACCTCTATTCTTGAAATGTGCTTGAGTAAACAGATACATTTAGAATCTCTGTTCTCTAATTTATAACTATGTGATCTTCAGAAATTATTTTTTCTGAGTTTCCATGAGCTTTTAAATATATAAAAAAGAGCATAGGAATTTACGGGTTTCTGTGAAGAGTACACTACTTAACATATTAGTTAAATCTGTATCTTTGTAGGCATTTAAAATTTAATTCCATATAGATGTTTATTGCTAGGTACTGTTGAGTCGTTTTTGACTCATAGTGATCCTATACAGGGAGGAGCAGCTGGTGAGTTTGAATCACTGACCTTGTGGTTCAAACCGACCTTAAGGTCAAGTGCTTATCCTATGGCACCACACATAGACACTAGTATTACCTCTCTTACTGCTTTATTTTGGTCTTGCAGCATAAGAGGAAATATAAAGACACTGAAAATTGGTAAGCAGTGTCAGTTCAATATATTTTATTATTTCATCTCAATTTTGAAGGGAAAAAAAAAAAGTTCCATGTAGAGCTTGCAGGTACCTATATATAAATTAACTGCAGTCAGCTTCACTCGCACGCAGTGGCATATGTCTTACCTTTGATATCCTGTATACAGCTTCCAAAAATACTGCCCTTACAAGTTCCTACAATTACCTGGACCTTGGAAAATGTCCTATTTATCTCCCTTGTATTCAAGCATACTTCACAGATTAGTTGTTCTCACCAAAACAAAAGTAGTTTCATTGGGCTTACTGCCAATGGCCTGAACGTGCAGAACTTCCTTTTCTACTGTGAGAACTGCCTGCGAGCAGGTCAGCCTGCAACTTCTGGCCCACATGAAGTTCTAGATTTTCCACTGCAAACATCCCTTTTCCTAAGATTATCACTGAGGGTATCAGTAAGCCTCATCTCAGCTTCAGGGCTCAATATAAAATGCCCAACTGCCTAAATCATGCTGGTGACAGCTTGACAGAAAACAATTAAAATATAGTGCAAAAGTGGCATTTTAAAATGATACAGACTTAAAAAATAATACTTAGATCAGGCTGGATGCTAGGATCTTTTCAGATAATAAATGCATTCTTAAGGGTAAGTCATTTGTCTTGTTTAAGGTGCTCTGTTCTGCACCACTAGGTAGTGCTTAAGTGAACCATAACAAGTAATAGAGTAAAGTCACATTGTAAGGCTTCAACTCTTGGATCTACCACATATTACATTTTAAGTAATTTTCAGTAAGAAATGTACATTTCCAAATTTGTTTTATTATCTATTAATCAAGATATTATTAATAGTACTAACCTCCTAGGATTACAAAGGCATTAAATGAAATAATGTACGCTGATGTTTTGACATCATGAAGTATAGGAATTACTTGATAAACTTCAATTAATATATCAGAAAACAATCTAATCAGCAGTTAGTACGTGAAATATTGGAGTCTTGGTGTGGCACTATAGGATAAGCACTAGACATAACCACAAGGTTGGCAGTTCAAACCCATCAACTGTTCCTGGGAAACTCCATACAGGATCACTATGAGTTGGAACCAACTAGATGGCACTTAACAACAACATGAATTTATTTACTATATTTTCCAAAATTTAATTTCTAATTTATTCAGAGTGAGTTGAACACTAAGGCAATATATAGATGTTGTTGTTGTTAAGAACCATGGAGTTGGTTCCAACTCATTGTTACCCTGCACAGGGTTTCTGAGGCTATACATTTTTATGGGAGCAGAAAGCCTCATTTTCTCCCACAGAATAGCTGGTAGTTTTGAACTGCTGATCTTGAAGTTAGCAGCCCAATTCATAGCCATTACACTACCAGAGCTCCTTAAGGCAATATAGATAGAAAGGGTCATTTAGTACATTCAAAAGGCACTTGTTAAGTGCTGTGGAGTAGTTTGTGATTAATAGCTACCCTGTATAGGGTTTCAAAGAGGGGCTGGTGGGTTTGAACTGCCAGCCAGCCTTGCAGTATAGTGCTTATACTGCAGCACTACACCACGACTCCAGAAGAGAGTAGGGAGTGTTATAACCACACAGAACAAACCATGAACCACATGCTGAATTTATCCTAATTTTTATATTCTAGCAAGTTATTAGTCAACAGAAGAGAAAAAAGGGCAACCTATATGAGGCCTTTCATAAGGGGTTAAGACTTAAGCCTTAACCTAAGGCTAAGCATAAAGGTTTTATGCAAATAAAACCTACATTGTTAAGTGTCATTGAGTTGGTTTGCCTCATAGAGATCCTTATGTGGTTTCCAAAGAGTGGCAGGTTGGTTTGAACCACTGACCTTGTGGTTATCAGTCCAGTGCTTATTTTACTTATACATAGGGTCACTAGACATCAGAACTGATTCAATGGCACTTTAAAACTAAGTCCAATGCACTAAAATGAAGTTCTTAATACTATAAGGAGTTCTGGTGTGATGTTGCTGGATAATGTACTAGACCGCATGGTCGGCTGTTCAAACTCACTCGTCATTCCTCAGAAACCCTATACAAGGTCACTATGAGTCAATTCTCACTCTGTAGCACTTAACAACAATAACAAATGGACTCTTGGAGTGGTGTTGTAGAATCAACTCATTACTGTGAAACACAAGGTTGGTAGTTCAAACCCAGCAGCTGTTCCTTAGAAACCCTATACAGGGTTGCTATAAGTTGGAACTGATTTGACAGCAGGTAGCAATAGCTACACAAAGTGGTACAGTATAAACCCTCAGCTGCTAACTGAAAGGTCAGTAGGTTAAACCCACCAACCACTCCATGGGAGGGAGATGAGACAGTCTGTTTCCTTAGTGATTACACTCTTGCAAGGGCTGTAGGGAGGTTCTACTCTGCCTATATAGTCTTTATGCCTCAAAATTGACTCAGCAGCAATGAGGCATACTTACCTTGGGGAACTGTGAGGATTTCCAAAGTCAGTGATTAAAAAAACAAAACGAAACATTTGTAAATTATAAAATTGCTCCGCATTATTAAGTGAAAATCCAAAACCCATTGCCACTAGATTTGAAAGGGAAATGCCATTTGAATAAGACTTGAATCATGTTAAAGTGTGTGAGCACCCATCTTTTATGGATTACTTCCATTCCTACTCCCAGGCCTTGTTTTGACTATATCCTTTGGAAATCCTAAAAAATAATGTCAGATCCAGTGTGAATTTTTATGCTATCCTCCCACAGAACCAGAAAAACATGACTGATCTTTCTTTAATTACAATCCATATTAAGCTAATAAGACCTGGATTGACTTTGAGTCCTTTATTTATTTTTTAATTATTATTTTAAATATATTCTTGAGTTTATTATTATTATTAAATATACGTACTGAATTAGTAATGAGTGGAAGGCTTCTGCAGTCTGGTATACAATTACTGCAGTCATTTTGGATCATGATGAAAGTTGTATAAATCTCATTGCTCATGAAGCCTTTCCTTATTTTTTGTTTGTTTGGGGAATGTAAGCTACAGACATAGGTTCTTCTTGAGTACTTTTCAGGGTAGGTACAACTGAGAACCAGAGGGTAGTAGGTCTCCTACTTACCTTTCTTTCAGTTGGGAGTTTGGCTAGCAGAGGGAAATAGACAAAGCAAACTCATACGATGGATGTCACAGGAAGACTTACGAAGTACAGCGAGAATGCTCCCTGGAAGCAAGGATTGCCAGACTTAGTCTTTCATACTTCGGACACATTGTTAGGAGGGACCAGTCACTGGAGAATGATATCATGTTTGGCAAAGTGGAGGGTCAAAGAAAAAGAGGAAGACCCTCAACAAGATTGATTGGCACAGTGGCAGCATCCATGGGCTCACACATGGCAACAATTGTGAGGTTGGTCCAGGACAGGCCAGTGTTTCATTCTGTTGTGCACAGGGTCTCTGTGAGTTGGTACTAACTTGATGGCACCTAACAACAATGACAGAATAAAGAAACTATTCAACCCTTGAGTTGAAATACTGAAAGATACTATAGGCAAAATATTGACTATATCAAGAAGCAGCAAAAGAAAATGGAATGAATATTCACAGAGTCATGATATCAAAATGAACTGGCTGATGTTCAACCATTTCAGGTGGTTGTTGCTGTTACATGTAAAGTTTTGATTCATAATGAGTTTGTATAGAGTTTCCAAGGAGCAACTGGTGAGCTTGAAACACCGACCTTGCAGTTCAAACAACTTTGCAGTCCAGTGTATTAACTCAAAGAGCCACACCAGTACTCCAAAAACAAACATATGCATGTTGTTGTTGTGAAGTGTCATTAAGTCGGTTCTGACCCATAGCGACCCATAGTGACACTGTATAGGGTTTCCTAGGAGCAGGTGGTGAG
>NW_006408838.1:1219646-1231390 GCF_000296735.1 Chrysochloris asiatica | reverse complement strand
TGGAGGTAGCAGGAGACACAGAGAGGAATACAATAGTTAAATGAATAGAGGTAAATGCTGTTAACTGTTGGTCCATGGAGGGGACTGCAAACATACAACAGAACAAAGTGTATGATTTGTTCAGTGTAAAACTGATGATCTGCTCTGTAAACCTTCACTCAATTCACAACAAAAACTTAAAAAAATAATACAGCACAGAAAGTTACATAGAACATAGAAACCAATTGTTGTTAAGTGCTGTGGAGTTGTTTCCAACTCATAGTGAATCTGTACATGATTTCTGACACTGTAAACCTTTTGTGGGAGCAGAAAGCCTCAACTTTCTTCTGCAGAGAATCTGTTGGAGTTGAACTGCTGACTTTGTGGTTCACGGTCCAGTTCTTATCCTACAGAGCCATTGTGTACTGTAGTAGCACCACAAATAAACACAGTAGCAACCCCCCCCCCCAAAAAAAAGACACATAACAAAATGACCACAATTAGTTCATATCTGTTGAGAATTACATTAAATTTAAATGGATTAAATGTATCAATCAAGAGACAGAGTAGTAGAAAGAATAAGAAAAAGAACCCATCAAAATGCTGTTGACATGATACACACCTTAGACATAAAGGCATACAGACAAAAATAAATAAAAAATCAAAGGATGGAGAAAATATATCAAACTAATGGCAAACAAAAAAGAGCAGGAATGACAAAATTAATTTCTGATAAAATAGACGTAAGGCAAAATCCAGTATAAGATTGAGGGGTTAGTTGAAAAAGAAGATATAACCCAAATAAATACCAATACACTCAGTGAAAGAACCCTAAACTTTCTAAGTCTAACAAAAATAAATAAATAAATATTGTAAGAATTACCAAAATATGACACAGAGATACAAAGTAAGCACCAGTAGACTTGCTAGAAGTAGAGTTACCACAAAACTTCAATCTGTTAAAAATGCAGCCTTTAAAGGGCAACAAAGTGAAGTGCAATAAAATAAGGTATACCTATACGTGTGACGCTGCAGGATAATGCACTAGATGAGACTGGCAGTTCACACTCACCAGCCTTCTGTCAGAAACCCTACAGAGGGTCACTATGAGTTCGAATCAGTTCGACTGCACAACAACAATACTATTCCACCTTAAATTCTGCATCAACATGGCCTGACATCTACATGTCAGATTTCATTGTAGTTTCAGAGATAATTAATAGCGTGTGCAGAATATAAATTCAAGGGTATCAGAGAGAATAAGTCTACTGGTTATATAAGTAAGTGTTTAGAAACATCATTTGGTTTCATGTTATAATAGGTTTTGTTTCTCTACATTTTTTTTTCTTCAAAATAATCACATACATAATTAGATAGATTTGACTCCACCTTACTCAAAAAACCAAACCAGTATTTCATTTCATGTTAATAAACAAAATATGATCCTCATTGATTTTTTAATCAATCACCTTCCTTTGTTCTCTAACTTCACCCATCCTTACTGATATATTTAATGAGAAGAAGGAACTATTAGGGTTGAGATCTTTTAAAATGGATCTCTTATTGCTAAGATTACAGAGAAGAGATTAGAACTGGATAAAGTCTTGAGAATGTTTCCAGCAGTCCAAATTCTTCCTCACAGGTGTGGCTCAATTCTTCCTTGCTTTGTCATTGCATACCTAGGGAAGATTTAATCCCCAGATCATGACATAATAACAACTCCCTGAACATACTTTCTATGCCCTGTTGGGCCAGTAAAGCTCCCAACATTTCCTCCATTGGTCAGATTTGGACCTAGTTTACAATGATAACAGCACACTGCTCTGAAGGATAGGATAGCCTACACTCTTCTGAGACAAAGTCAAATGTAAACTATGCTGTATTGATATACTGCTCTTAGGAGCTACTGTTCAAGTTCATTCTGGCTTTCCTTTCCAACATGTCATAGGGTCTTTATTTACCCAGGGTTTTGCCTAAGAGCTAGAAAAAGTGATGAACAGATGTTTGATTTTGTTAACTTGAAATTCTCCCTGATTCGCTCCCCTCTAGTATCATTGGCCATGCTTGTATCTCTGGACCATATACTGGGTGATTCTGCTGCCTAGAATGCTCTTCCTATAAGTGCTTGCAATGCTAGCGTTCTCACTTCCTTCTTGTCTCTGCACAAAGGAGCTTCCTAAAGAGGCCTACCCTGACCTTCTTATGTAAAATTTCAAGTAACTTCAGTCCTGAGCCCCCTAACCTTCACATATTTCTTTTGTCATATCTTTTATCAGCCTCTTACTTATTGTATTTATTTTTGATCATCTCTTTCCTTCCACTATAATACAGTACCATCAGGACAGGCCATTAGGTCTCTTCAGTTAATTGGTAAACATAAGTGACCGGAGCAATGCCTGGCATATTGAAAACACTCAGCAAGTATGTGTTGAATGAATGAGTGAGTGAATGAATTCAAGGGTCTATCAGAGAACAGAAAACTTGGTCCTTATATAAAATCAAGCTACATTTTCATTAGCATAAACAATGTCTTATATCATATACTTTTACTTTCCCTGGTGTGGTGCTATATGATCAGCAGTGGACGGTGACCCACAAGGTCGGCAGTTCAAACCCACCAGCTGCTTCTTGGAAACCCTGTACAGGGTCACTGTGAGTTAGAACCAACTCAACAGCACTTAAAAACAGCAAAATTATTTATCAAGATCTAACGATAAAAGTGTTGGGATATCTCAGTGGTGTAACTGAAATGTCGTATCTGTATCTGCTAGATGAATAATGATGCCCAGTGGATAAGGATGTTTGCATTCTGGAATTAAATCCCATCTCTACCACTCTCTCATTATTAACTTTTGAGTTATTTACAGTTTCAAACTAAAGCACTTAGTGTCAAACACATAGTAAGCTAGAGTTGGATGATAGCTATAATACTATTTTTATTGCATGCAGTGCATTTATTACAGTAACCTCTAATCACTTTGTATAGGTGAAGTTGTTGTTTTTATTGTTAAGTGCCATAGAGTAGATTTAGACTCACAGCGACCCAGTATAGGGTTTCTGAGGAGTGGTTGTTGAACTTGAACCACCGACCTTGGGTTCAAAGTGACCTTGCAGTCTAGTGCATTAGTCCACATCACCACACCAGGACAATAATCAGAGGGCCAGTGTTCTAAATAGAGAAAAATAGCAAGAGTAATATTAAATTTGTGATAACATAGTTCACTAGAATAGAAGACAAAGGAACAATGAAGAAGCAAAGAAAGGATGTTCATATTGTAATTCCAAACTGTTTCTATAAATTCACAAGAATCATACACTGAAAATGTAACATTTGAAAATAACATAAGTCAAATAAATATTCAGTACAAAGATTTTATAGATCGCATTCTATACATCCATTGTGATGAATTGGTGTTGATGTCCTAAAGGATACATCACTGTTCGTTAGTATTATTGAAGAACTGCAAGATAACTTTTTATGGATTTCTGAATGAGAAGCATAGAAGTATTCAGAAACTGTCAAATGGGAAACATAAAATAACTGTCTATCTCTGGACATCAATCTGTGGTAACACTGTCAAGCTACCCAGAATGCCCCTTCAGGATTGAATGATGACACGTTACCCTAGTGACTAGGAGTGCTGTTGATGGACAACCTCTCTTCTGAATCACTTCAGGGATTGTTTCTCCTGTGTCACCAGGCCCGAGGACAGATCTCTTCCCCAGGTGGTCCACACGTAATGAATGATCTGTGTGAGGATTCACACCCCAGCCACTTCTGCCCTAACTCAAGACAGCTCTCATGACTCATCTACTTTTCAACCCCTTGAATGGTAAGCAGAGGCACTCCATAGCAATATGTACTAGCTCCCTTTCTCCCTCTATCCAGTCCTGATTCCTTTCTCCATCCCCTTCCACAAGAGTTGTTCCCATGAACTCCTTAATAAATCTCCTTCACATATGAAACTCAGTCTCAGAACTGACTTTCTGGGCAATTTGTGGCACAGCTCTTTTGATTTAAACTAGACATTTAAATCAAACATTCAGATAACTTGAGTATAGAATTCCAAGTGTCTGGTTCTTTAAGTAACTTTTCAACCAAATGGTTGGTATAGCAAAGTTATATGCATTTAGATTACTTGCAAACCTGAAGAAAAAAAATTTTTTTCAACTGCCTTACCTCAAGAAAGTATGGTGCTTAAAAATATTATCCAGAGCTTTTAGAGACTGTCATTATAAAGTGAACTGAAAGACTGCCAGTCTTATGCTACAACAAATATTTCAATGATGCCCCATCACAACATCCAAAAATCATAATTGGTGCTCTTGTTAGTAAGATATTTTGTGACATGCTTGTCGTTGTTTTTGTTGTTGTTGTTGAGTGCCATCCTGTACCACCAGGGATCCTTAATGTTAAGTACATAGGTTAGTAAACATAGCAGATAGAGGTCTCATTTTAAATGGCATTATTCTTTTTTTTCCCTTTAGTATCAACATAATCCAAAGACAGAATTTTGTTTGTGTTTGTGAAATTCCTAGTTACTAGATTTAAAGAGTTTTGGTGGATTATTTACACCTATTTTTCATTTGAAATAACTCATGTTGTCAAAATACTACCAAAGGATTGCATTTCTTGAGCGTTCATGTCTTAGGTTATGTTGTGAGAATAAGAATGTATTGAACAATTAATCTTGAAATATGGAAAAAACAATAAGTATTACATCCAACATAGGAACACGGTGGTTTCATACAGTAAGCACTGAACTTCAAATCACAAGTCTGTGATTTGAACTCACCAGCCACTCAATAGAAAGTAGTAAATCTTTCTACTCCGGAAAAGATTTAAAGCCTCAGAAACCATATACAGGGTCACTATGAACTGGAACGGACTTGACAGCATTTAACAACAATGCATCCAACAACATTCTAGGAAAGTTTTAAAATAATAAGAAAGGATTCAAGATTGCTTGGAACAGAGGTTAAAGAATCTTTACAAATGTAAAATTCTCATTTTGATTTGTGCCAAAAATGTGCCAGTTTTCTCTCCTTGACCTCTCACAGAGTAATATTTGTCAGTTAAGCCAATCACCCTCCTTCTCTTAATTTTTTTTTAAAAACAAAACAACCAAAAACATCTGCCTTAAAATTTGTTATGTTAAAGTCAAATAATATATTTTATAGGAAGATCCTGATAGAATAATGATTATCAAATTAAAATGAAGACCTGTCTTTACAATTTGAGAAGACGTATTGCTATTCATTTAAAACTATTTTCCTTCACAATTGTAATCATAGTTCAGTGATGAGATCCAGAGTAAAGACAGGACAGTTTAATCTTAGACCCCAATATGTTCTGTATATTTCACATTAAACTCTATTATTACCATGAAAATTTGGGACACTTTGCAAAAAACTCAACACTGTGACTTTTTAATTATCCCTACCTTTTATGGTGAGAATGCACTGTACTGAAGTGGTTATGAGTTTTGGAAAATGTAATTAGAAAAACTATGGCTTTGATGTTGACATCATCACTTTTTAATTGCATGATTTTGATGGAGTTATTTAAATTTTCAAAATAGTTCCCCAAGAGTAAAATGAGTGGATAAATACCACCTTGCAGAATATGGGGAGAGTTAAATGACAGTAACTCCCATAGCACAGCAGTAAGGATATGGAAGCTTTCAGTACATGGTAATGGTTACATATGAAGAGGAAACAGGGACTCATCAAAATTAAGTGACCAAGCATAGGTGAGTTAAAGAATCAGAGCCAGTTCTCTGATGCAGAGCTCTGTCCACTATACTGTTGTTATTAAGTACTTTCAAGTCAGTTCTGACTCATAGCCACCCTGTATAGGGTTTCCAAGGGGTAGCTGGTGAGTTTGAAATGCTTGCCTTGTGGTTCAAACTGACCTCGTGGTCCAGTGCGTTATCCCACAGTGCCACACCAAGACTCCCCATCCACTATAGCATGTACAGAGCAGAGAGACAGAAAGTCAGCACTGAGCTGAGGTTAGGCACTCCTACTACCCTGGAAGAAATTTATGACCATCCCATGACAAGCTTTGGGCACTCTGTATTATCCTGTGCTGTCAAACATTTGTGGTCAGCCAGGGCATGTATGTGGAATCCTTTTTCCTGTAATAGTTGACTGATAAAGGCATGTACTATTTGTCAAGGTGCAGTAGAGAGAATACCAATCAAGCTCCAACTTGCAGTATAGCCTCTGATTGGGGAGGTGAACTTTCCTTGGAGCACAATGACTTCCATCCACCCTTACTCTCACCACCTGGTGAATTCTTACTCATCCTTTCCTGACACTACAATTGCTGCCTCCTCTCTGCAGTCTTCCCTGATGCTGGGTCAGGGACAGTTGTGACAATTCCAATGACAAGTGTATAGGTAGCTCCATTATGTGACAGTTCGAGTGCAGTTTTCTAATGATCTTACATAACTGTCAGCCTTTGAAATGTTTATTAAACATTGTTTACATCAACCTCCTTAAGGATTCTTTTAAGCTTTGTTTTGTTTTTGTTTTTCTCACTGGTGAAAGCACAGAGCCCAGTTAGGTCATTCCAGACACCTTAAAGGAATCACTCACCCTTACTTATCTGTGGATGCAATGTTAGGAACTTTTACTAGATCCCTTGAGCATTCTCCATTTATTTTATTTTTTTCTGTAAAAATCACAGTAAACGCCATATTATTTGTTAAGTGCCGTCAAGTCGGTTCCAATTCATAGTGACACTGTGTAGAGTTTTCAAGGCTTGTAAATCTTTGCAAGAGCAGAAAGCTTCAGTTGTCTCCCATGGAATAGATGGTGGTCTCGAGCCACACAGTACTTGGGGTTTGCAGTCTGGTGCTTATCCTATGTAGTCACAGAACCTCCATAGACATTTAATAAATGAATACACAAATGACAATCTACCCAAAAGAATGACACCGTTTTTCCTGAAGATACTTGCAGAGTCTACAACTGTCTCAGAGGAAATAGGATGTTAGAGTTTCTGAAGAAATTTTAACCAACTCACACCTCTCAACTCATTCAACCAAATCTGTCTTAAATCCATTTCTAATGTTGCTGTGTAGTGAAGACCATGGAGCAAGGGCAAAATTAGTTACACTCGGTTTCTGAAACATAAGCTCCAGCAATTTTTCACAGGGGCACAGGTTAAGTGAAGGGAGATTATTTTCACTTTCAGTCCTGTGTTTCTACTACAGACCATTCAAAGCCAATGGAGATTAATGTGCTTTGCTATGTTATAAAAATGATGAAACTTCATCTACCAGTTTCTCCTTACAGATGTGTCCCATCTGTTGCTGTGACATGGAATTATAACTACGTGTCCAGCCCAGAAGGCGGCAAGCAACTAGAAGAAGGTGACATTGGGTTTCAGTGAAAGGCTGGAGTGTGGTGGTTTCATTGTGTTACTTGACATCAAGTTGATCTAGACTCCTGGACCAGGGTAGGTCATAGTGGAACTGTGTTTCACAGGAGTTTCAGTGATCAGATCTTTCAGAAGCAGATTGCAGGCTTGTTCTCCAATAAACCTTAGGGTGGGTTAGAACTGTAACGTTTCAGCTAATAGTTGAACACTTAACCATTTGCTCCACACTGCCACTCCCTAGAAATGAAGGGGTGTGCTTCGGTCAGCTTCTGAATAATTTCTAGCAGCTCACTGACCATTAGTCAAGTGTATCCTTCCATCATACCTGACAACACAGGCTCTCAAAGTTTTGTGGAGTCTAGCCTCCAAGTATCAATATGGAGAGGTCCTTGGAGAAACAGTATTTTGATTTATACAAATTTCTATTTTGTCATTTCTAAGACATACATCTAAGGCACAGAAATTCTTTCCTCTTAAGTTTTTCGTAACACATCTACCTGGGTAAATCTCAATTTGCTTAAGCAAAACAAATAAATAAATAAAAGAGAGATGAGAGATTACAGATTATTTTCCTTTGATGGTAAACTCCACCTCTTCCCAGGGGCAATTGGCAAATTCTTTCCTCTTCTGTTTGTAGGGAACCGCCCAGTAATGAGAACTGCTCCTCAATCTTCCTGTGAACACACAGAGGTCTCTAGTGGAAATCCAGAGCAATCACAACTTGCATCTGGTATGACAGTCAGAAGGGCCTGCTACCACACTCTGCAAAACAAACAAACACTGGTAGCAGCAGCTGCTTTAAAATTCATAAATACAAGGACTGACTTGAATTTCATTGGTCACTTGTCCCCAACTTTAAAGATTCTTTGGAATCTACAGAATTTATTGGATCAGGCTTTGAATTTTAAAGGAAGCAAAAGATGTTGCCAGTCCTGGCCTCTTTCTCCTTGCCTGCCCCAAATTACATTTTTAGCTAGAAAGGTTAGAACTCCAAGAAGCTGTGCATATATTACTAATGTGAGACATATTCTGAAATAAATTAGGAGTGGTGTGAGACTATGTAAATTATCACAAGCTTGTCAAGATCAGTAGGTTTGTAAAACATCTGAGCTCCATGACAACAGCATCCAGATGAGAATCTTTTCTTTGTACACAAGATGGCCAAGTTACAGAATCTCCTATCAGGCATCATTCCAGCATTTTTCATTAATCTCACTCATGCCATCCCTGCTCTGCCCAAATAGAGTACATCCATATATTTCCTTTAATAGAGAAAAGACAGCAATCAAAAATAGAGATCATGGAGTTTCATTTGTATGGCCAACAGTTTAATTTCAATGAGAAAAAATTTTCTAATACATAGTCAGTGGGAACCCTTAAGCCTAGATTGGATTTTTGGAAAGAAATTCTATTCTAATGAATAATTTAAAAATCTTTCTGTTTTCTATCCTTGGGGTTAGAATGTAATTTACTGCAGTACAAAAATTATTTTGGAAACATGTTTACCATAGAGTATGGGTAAAATCAAACGAAGAAAGTGTAGCTCATTTGGAAGAAAAGTGGATTGGTCTTGACACATTTAATTGCACTCACCAAATCCAAAACTTGCTCCTGGCAGTTATCTATAAAAGGGGAACATCTGTTGGCCTCTGAAAATGTTGGGATCAGTGTGTGCCACCCCCACTGGAAGTACTGAATGAATAATGATGAATCCAGAGTCAGCATATTTGAAAGTCTAAATTAGGAAGTTTAAGGATCCCCTAAAGTTGGTAAATAATTATAGGCTTTCGAGTTTCTGTTTGGTGTTGTGGTTAAGTGCCATCGATTTGGCTCTGAATCATAGCGACCCTGTTAGGGTTTCGAAGAGCAAGTGGTGGGTTTGAACTGCTGGCCTTGTGGTTAGTAGTTAAGTGGTTAAGTGCTTATCCTACAGCAGAACACTAGGACTCCATATATAAATATATAATATGCCATGTATATGTTTGTTACTGTTATGTGCTGCCAAGTTGGTTCTGACTCATAGCGACCTTGTATAAACTTCCAAGAGGAACTGGTGGATTTGAACTGCTGACCTTGCACTTAGCTGTCTAGTACTGATCTTAGTGTCATACCAGGACTCTGAATTTCTATTAAGTAGGATGCAAACCATTTGGGAATGGAGAGTGGTGATGTTTGTATAACATGGTAAATATAATTGATGTTACTGAGTTGTACACTTGAAAATGGTTAAAATGCCAACATTATACTGCAGTAAACAAAAACGCTAAAGGAAAAGGATTACTGAAATGAGGAGGATTGTTATAATATAACAAGCACTACCTCTAACCATTGTTTTCAGTCATCAAAATGCTTTGATTCTCTTGAGTCCCCTTCTCAGACATCTCTATATTACTACATGTTCCCCTACTGGTACTGTAGGATAAGCATTGGGCTGTTAATCACAGGTTTGTGGTTCAAACCCACCAGCCGCTCCTTGGAAACCTGACACAGGGTCACTATGAGTTGGAACTCACTCAATGTCACTTAACAACATGTGTGCCACTAAGAAGTTTAGAAATTCTTTGTTAAATGTCTATACTTCCTATTCATATATTCTACTATGCTTGGGACAAGAAACCCTGGGGGCACAGTGGTGAAAATGTCCAACTGCTAACCAAAAAGTCAGTGGTCCAAATTTACATGTGAGTTAATGTGCTGGATTGTAAAGTTGATTTGAACCCCAAGGACAGTGGTTCAAGCTTTTTGGAAGCCCTATATAGGGTTGCAATGGGTCAGAACCAACCCAATGACACTTAACAACAACAACAATAACAAGTGTGGCACTGTAGGATAAGCACTGGACTGCTAACTGCAAGGTTGGTGATTCAGAAAGTCACCAGCTGCTCCTTGAAAATCCTATAGAGTTGTTATAAGTCTGAACCGACTTGAAGGCTCTTAACAGCAATAACATTAATATCATTAAGTATAATGCAGGGAGCTCTGGTAGGGTAATGGGTTATGCATTGGGCTGCCAACCATAAGGTAAGCAGTTTGAATCCACCAATTGCTCCACTGTAGAAAGTTGAGGCTTTCTGCTTCCATAAAGACTTGCAGCTTCAGAAACCCTATACAGAACCGCTATGAGTTGGAATAGACTGAACAGCACTTAACAGCATTCACCACTACTAAATGTATAAGGGCCATAGGTGACACAATGATTAAAGCAATGGGCTGCTAGCCAAAAGTTAGTGGTTAGAATACACCAGCAGCTTCCCAGGAGAAAAGAAATGCTGAGCCACTCCTATAAAGATTACAACCTAGAAAACCCTACAGGGCAGTTTTGCTCTGTCATTGTGCCTCTAACAGGCAGTGTGCAATCTTCCCAGGTTCTGAGACTGCAATTTCTGAAACAGAGGTTGACACAGTTCAAAAGAGGTTGGAACTTGAGAGGTGTGTTCTCTGCAGAAACTTCCCTGGGGGAAGGTTTGTTTCTTTAACGCAAATGCAGGATTTCTAGGGCAACTTGATTATTCAGTTTGACTGGATCCAGTTTCATAGACTCCACTTTTGTCCAGAGAAAGATACACTGCTTTTGAATAGTCTGAATCTACTTCTGAAGAATGGAGACTTGGAGCCCCAGAGAAGGTTATATCAAATTTAGGTAAAGCATATCTGTGACAAACTCAGGTTTATCCTGAAGAGGCCTGATAAGGTTAACTCAGTGAGTCCTTGCTGGCACAAATTATTATATGTTCCATGACTAGCTTAAAGGTTGGTGGTTCACATCCATCCAGAGGATTCTTGGAAAACAGGCCTGGTCATCTGTTTCCAAAAGTCACAACTTTAAAATCCTATGGAGCAGTTCTACTGTGAACACAAGGGGTCCTCATGAGTTAAAATTAAAGGCTTTCAATTGTGTGGATCATGACAAGCTATGGACAACATTGCGAAGTATGAGTATTCCAGAACACTTCATTGTGCTCATAAGGAATCTGTACCTGGATCAAGAGGCAGTTGTTTGAACAGAACATGGGAACACTAAATGGTTTAAAATTAAGAAAACTGTGTGACAGGGTTGTATTCTTTCACCATACTTATTCAACCTGTATGCTGAGCAACTCATCCAAGAAGCTGGGTTATATGAAGAAAAACATGGCATCAGCATTGGAGGAAGACTTATTAACAACTTGCGATATGCAGATGATACAACCTTGATCGCTGAAAGTGAAGAGGACTTAAAATATTTACTGATGAATATAAAAGATCACAGCCTTTGGTATGGATTGCATCTCAATATAAATAAAATAAAAATCCTCACCACTGGACCAATAAACAACATTCTTATCAACAGGGAAAAGGTTGAAGTTGTCAAGGACTTCACTCTTCTTGAATCAAC
>NW_006408838.1:1219013-1219546 GCF_000296735.1 Chrysochloris asiatica | reverse complement strand
GGAGAATTTTATCATGTGATATCCAGCATCATTTCTTTCACTGAGGCCATATTTTGCAACTACTGAGCCTTCCTTTTTGCTTCCAACCTTTGCATTCCAATCACCAGTAATGATTAATACATCTTGATTGCATGTTTGATCAATTTCAGACTGAAGAAGTTGGTAGAATTCTTCTATTTAATCCTCACTGGCTTTAGTGATTGGTGCATAAATTTGAATAGTAGTGGTATTAACGAGTGTTTCCTGTAGACGCATGGATATTATCCTATTACAGACAGTGTTTGAGTGATCTGCATATGTTCTTTTTGACAATGAATGCAACATCATTCCTCTTCAATTTGTCATTCCCTGCATAATAAACCATGTGATTGTCAGATTCATAATGGCCAATACCAGTCCCTTTCAGCTCACTAATGCCTAAGATATTGATGTTTATGCATTCCATTTAATTTGTGACAATTTCTAGTTTTCCTAGGTTTATAATTCATACATTCCATGTTCCAATTATTAATGAATGTTTGCAGTTGTTTCTC
>NW_006408838.1:1208431-1213097 GCF_000296735.1 Chrysochloris asiatica | reverse complement strand
AACAACAAATGTGGTGCTGTAGGTTAATGCAAAGCCATTTGAACTACAAGGCTGGTGGTTCAAGTTTACCAGCTGCTCCTCAGAAACCCTAAATAGTGTCGCTATGGGTCAGAACCAACTAAACGGCACTTAACAATAACAATAAAAACAATGGAGTCTTGGTGTGGCACTGTGGGTTAATGTGTCAGACTGCAAAGCCATTTGAACTTCAAGGTCAGTGGTTCAAGCTTACCAGCTTCTCCTTGGAAATCCTATACAGGAACTCTGGTAGCGTTGTGGTTACGAATCGGGCTGCTAACCTCAAGGTTGGCAGTTCAAAACTGCCAGCTGTTCCTCAGGAGAAAGATGAAGCTTTCTGCTCCCGTAAAGATTTGAAGCCTCAGAAACCCTGTGCAGGGTCACTATGAGTCTGACACTTAAGTAACAACTCTGCGGTACTTATAACAACAACAACAACATGGGTCAGAATCAACTCAACGGCACTTACCACCACCAATAAAAACAAGACTGACTCAGTCAAGATGGTGCTTCTCCTGACAAGGACGGAGAAAAGATTCGTCCCTAACTACCGAGGGGAGGGAAAGTTCTAAACACATTCATTTTCTCAGGGATGATTCATCTTTGAAACAAGTTTTCAAAATAAGATTACTTAAAATTACAGTTATTTTTTGAAATGGCATGTTTTACCATCAGAATTAACAGCCATTTCTTTTGAAGACTTCTGATGAATAACATGAGTCCACATTAACATAATTTTTATATTAATTACAAGCTATTTCCTACTAGTAGATTTCTTTATAGTGGTGGTGGTAGATGGCTATATGCCATGGAGTTGGTTCCAACTCATAGCAACCCTGTATAGGGTTTCTGAAGTTTTAAATCTTTATGGGAAGAGAAAGTCTCATCTTTCGACTGAAGAGCAGCTGGCAGAAATCAACTTCTGAGCTTACAGTTAGCAGCCCAACTCACAACCTACTACACTATGAGAGCTCCTTTTCTTTCTATTTATGTAGAAAATAAATCCAACAAATTTATAGATAAAGTTGACACTCTTTAAATAAAAGAAATAATTATTTATTAAATGCTCTTTATTAGCTTTATTATGTCTTACACAGACCTACTTTAGAAACTGTTGTTTAGTACTTTTAAGTTGATTCCAACTCACAGAGACTCTGTATAGGATTTCTGAGGAGTAGATGGTAGATTTGAATTACCAGCCTTGCAGTTCAAACTGACTTTGTGATCCAGTGCTTATCTTACTGTGCCACACCAAGACTCCAATGATTTATAAAATTAGACACTAATTTTATAAAAAACACAAATACTTATTTTTTGTAAGTCAGATCAATCTTTAAAGGGCAAAGTCTATGCAGGAATTGTTCACTTTTGTATTCCTTTTGCTGTTAGATATCCATTAGTCAGTTCAATCTTATAGCAACCCTATATAAAACAGAACAAAATACTGCTTCATCCAGTATAGAGATGCTAAAGCAAATGAAAGAAGTGAGGTGGTACAAGAGCTGAGTAGAAAATTTCAAATATCAGCTCAAGAAGACAAAGTCAAATACTGTAACAAAATGTTCAAAGACCTGGAATTAGAAAACCAAAAGGGAAGAACACACTTAGAATTTCTCAAGCTGAGAGAATTAAAGAAACAATTCAAGCCTCAGTTTGCAGTATTGAAGGATTCTATGGGCAAAGCATTGAATGATGCAAAAGTATCAAAAGAAAAGTAAGGAATACACAGAGTCACTATACCAAAAAGAAATGATCAGTGTTTAGCCATTTTAATAGATAGCATATGATCAAGAGTCACAAATCCTAAAGGAAGAAGTCCAAGATGCATTGAAGGCTTTGGAAAAGAACAAGGCACTGGGAATTGATGGAATACAAATTGAAATGTTTCAACAATTTGATGTGACACTGGAGGTACTCACTCATCTATACCAAGAAATTTAGAAGATAATTACTTGGCCAACTGACTGTCAGAGATCCATATTTGTACCTGTTCCACAGAGAGGTGACCCAAAGGATTGCAGAAATCATCAGACAATATCATGGATTTCCCATGCAGGTAAAGTTTTACTAAAGGTAATAAAAAATGGCTGCAACTATACACTGACAGAGAACTTCCAGAAGTTCAAGCCAGATTCAGAAGAGGATGTAAAAAGATGGATTTTATTGCTGATGTCAGAGGATCTTAGCTGAAATCAGAAAATACCAGAAAGATGTTTACCTGTGCTTTATTGAACATGCTAAGGCTTTTGCTTGTGTGTATTATGACAAGATGTGGACACCATTGCAAAGTATGAATATTCCAGAACACTTAATTATGCTCATGAGGAACCTGTATAGAGACCAAGAGGCAGTGGTTCGAAGAGAACAAGGAAAAACCAAATGGTTTAAAATTAGGAAGTGTGTGCCAGGGTTGTGTTCTTTTACCATACTTATTCAATTTGTATGCTGAGCAAATAATCTGAGAAGCTGGGTTATAGGAAGAAAAAGTGGCATCAGGATTGGAGGAATATTCATTAATAACTTGTGATATACAGATAATACAACCTTACTTGCTGAAAGTGAAGAGGACTTAAAATACTTACTGATGAAGATCAAAGACCACAGCCTTCAGTAAGGGTCTCACCTCAATGTAAAGAAAACAAAAATCCTCACTACTACACTAATAAACAATATTCTTATCAATGGACAAAATATTGATGTTGTCAAAGACTTTCTTTTTCTTGGATAAACCATCAACACTCATGGAAGCAGCAGACAAGAAATCAAATGACGTTTAAGAGCAAAGATGTCAGTTCGAGGACAAATGTGCTCCTGACTCAAGCCATTGTATTTTCAATAACCATGTGTGCATGTGAAAGTTGGATGGTGAATAAGGAAAACCATAGAAGAATTGATGCATTTGAGTTGTGGTGTTGGAGAATATTAAAAGTACCATGAACTGCCAAAAGAACAAACAGATCTGTGTTGGAAGAAGTACACCCAGAGTGCTCCTTGGAAACAAGGATGGACAAACTTTGTATTCTATACTTCAGACATATTATCAGGAGGGACCAATCATTGGAGACACATATCATTTTTGGTAAAGTGGAATGTCAAAGAAAAAGAGGAAGACCCCCAACAAGATGAATTGGCGCACTGGTGGCAGTGATGGACTCAGGCATAGCAATGATTGTAAGGTTGGCCTAAGACTAGGCAGAGTTTTGTTCTATTTTGCATAGGATTGCTATGAGTCGGTACTGTCTCCATGGTACCTAACAGCAACAATAAAGGCATGAAGTGGCTGGCTTATAAACTTTCACGAGTGTGCATAGTGTCAGAATGAAGAGGGTAAGGTAGAATCCCCACTGACTAGTTTTCCTCTTTTCCAGATGGGTCTGGTGAAAAGGGTGGGGGATCATGGGGATAGGATTTAACAATTCAATAGTGTGTAATTGCCATCAGGACCAATTGCAATGGTCACAACTGTAGCTTTAGAAGATGTGTGTAACTAAAAGGGGGGAGTAGTTAATCTTCCATTTCAGGAACAGGGGACCCTAGGACCAGCAAGAGGGAAGAACATGATTGGAATGTGGGATCCTAACCAGAAAAGCTGTGACAGCACAGACAGTGGCAGAGGCAATGACATAGAGAGATAGAGCAGCTGAGGACTCTAGCCCAGGGACTGAGAAAGTCTGTATGTCAGGGGGCAGGAGGCTGGCGTGCAAAGTGTGGCCTTTGGACATTTAAACAAATATATATTTTCTGTTTTGCATATGTATACCCCACCCCACCCCCCAAAATGAGAGAGAATCTAAAAAAATAACAAACATACCTTAGTCCAGGTGCACATTAGTCTTCCAAATCTTCTTCTTGAATGCTTTAAAAAGGACCTCTCCAGAAGATTTGCCTAATTCAATATACACTGCTGCTTCCATGAGAGTTGATTGTGGATAAAAAAAAAATTAAGCTTTTGACAACTTCAATCTTTTCTCTATTTATCATGATGTTAGTTATTGATCCAATTGTGAAAATTTTTGGTTTCTTTATATTGAAGCACAATCCATACTGAAGGCAGGAGTGTTTGATTTTCATCAGTAAGTATTTCATTTCCAGCAATAAAGGTTGTGTCATCTGTATATCTCAGGTTGCTAATGAGATTTTCTCCAATCCCGATGCCACATTTTCTTTGTATAATCTTACCTTCTCAGGTGATTTTGTCAGTGTACACATTGAATAAGTATGGTGAAACAATGCAATCCTGATTCACAATTTTCTTGACTGAAAATCATTAAGTATCCTTTTGTTCTGTTCTAATGCTTACCACTTGCTCTAAGTACAGGCTCCTCATGAGAACAATTAAATGTACTGGAATATTGAAATGTTATCAATAATTTGTTATGATTTACACAGCTGAATGCCTTTGAATAATCAATTAAGCACAAGTAAAAATAGTAAAATATGGTCTTAGTAATAGAATAGGTGGCAGAGACCACATGATAGAATTTTACAAGATGAATGGCATATTTACTGCAAATACCTTTTTTTCTAAAACATGAATGGCAACTATACATGTAGATCTACCAGATAGAACACACAAGAATCAACCCTACTACATCCATGGGAGGAAAAAATGGAGAAGCTCAATATCATCACCCAAAAGAAGGCCAGG
>NW_006408838.1:1205819-1207226 GCF_000296735.1 Chrysochloris asiatica | reverse complement strand
AAAAAAAAAAAAGACAAAATCTGAAGAACACGAAAGAGTTTTTTGAAGCACCATGAAGAGGAATAACTCATGTGCCATTAGAATTTCAGAACAGAAAGATACAACAAAAAGTACCAGGATAGTTGAAGAGCTACTTGAAGAAAATTGCCTTAACATCATTAAAGATGAGAAGATAAGCATACAAGAAGATGAACAAACCCCAAACAGGAGAGATCCCAAAAGAAAATCACCAAGACATATCATAATCAAATTTTCCAAAACCAAGGATGAGACAATAATCTTGAAAACCGCTCAGGGAAAATAAAAAAGGAGAACCAATAAGATTAGCTCTGATTTCTCAACAGGAAACCATGCAGGCAAGAAGGCAATGGGATGGCATATATAAACCTCTGAAAGAAAAATATTGCCAACCAAGAACAATATGCCCAGAATAGCTGTCCCTAAAATCTGATGGAAAAATTAGGGTATTTCCAAATAAACAGAAATTAAAGGAATAACAATAATAATAATAACCAGACCTACTTTATAAAAATACTAATTGGTGTGCTTTGGACTAAGAACCAACAGCAGCAAACAAAACCTGAGATTAACATACATGACAGCACAACCCAGAACTCAATCCAGAAATGGTGGTGGCTGTGTGCCATGGAGTCGGTTCTGAGTCATAGCAACCCTGTACAGGGTTTCCAAGGCTGTACATCTTTACAGGAGCAGAACACCTCATCTTTCTCCCGCGGAACAGCTGGTAGTTTCGAACTGCTGACCTTGTGGTTCATAGCCCGATTCATAACCACTATGCTACCAGAGCTCCTTCAATCCAGATATAAAAGTATTTAAAATAAAATCTACAAGAGTGAAAATAGGGATCCAGAGATACCAATTTATGACGAAGTCAACTACAAAGTAACATGAGGTAATAGTATAGCCACAGAACTTCCAAATATCAAGGAAGTCTAGGAGATTTCAAGGTAAAACAGTTGGTTTTAAATGGGGGAAAATATTAATAAATTACAGGGTAACTTCAAAGGAAATAAATACACCTTCATATCAAATTAACAACGGGAACAACAGATTTAGTAAGCATTAATATAACAGAAATTAAAATGAAAAGAAAACCCACAAATAAAATGAAGTGGTCCAGAAAATTATGTGAAATGAAGAAACAACATCACCACAAAAAATACACAGAAAATGATAGCAATCAAGTCATACCTATTGATAATTACACTCAATGCAAATGGACATTAAGTTACCCACAAAGGAGGTAACTACAATGGAATACTACACAATATTGAAGAATACCAATAAAACTGCAAAACACATCACAATATGGATGCACCTGGAGGACATTATGCTGTGTAAAATTAGTCAATCAAAATAGAACAAATATTGTAAGAGACTAAGTGG
>NW_006408838.1:1196249-1201444 GCF_000296735.1 Chrysochloris asiatica | reverse complement strand
AGGAGGCAGCTCTTCCCCAGTCGCATTCTGAGTGCCTTCCAACCTGAGGGGCTCATTTTCCGGCACTATATCTGACAGTGTTTCTCAGCTGTTCATAAGGTTTTCAGTGACTAAGTATTCGGAAGTAGTTCATCACTCTTTCTTCCTAGTCTGTCTTTGTCTGGAAGCTCATCTGAAACCTGTTCATCATGGGTGACCCTGCTGGTATTTAAAATACTGGTGGCATAGCTTTCAGAATCATAGCAACTCACAAGCCACCACAGTACGACAAACTGATAGACAAGTGGTGGCTGTTTGGTTTTAAGTGGAAACGTAATTTTTAGGGTGTATCCTTAGTACCCTAAAATTCTTCTTATACATTAAATGTAAAATAAACTTTTTTAAATGTATACTTTCAATTTTCTAAGCTCTTTTCAACCTTATGAAAGCTTCCAAAGTATAATTTTAGAAAATTATTAACCATCTGTGGTGCCTTGAGTTTACTTGATATGGCTTTCCTATCCAAAGTCTTCTTAATGCCTACCAAGTGATTGGGTGATGTTTTTGTTGTTAATTGTTATTGAGTCAGTTCTGATTCATGTGACCCTGTATAGGTTTTCTGAGGAGCAGCTGGTGTGTTTGAACTGCTGACCTGGTGGTTCACAGTCTAATGCTGATCCTACAGCACCACACCAGAAGTAAAATTTGTTGGGTGGGACCATGCAAATAAGATATACAGGACTCTAAAGCTGGGATTGGTTAGTTTTGTCCTGCAGCTAGGCTTAAAAGGAGCCATATCAGAAAAAGAGACAGACGATCCTAGGACCACCAAGAAGGAAGAGGTGACAGCCAAAGGTGATGACAGATGATAGCAGAAATGATAGCAGAGGCCGTGGCATGGACAGACAGAACAGCTTCCAGTTCTAAGTCTATTGACTGAGGAAATTTGAGTGCCTACCAGCAGGTGACTAATTTAAAAAATATACTCTTTGAGCATTCACAGACTGTCTAAAAGAACTTTGTATCACTTGTAGGCCAAGGGGCCACATGGCTGAGAGGTTGAAGACAAGAAGTGAGATGTGCCTGCAGTCTGACTGACAAGAGGTGTTCCTGACTGGACAACTGCTGCATCCCAAGTTGGTTTTGATCCTGAATTAAGCCCTAATAAACCCCAGAATTGTGAATATTGTCATGACTTCTGTGTGGCTATTGCAATGAATGTGAAGCAGAGTGCTGTGAGAGGAATGGTTGGTGTCAGAAAAGGGTAAAGAAGGTTGTAGAGTGGAAACACAGCTTCGTAAGAATCAGCCTTGGGCTGATTTTGAGTTTGATTATCTTTTCTGCTTGCAAAGTCAGGGGAAGTCTCCATGTGTTCTTTGCACCATCTTTCTGAGATTTACCCTATACATGCTTGCATTATAACCTGTTGTTGTTGTTGTAACATGCTGTCGAGTCAGTTCCGACTTATACTAACCCTGTATAGGGTTTCCAAGGAGTACTGGTGAGTTTGAATGACTGACCTTGTAGTTCAAACTGAACTTGTGGTCAAGTGCTTATTCTATGGTGCCACACCAGAACTCCATTTGTACCTTTTTATTATCAGTTTCTTCTTAACTCTCCTACACTAGAATGTGAACTTCACAAGGGTAATGACAATATTATTTATCATTTGTCCCCTAGCACTTAGGTTGGTGTCTGGCAGAGAGTGAGTGCTCTGTCGATTCAGTCAGTCAGCACTGAACAGCCTGTTATGTCAAGATCTCTTTCTGACACTGGAGATATAATGTAGAACAAGATCAACATGGTCAGTCCTATCCCTCCTTACATGAGGTTTCCAGCTTGTGGACTAGATGTGGAAGGAGACAGTCAGACAATTATTCAAACAATCAAAAGAAGCATGATGTAAATGTTTTCTAAGGAAGAATCTGGTGAAGCTACCCAGATGAAGTAATATTTATATTAAGATTGGAATGATGCATAAGTGGTAATCAGGATTTATAAAACAGCCACTAGCCTTAGCATTGCAAGTAACTCATCAAAATGGAAGAGAATGTTCTAGGTAGAAGGATCCCTGGTAGTATAGTGGTTAAGCATTCTTGGCTACTGAACAAATGGTCAGTGGATTGAACCTACTCAGCTACTCCACAGGAGAAAGATGTAGCATTCTGTTTTAGTAAAGATTAAACCCCTGGGAATCCTATGGGACAGTTCAACTCTGTCTTATAAAGTCGCTGTTAGTTTGAATTAGTTAAGGGGTGTTGGTGGGTTCTAGGAAGAGGAAAGATTCCTGGTGTGTCACTGTAAGATAACCACTGGACTGTGAACCACGAGATCAGCAGTTCAAACCATCAGCTGTTCCTTGGAAACCCAATACAGGGTATCCATGACTCTGAACTGACTTGATGGCAATGAACAACTACAACAACAAAGTAGAGGAAGAACTTCTGGTGTGGCACTGTAGGATCAGCACTGGACTGCAAACCCCAAAGTCAATGGTTCAAACCCACCAGCTACTCTTGGAAACTCTTTACAGGGTCGCTATGAGTCTGAATCGACTTGGTGGTATTCAGTAACAACAAATTTAGAGGAAACAGTATATAAGAGGATGTAGTTAAAATTCCTGACAAATATGGACTTTTTCATTTAACATGAAAAATCTGAATTCCATGAAATTCTCTAGAATTCTTGAAATAATTAGATATTTTTACTTCCCCCTCCCCAGACTTCATTTGCATGTTTGAAATAATATAAGTAACTACAATAAGAAACATCAAATCACTTTTCTGTCAAGGGGTTACAAGTAAAACTTTCAAAGGCCTTCTATAACTTCATTTGCACAAAGTGTAGCAATCTTTGAAGTTCTATACAAACAAGGCTTAACGGATTTTTCAAAGAATGCCTTTAAGACATTGTACTTGTCTGTGGAGAAACAGAAGTGAGGAGACACTAGAGAGACTTGTCAAAAAATTCCATACTGGAGCTGGCATTAGAATTTAGGTTTCAATAGGCTTCTAGTTGTAAATTCTAGTTGTATGCCTCTCTCAAAATATTTTTGAAATCCTTTATTGGGGCAAGCACAATGTCATTGAAGTGAATGATGAAAGTGTCCAGTCAAAGAGCATATGATAAAACCACCTTAAATCTGGTTTTGACTTCATAGGTTTGGAGTTTCCCATCATAAAATATTTTGCCAAGTACTACAGAGGAACTTCCTAGGAAACTTCAGACAAGATCAGTGCCTAAAAGGGCACTAAATACTTATCTGAGTCATTCATCCTCTCAGATACCAGCCTAGATAATTAGAAATATATCCTATTTGCAAATGCTCCTATTGAGAGATCTAAAAATTCCTCTTGGAAAATACTTTAACAGCTAACAGTCATTGCTGAGAAGAAAGAGAGAAAGAAAGAGGAAAGAAAGAAAGAAAGAAAGAAAGAAAGAAAGAAAGAAAGAAAGAAAGAAAGAAAGAAAGAAAGAAAGAAAGAAAAATGTATTTGTATTAAGTTCAAGTCACTTAAACATTATAGTTTAAATCTATTTCCACCTATTTGGCCAATGAGATGAGTGACTTATAAGGTCAGACCTGACCAATGGCAAGTAAATGAGACTAGTTTTAGGGATGCACGAGGCCCAGTGAGACTCCATCAAGGATTAAATCCCCAGCTGCCTCATTTGCAGTGCTGCAAATGAGCCTGGGTTTGAGCCAAACTTCATCCTAACCTGGCAATACCTCTAGTAGATGCCTTAGTCCTGACCACTCAGTGCTAGAGAGAAAGGACTTTTAGATTGCCATGGCTTTGAAGATTACCTGTAGACCACCCTGAACTGTAGCAGAAATGTCAGCAAACAACCTTTATGAGACTTCTAATGGAAGAAAATAAGTAACACCCTGCTGTTTTCTTGTGACATCTCAGAAGTTCTTAGAGATCTTGGGAGAAACATGGGAAAAAGTGTAGATAATAGGGTCAAATATCTAAGGTATGTTTGCATGTATACATGTGTGCATATATGTATACATATAAATGTGTGTGTTTGTGAGTGCAATGTTGTATGTGCTTGTATATGTGTATCTGTAAATATGCATACATTGTGTATTTGAGTATGTGTGTATTTGAATATGTTATATACGCAAGTTTAAGTATATGAACTGGGGAGCACATTGGCTCTCTATGATAAGCACTGTACTGTAACTGCAATATTGGCATTTCAAGCCCACCAGTTGCTCCATAGGAGAAAAATAAGGAAATCTCATACAGGGTTGCTATGATTTGGAATCAACTCAACAGTACTTAACAACAACAAAGTATGAACTATATGTTTGGATATATGCATGTGCCTATCCATATGTATATTTGCATTATATATATGCACATATATGAAGAGCTCTGGTAGCGTAGTGGTTATGAATTGGGCTGCAAATTGCAAGGTCAGTAGTTTGAAAATACCAGCTGCTCCACAGGAGAAAGATGAGTCTTTCTGCTCCTGTAAGTATTTACAGCCTCAGAAACTCTGTTCAGGGTTGCTCTGGGTCAGAACCAACTTGACGGTACTTAACAACAACAATGTACATATATGTTTTGGTTCTTAGTTTTTTTTTCCAGTCACTTCCAACTCCGAATGAGCCCATGTACAACAGGACAAAACACTGTCCAGAACTTGCGTTTCTCACAAGCTTTGTTATGCTTGAGCAACTGGTGCAGCCACTCTGTCAATCCATCTCACTGAGGGTCTTCCTCTTTTTCATTGACCAAGCATGATGTCCTTCTCTAGGGACTGGTCCTACCTTATTATGTTAAGTTGTTAAGTGCAGTTGAGTCAGTTCCGACTCATAGCGACTCTATATAGAGTTTCCAAGGAGCAGCTGTTGAGTTTGAACTGCCCACCTTATGGTTCAAACTGACCTTGTGGTCCAGTGCTTATCCTACAGTGCCACAGCAGGACTCAGGTCCCTCCTGATAACCAGTCCAAAATATGATACAAAGTTACCATTTTCCCTTTTAAGGACCATTCTGTTTCACTTCTTCCAAGACAAAATTTCCATTGTATATTCAACATTATTTGCCATCACCATAATTCAAATACATCGATTCTTCTTCAGTCTCCCTTATTCATTGTCAAGCTTTTGTACACTTGTGAGGTGATTGAAAAATACGATGACTTGGGTCACACGTACCTTACTCCTCAAAGTGACATTTTTGCTTTTAAAGAATTTAGAG
>NW_006408838.1:1194127-1195629 GCF_000296735.1 Chrysochloris asiatica | reverse complement strand
GACTCTGTACATTCTTTCCATTATCTTTTTGAGACTTGCAGATGAACTGCCATCTTTACTATCTTTGTTAGAATAAGAGTTTACAAACTTTCTTTCGTTAACTGTTTCCTTATTAATCAAACTACCAGCTTCCTGTTTAGCTGAAAATTAAGAGACTGGGGTTGTAGAAGCAGCTACAACCATACCTGGCCTGCTAATCATGTGAAATACTGACCACCATGTCCTCAATCTGACCTTTTGACACTATGAAGCTGAAAACACACCCCTTCAAACACCTTGTTGTTGTTGTTGTTAAGTGCCATCAAGTCAGCCTGACTCATAGCAACCCTGTGCACAGCAGACTGAAATACTGCCCAATCCTGGGCCAACCTCACTACTGTTGCCACACTTGAGTCCATCAATGCTGCCACCTGGTCAATCCATCTCATTTGGGGCCTTCCTTTTTTTCTCTGACCCTCCACCTTACCAAATATGATATCCTTCTCCAGTGACTGGTCCCTTCTGACAATATGTCCGCAATATAGATTTGGGCAAAATGCCATCGTGACTGAAGATGCACAAAAGACTAGTCTTGTGCTGAATTGTCCTGATGAACATTAATCAATAAAAGAGCCCAGATCTAGGAATCAAGTAGTCATTTTGGTGACATGACTCCCAGTGCCTCTTTTGCTTGGCCAACCAAATAAAATATGCTTCTTTTACTTTCGACCAGTTAGCATCTCTGTAGCTAGTGGAGCAAGACCTGGGAGACAATAGGTAACATGTTGATGCTTCCTGTATCATTCAGGATTTTGTTCATAGAACCTTTCAATATTTAAGTCAGGGTTTGAATGTTTTCTTTAATCATTTAAGCTTGAGAAATGCTGAGTTTTTTGTTCTCATTTGGTTTTCTAACTCCAAGTATTTGTACATTTCATTATAATACTTTACTTTTCTTCAGAGCCACACTTTGAAATCTTCTGTTCTGCTCTTTTACTCCTCATTTCGTTCATTCAGTTTAGCTATTCTTCACACAAGAGCAAGAGTCAGAGTCTCTTCTGATGTCCATTTTAGTTTTTTCTTTTTTGTCCTTTTAGTAAACTTTTGCTTCCTTCATGGATGAAGTCCATGATGGCATCCCGTAACACATCTGGTCTTCTGTCATTAGTATTCAATGCATCAAATCTATTACTGAGAAGGTCTCTAAATTAAGGTGGTATATACGACTCTCATGGATTTGTTTGAAATTTCTCACCTTAAATTTGAACTTGCATAGGAGCAATTAATGGTCTGGTTCAAAATTGGCCCCTGGCTTATTTCTTATGTCTGATGATATTGAGCTACTCCATTGTGTCTTTCCACAGATATAGTCTGTTTTCTTCTTATGTATCCTATCTGGTGAAGTCTATGTGTATATTTGCTGTTTATATTGTTAACAAAAATGCATTTGCAATGAATAAGTTGTTGGTCTTGCAAAATTCTTTCTTCAGATTGCCCAAAATATTTTGATCACCAAGGCCATA
>NW_006408838.1:1190461-1191707 GCF_000296735.1 Chrysochloris asiatica | reverse complement strand
CTCGATGGCACCTGACAACAACAACAACAACAATAGACAACATTATACTTCAAGGTAGATTTTGAAATATTCTTTTTGTTGTTAAATATGACATCATTCATCTTCAACTTTTCATTCCTGGCATAGTGGACTATATGACTGTCCAGTTCAAAGTAACCAATACCTGTCCATTTCAACTCACTATTGCCTTGCATTTTGATCTTCAATCATTCCACTTTATTTTTGATGACTTCCAATTTTCTTAGATTGATACTTGGTACATTACATGTTTAATTATTAATGCATATCTGCAGCTGTTTCTTCTCATCTTCACTTATGCCACACCAACAAATTAAACTAAAAGCTTAAGGCTGATTCTATTTTAGAGTGGCAGCTATTCCCCAGTTGTATTTTGAATATCTTTTAACTTCCAGGGCTCACCTTCTAGTATTATATCAGATAATGAATGATCTGTTGCTTTTCGTAAGTTTTTCACTGGTGTTTTCTTTTTTTTTTAAGAAGTAAAATACCAGGTCCTTCTTTCTAGATTGTCTAAGCCTGGAAGCTCTGCTGAAACCTATCAACTGTGGGTAACCTTGCTCATATTAGAAATACAGGTAGCCTAGCTTCCAGCACCACAGCCACATGCAAGCCATCACTATACAACATACTGACAGGTAAGTTATGGTGTATTGTTAGTGATGCTTAAAGTGCTTTTTTCCAATCCTTAATGTTTGACTTCTCTGTCACACATACACAAACATAGATGCTCATATATATAAATGCGTTCTTGCTAAGTGCTGTCAACTCCGTTCTGAATCATAGTGACCCTGTACAGGATTTCTGAGGCTGTAAATCTTTACAAGAGCAAAAAAGATTTATTTCTCCCACAGAGCAGCTGGTGGTCGCAAAAGTTGGACTTTGTGGTCCACAGTCCTCTGCTTATACTATGGAGCCACCATGCCTCGTTCCATATATGCAAATTTGTTGTTGTTGTTAAGTGCCATGGAGCTGGTTCTGAGACATAGCAACCCTGTATAGGATTTCCAAGGAGTGGCTGATGGGTTTGAACTGTAGGCCTTGTGGTTGTGTGCCACCGAGTCAGTTCCGACTCAGAGCAGCTCTGTGTAGGGTTTTTTTAGGCTGTAAACATTTACAGCAGCAGAAGTCTCATCTTTCTCCTTCTGGATTCAAATTCTGACCTTGTTATTAGCAGCCTAATTTGTAATCCACTGAGCTATAAGGAGCTCTGGTAGCGTAGTGGTTA
>NW_006408838.1:1188296-1189918 GCF_000296735.1 Chrysochloris asiatica | reverse complement strand
AACAACAACAACAACAACCTCTACTGCAAATTGAAGGAAAGATACTATTAATAGGGTTCTTATTAATGGAATTGTTTTTGTTGTTGTTAAGTGCCATAGAGTCAGCTCTGACTCACAGCAACCCATATAGGGTTTTGGAGGAACAACTGATGAGTTAGTATGTATTAAAATTTTTAACAGGAAAAATAAAGTTTTTGTGGCTTTTAAGTTGGTACACCTCAGAGGTACTAACCGACAAGTCAGCCCCTGAGTCCTACTTATTTTGAAACAATAATTCTAACCAAATTTGGGTTGAGAGCTCAACTGAACCACTTAATATTTCTGTGAGGCCCTAAATTGATTTCCATTATGGAAAGAGAAAATGTTCTTGCCACCTTTTTGATTGACCTGAAATTAAACTGAATTGCAATCTTTAGAGCTTCAAGCTGGCAGTCAGCAACAGTTTGGTTAATGAAAAGGCCTGGAGGAATATGCCACTCACAGATCTGCACATAAACAGGGTGGATTCAGAACTGAATCTCTGTCTGCTATATCACCTAGAGCTCTGAGAAGCTGGGAGCCTTGACAGAGATTCAAAAGTTAGTAGCATTGTATTATGCCAGAAAAGAGGGGCACAAGACATTTGGTGCATCCACCTCACACAGTCTAGTTCAGCCTTTGCACTGGAAAATTCTGAACCTTTCACAGTTAGAAGAAGAGCCATGCCAGTGATAAATCTGGAACACTAAGGGGAAATCAATAACACTTTGCACTTCAGGTTTCCTGAGAGGATGTGTCATACATATTAAGTAAGGATGACACAATTTAACAGCAATAGCCCAGCTGGGTTCAAGCTGTTCATTTAAATTCCAGGGATTGTTAAGAAAGAGTAGATCAGATAGGGAGACCCAGGTAGCCACTATAAAGATTTTGGAAGTGAGGAGGGATGAGGACAGAGGTTAGATCAGTAAACACTTTACCTTGAAGTTAGCCTGTTGCCTAAAACAGAAGAATTACAAATATTCTCCATTCATCTCTGTGGATTTAAAAACACTTAGGAAATACAAAGCTAGTATTTTGTAGCAGGGATATTTTTCAAAATTAAATTCACATTTGAAGTAGAATGGTGCTGGAATTAACAAGCACAAGCAGCATGAGAGTAAGTGAAGTTCTTTTATAAAAATTGGACATTGAGCAAATATGGAATAAGAATTCATGGACTCGTCTACTATGCAATATGGTAATTATTGACATTAGCTTTCACATGAGACAAAAGTAGATTTTCATTTCTGGGTCTACCTTTTACTAGTTGTACAGTTTGGAGCAAGTTCCTTCACCTTGGTTTCCTCATCTACTAAAAAGAGACAATTACACTTACTTCATAGAAATTTTAGGAGGATTAGCGTATGTAATCTAGACTAAGAATCTGTTCTACTGATTGCCAGATGTCAGTGAAGAAAAGCTCAAATTAACCAGCAGTAATAGGTTTTCTTTTTGCTGTGTTTGTACTATATTACTTCTGAGGAAATAGCAGAAGTACTATACTACTAGGTTTTTCATTGTTAAGTACTTTTGAGTCACTTCTGACTCATTGTTGTTGTTGTTGTTAAGTGCCATCGAGTCGGGTCCGACCCATAGCGACC
>NW_006408838.1:1180863-1186955 GCF_000296735.1 Chrysochloris asiatica | reverse complement strand
GTAATTCTTTACGGGAGCAGAAAGCCTCATCTTTCTCCCGCGGAACAGCTGGTAGTTTCAAACTGCTGACCTTGAGGTTCGCAGCCTGATTTGTAACCACTACGCTGCCAGAGCTTTTGTTTAGCAGCCCAACAATTAGCACATTATGCCACCAAGGCTCCTTTAGTATTGTTGTTGTTGTTGTTAAGTGCCATTCAAGTCGGTTCTGACTCATAGCGACCCAGTATAGAGTTTCTAAGGTGTGCTGGTGGATTTGAACCATTGACCTTGTGGTTCACACTGACCTTGTGGTTGAGTAATTATCCTACAGCAGCACACTGGTAAGTTTGAACAGCCGACCTTGTACTTCAAACTGACCTTGCGGTCCACTGTTTATCCTACAGTGTCATACCAGGTCTCTAGGCATCCCTTTATTATTACAGGACTGCAAACAAAATTGTTTTTAAGTGCTTTTGAGTCAGTTCTGACTCACAGCAACCCTGTATAGGGTTTTCCAAGGAGCAGTTGGTGGGTTTGAACTGCTGATCTCACAGTTAGCAGTCCAGTGCTTATCCTATAGCACAACACTAGAACTTGTCAAATAAAGGAGGATATTATTTTTCTTCATGATTCAGGTAACAAACTCAAAGAGAGTATAAAACTGTGTGAAGGCACACATAGTAAGATGCTAAACTCAATTTTAAACTCAAGTTTGTCTTACTTTAAGCCTAGGAGTTTTATTATGTGATTTAAAAATATTAGATATTTAACTGATTATGTGTTTCTTCTGGCCAAGGTAGCTCAGGAAGGGTGTACTAAAGAGATCCTATCTGAGCGAAGTCTCGTAGCATAGGATGCATTTTCAAGGTAGAAAAAATGACCTGAGCCACTAAAAGTCTGAACAAGCCTTCTGACCAATTCATTCTAGTTTGACCCCCTACTAAGAATTCTCATTACTACCTCAGTTATACTGAATCAGAATTGACATTTGAACAAAATCCTCAGATGTATCTTATAAATCTTACTAAAGGACTTTGAGATGGAAATGTAAATTATCAGTAGGAGTTTGAACCTGGAAGAAGATTCAAAGTACAAAATATGAGTATGTGCCAGTCAGAGTATTCAGGGCCCAGAAGAAGTCACACGATAACTCTGGTAGTGTAGTGGTTATGAGTCAGGTCGCTAACCTCAAGGTCAGAAGTTTGAAATGACCAGACATTACACAGGAAAAAGGTGAGGCTTTCTGCTCCTGTAAAGATTTAGAGTCTCAGAAACCCTATGCAGGGTTGCTGTGGGTCGGAACTGACTCCATGGCCCATAACTACCACCACAAGTAGTCACAAAGACAGGGCTTTCAAAAGAAGCCCCACAAGAACTTCCGGAGTGTCTTAGAATATTGAATGCATCTCATATCTTTGTCCTGAAATATTTACAGATATAAGACCTGGAACAAGACTAAATACAAGTATCCACAATGTCTAAAATAAAGTGTCAAAGCATCTCTATAATAATAGAAAAATGCTGTCCCAAGCCATTTATGCCAACATTGTATGATCACCCACCTCTATCTACATAAAAGTTTGAGATGAAAAAAAATCAAGAAAGAATGTTCCATGTCTCTTCAGAGAAAGGTCAGGAGGCACTGTTGTTGTTGTTGTCAGGTGCCATCGAGTCGGAACCGACTCATAGCACTGTAGCCTCACGTAAACCTAGTATATGACATTTCAAACCCAGAGTTGGTAATATAAACAAAGGGAGAGCTTTCAGAATGGAAATTTTCCACTCATGACATGGCAAAGAGGCATAATTCACTGGTTCTTGACCCTGCAAAAAAAAGTCACGCTGACTCAATCTAAAAGGAAACCTCCCCAAGCAGAATGTATGTGTATACCATGTGTTTCCTGTGGTGAAGAAGTCCAGGGCAGGAGATAGACTACCTCAAGTGGTCAGTAGGTGAGAATTATAATTCATAAAAGAATTGATGCTTTTCAATTAGGGTTTTAAAGAAGAATATGGAAAGTACCATGGACTTATAGAAGAACAAAAAATATGTTTTGGAAGATGTACAGTCTGAATGTTACTTAGACGTGAGGATGACAAGACTTTGTTACTTGTCCTTTGTACATGTTGTCAGGAGGGACCAGTACCTAAGAAGGATATTATGCTTGGAAAATGGAGCATGAGCAAAAAAGGAAGACTCCCAGTAAGATGTTTTGACACAGTTGCAGCAACAAAAAATAACCATTGTTAGGATGATATAGGACCCGGCAGTATTTCCATCTGTTTTGCACAGAGTCACTATGAGTAGGGTGGCACCTAACAACTATAGCAAGCAATGAAAGAAGAGAAAAAAACAAAAAACCCTAGTACATAATAAGAGAATCAAGACAAAAACCAACCCCATAGTCCACACAGATTGAGGAGGAAAATATGTGATAAATTAAGAATTTACATATTATTACTAAAATGTAATTGGTTTGTATTCAATTAACTAATCTCACATGGACTCCTGATGTGGTGCTGCAGGATCAACATAGGACTGCAAACCACAAGGTTAGCAGTTCAAACCCACCAGCTGTTCCTTGGAAAAGCTATACAGGTCACTATAAGTCAGAATCAACTCGACAACACTTAGCAGCAACAATCTCAGTACGTTACAAGCCTGAACACTACTTCATGCTTTCTCACCGCTCCATGTCGAAGACTGTGTAAAATCATTCTTCCACACCCTGAATGAAGCAGTTTGTCTAATCACTCTTTTAGTGATAAAAGATCAGTTACATTGAACAGTTAAACAGTCCATTGCAGAATATGATGGACATAATCAGAGTGATTGAATTAATTATTCAGGTAAAATATTTTGGATTGACAAACATTTTGTTATATATAATTTTTTGATCACATACACATACATGGAATAAAAGGGTTCAGTCCAGTTTAAAAGCAGGTCTTGATCATGGAGGTGTAAGAAACAGCAATTAGCTAGTAGGAAGAAGGTGGTTGAATGAATGAAGAGGAGTTGTCACCTAGGTTTCAGTCCTCTGGATGGTAGATGCAGTATCACTTGTTTAAAAAAGGTATTTGTGCTCTTCTTCTTCTTCCTCTCCTCCCTTCTGCCTCCTGCCTTCTCTCTCCGGCAGAGGTTATCTTCCTCACCCTGAATAAAAGTCTCTAGACAGACCATCTGGTGTGAGGTGTGGTTGATGAGCGGCACCGGGTTGTTTTTTCCCTTTCATTGGTGTCAGAAGTGGGATGGTTGAGGCCCCCAATTTAACATTGGAAGGCCCAGGACCCCAATTCTCCTGGTGCTCTAACCCGCTCATTTCAACATGCCCTCCCATTACCCGCAATCATCTCTTCCCTGATGCCTTCTCAGCATCCATCACCGGCAGGAGTTAATTCTTTAGCCCTCTGGCTCGGGTTCCGAAGACCTAGAACTGCAGGCCTAAGCCCAGTCCAGCTGCTGACCTGGTTCCATCACTTCTTGGTATCCCATTGAAGAGCCCAATGGCTATTGACAACACCGCCAACAACGACAAAGCCATCGCTGACCGTGGTCCAAGACCAAAGACAGCCTCGTCACCCCAATGCCAGCAGGAAGTAGCTACAGAAAAATGACCTTTGTCCCTTCTCCCATGGGCATGGATCATAGAGACGGCCATTCAATTTTCTTATTTAACCAAAGAGGGGGAAATGTTACAATGTTACAATGTACAATACCTTCCGGTTCTTCCCTCTCCCCTCCCTCCAACTCCATTTTGTCTGTTTCCCCGCCCTAAGCTACAAGGTGCGTAGTTTAAAGGACAACATGGCTTTTGATAGGCCAGAGCTAAATCACCCCAGCAATGACCACTCCCTTCCTGTTGAACCTATATAAATCCCCTCCCTTCCCATTGACTCTCTCTTCTTCTTCCTCTCCTCCCTTCTGTCTCCTGCCTTCTCTCTCCAGCAGAGGTTATCTTCCTCACCCTGAATAAAGTCTCTAGACAGACAAAAAAAAAAAAAAAAAAGAGGTATTTGCAATGAAGAATTCATTAGTCTTGCAAAATTGTATCATGTAACACCATCATTTCTATCATTAAGACTATATTAAGAATCCAATTCTCCCACCACCCCACAGGTCCCAGCAGCTTGGACTATAAGCAGAGGATCAGGGGCCAGCCAGGCAACTCAGTTTACCTAAGGTTCTCCCTGCCCCGTGGCCCACAGACTCGAGGCACCCGCCTACCCCGCTGCCAAGATACCCAAGAGGAAGGTCAGCTTGGCCCAAGGGGTGGTGAAGGAGAAGCCTAAGAGGACATGGGCGAGGTGTCAGCTAAACCTGCTCCTACAAAAGTGGAAACAAAGCCAAAAAAAGGAAGCTGAAAAGCATGAATCTATGGACAAAAAAGGGCAAACAAAAGGGAAAAGTGGAACAAAGGGAAAACAGGCTGAAGAAACTGAAAAAGATTTGCCTGCTGACAATAGAGAAACTAAAAACAAGGAGTGTCCAGCCTCTGATGAAGCAGGAGAGAGACAAGCCAATTGAGATTATTGTTCAAGGACCTCTGGTAGCGCAGTGGTTACAAATAGGGCTGCTAATCTCATGGTCAGGAGTTTGAAACTACCAGCTGTTCCGCAGGAGAAAGATGAGGCTTTCTGCTCCTGTAAAGATTTACAGCCTCAGAACCCTGTACAGGGTCACTATGAGTTGGAACCGACTCCATGGCACATAACCACCACCACCATGTCGTATCAGGGGGCCCTGTATTCTATCTTTCTTCTTGTACAATCCAGAGGAATATTTTTATCAACTATTTTATAAATGCAAAAATTTTAGTAGCTCTAGAAATATTTGTAAGATGGGGGAAATCCCGCTTTATCCCATTTTTAAAGTGTAAATGCTTTTTTTGTAAGAGGTGAAATCATCTCCTGCTTATTTTTTGGTACAACCAGAAAACAGTGGAATGTTGACTGGGGAGAAGTTTTAACTACCTTGGGTGTCAACTTAACATTCCACTTGGGGCGGGGTGGGGGTGGTTATATCCCATAGTACAAAGCATACTTAATGTTAATTGGGAGTCATGGTCATGCATTTGTATGACTTGTTGTTGTCAGGTGCCATCAAGTTGGAACCGACTCATAGCGACCCTATGCACAGCAGAACGAAACAATGTCCAATCTTGGGCCAACCTCACGACCTCTGCCACACTTGAGTCCATCAATGATGCCACGGGGCCAATCCATCTCGTTAGGGGTCTTCCTCTTTTTCTCTGACCCTCCACCTTACCCAGCATGACATCCTTCTCCAGCGACTGTTTCCTCTGGACAATATGTCCAAAGTATGAGAGACGAAGCTTAGCCATCCTGGCCTCCAAGGATCATTCTGGCTGCACTTCTTCCAAAACAGATCTATTGGTTCTTTTGGCAGTCCATGGCACTTTCAGTATTCTCCTCCAACAGCACTACTCAAAGGCATCAATTCTTCTACGATCTTCCTAATTCACTGTATGACTAGAACATTTTAAATTCTATTTCCATGCTGTTTTTCAGTAAAATTGTTCTACTCATCTTGACTCTGCCTGTCAGAACTGTCTGTGACATCTTTGGTTGTGGTAGACCTGTTTTCCTCATAATCATGTTATGTGCTGTGAAAGGTTGAAATTTTGAGTTTGTAACATGTGTCATGTTAAATTTTGAATTAGTAGGACTTATGACTATCAAAAATTAAAGATATTGGTACTTGAAAGTTTTGGCACAAAGAAAAAATTGCCTCCAAATTTAAAGTTGGAATGTTTCTGGAATTTAGAAAATAATTATAACTACATGGGTCTTAGATTTTTTTTTTTTCCTGAAGCATTTCTTTTTTTAAAAAAAAGTTTTAATTGTGAATTATGTGTTAGTTTACATGGGTGAACATTATCTTTGCATTCATCCTAACATTTTTTTTTTTTTAAGGTTTTTATTGTGGATTGAGTGAAAGTTTACAGGGCATATCATCAGTTTTACATTCAACAAATCATATAACTTGTTTCATTACATTGATTATAATCCCCTCCATGTACCATCAGTTAACAATATTTTTCTCTATCCACTTTAGCTTTTTTAAAAAACACACAAACAAAAAAAAAACA
>NW_006408838.1:1164994-1177518 GCF_000296735.1 Chrysochloris asiatica | reverse complement strand
CTGAAACCTTTCCACCATGGGTGACCCTGCTGGTTATTTAAAACACCGGTGGCATAGCCCTCAGAATCACAGCAACTCAAACCACCACAGCACGACAGACTTGTGGTTATTTGTTATAGCATCCATAAGAAACTAATACATACTCTTTTTACTCTTTCAAATCTACAGTAGGCTCATTAGTTTTTATTAGGATTGTTTCCTTTGGAAATCCATGGAATAATTTAAAAATTGTTTTTGTTGTTAAGTCCTGTCAAGTTGGTTCTGAATCATGGTGACCCTGCAAATGGTAGAATGCCTAACCTATGACAGGTGTCATGTTCAGGATTTTCATACATTATCTCATCTGATCTTCACAAGAAACTCAGAATGTAGGAATATTATTCCATCTTGTAGATGATAAAGCAAGCTCAAAGGGGTTAAGTAATTTGCCCAAGATCATAGAGCTCTTTAGAAAGAGATTTCACCTGACTCCAATCTAGGGCTCTTAACAATTGAGCTGTTTCACCTTCCACAACTGTGGCAATCACAAAGATTTCCTTTAATTATGGCTCAGTTCTGATCCGAAGGATAGGTTCTTTTTCCCTTGATTGATACTTTTTATTCCTTAAAAGTATTTTACAAAATGATAACAAACAAATTGGAAAAATGCTATTTCATTCTGAGGAAATGTCAGTTAAGCTAGAATTTTCAAAATGCCCCCAAATAATACAGAGTTATAAAAGAGGCAGATTCCTCCAAATTGAGAAAGAGGTGTGGTCTACCTAACTCTGAGAGTCCATTCTAACCTAATCCTGGAACCAATTTATAATATTTAGGTTACTAGTGACAGATATCCAATTTCTAATTCTTATAATCCAAAGCAAATGAAATCCACATTAAGGCTTATTCTTTTTATAATGATAATTTGATATTTAATCTACTTAAAATGGCTCCTACAGTATTGGAGGGGCAGGACAGGATATTAAAATCTCTACAGATATTTCAACAGCATCAGGTCAGTGCTAATTTTCAACATCTATTCCCAATACATGTCTTTACTAGAGGTATGATAGACTTAAATGACTATGACTTTCTAACCTATGCTAAATTGTACTCATCTGTTGATGGAAGAAGGCAAAAACCTTCCAAAATGAGAATGAAAACAAGTTGGGAAAAGTGGGGAGCCAGATAATTTAGCATTTGTATGTCACTCCTGAATGTTGAGAGATGTGGAAGTTACTGGTACCTTCAGTCTTTTAAATTATAGAGCATTAATCAAGATGTAAACCTTTTTGTCTTAGAAACATTAAGTTACCTTCCTGATGTGTGCTAGCCACATAACCTTGTTGAACCTCAGTTTCTTCACCTGTAAAATAGAAATAATAATATGTCTAGTACAGTAGTGTTGTGGAGTGTTTAATTAGCATTCTAAAATACTTTGAGAAGATCAGATGAAAGATGTACTTTTAATTTACAACATTAGTTATTATTTCTATTGTATATAATCATTTGAAAATACAGAAAGTTGTTAGATGTTTCTTTACCCTCAATTAATATGTTGTATTTCAAAGCTGATTCTGAAACCGTGCTCTTGTGTTGTATATGATTAACACCTTCAAAGATTATTCCCAAGGAAATCAGTTTATGAAAATTATGCAAAATAGGATTAAAAACAGAAATAGGGAAAGATCTAACAGATATGTTACTAGTTTGACCAGTTGGAGCTATTAGTAAACACCTACCTTTTGAAGTAAATAAAAGCAGAAGGAATCATTACAAGAGTGGAAGCTCTAGCTTGATTGCAACCAATATAATGGTGCTTCCATTTTAACTATTTTTTTCTTCTTTGGAACTCAAAGTAATTTGGCAATATAATCTCATTAATTCTCATAACATCCTCATAAAGAATGGAGCAAAGAGCACCACACTTTAGAGATGAATGAATAGACACTTGATGACTAAGTGGTTTCCCCAAGGTCACAGAGTCCATACTGGCAGCAAGGTTTGGGCTTTCCTTTACCAAGATGAGGTCAAAGAGTTTGTTAGGTGTGGGGCTGGAACTGGAACTCAGATGTTTTGTGTTTAATAACTGGGTGATGTTACATCTTCAAACAAATGGCTATAGTATGAGGACAAAGACATCTTAAAAAGAATTTTCTTCATTATCTAAATAAAAGCTCTTTCAATGTTTAGAAGCTCTCGGCTAGACTGAGTAGGTCTCTCCTAGATTAGTGGTACCTGGGAAAATATATTTACTATTCTAGGTTTTTTGTGTTTTTTCTTTTCAAATTCATTTCACATTATGAGGGGAAAACAAACTACTATAAAGGATGCTTAGAAGTTTAGTACTTGTTCAGTAGTTTATTTATTTCATATCAAGGCTTTTCAAAAGTTTTGATTTCACACTAAGTCTCAGGAAGTACATTAGCTAGCATTTCTCTCAAATAAATCACACCTTAAACCCTTTACACATATGTCTACTTTTGCTTCAAAACATCCTTAATTCAACTTTCATTCAAACTTTCAAGATATGAAATATGGAAGAAATCTCATTGGGAAATCTTGCAATATTAAGACTATTCAATTCTCAAAAATCACTAAAAATAGCATATCATTACCTATTTAATATTATGTTAGCTTCAATGGAGCTATTAGTAAAATTATTTGATGTAATAAGGATCTATTGTGAGGTAAACTCATGATATTTCTGCAAATGCACATGTCCTGACAGTTTGTCATACTGTGATGGCTTGTGTATTGTTGCGATTCTGGAAAATATACCACTAGTATTTCAAATACTAGCAGCACTACTCATAATGGAAACGTTTCAATGGATTGTTCAGAATAAGAATGGTACCAAAAGGAGGGAGCTCTTGCAATCCAGGATCGAAGGACCCTGGGACTATCAAGGGAGAAGAGTGGAGTGCAAGACCCTATCCAGAGAAGCAGTGATGCCAGAGATGGAGGCAGAGACAATGACATGAAGAGACAAAGCTGCTGGGGACTCTAGACTTAAGGAAGGAGAGGGGCTATGTGCTGGCGGCCAGGGGGAAGGCTTATGTTTTGTACCTGTTGGTTGTTTGAATGGTTATATATTCCTGAGTGCTTCAGTGTACATCCAAAAAAAAAGGGGGGGAAGAGGAATAGAAGCAAATGCTGTTGAATGTATGATGATGCATGAAGGAGATTGTAGTCATTCCAATGAAACAAAATACAATAGGATGAGTGTAAAGTTGATGTTCTCCCATATAAACGATCACTCAATTCACTCCCATGTAAACTATCACTCAATTTAACAACAACAAAAAAGAATGGGTTAGGAAGAAGGAATAGGCATTCCTATTTCGAGGACTAAGCCTCTGAAATAACATGAATAATAATGAAATACTGCCTGATAAAGTGGCAGAAGATGAGCCCCTCAGGTTGGAAGGCACTCAAAATAAGGAAGAGCTGACTTCCTAAAGTAGTGTCTATTGACATTAATGGCATGGATGGAGCAAAGCTTTCAGGACCTTCATTTGTTGATGCAGCATAACTCAAAATGAGAAAACAGCTGCAAACATCCATTAATAATCAGAACATGGACTGTTCTAAATAAGAAACCAGGAAAATTAGAAGTTATCAAAAATGAAATGGAATGTATAAAGGTAAATATCCTAGGCATTGTTGTCAGTTGTTGTAGTTAAAGTGCTGTCGAGTTGGTCCCAACCCATAGCAATCCTGTATAGGGTTTCTGAGGAGCGGCTGGTGAGCTTGAACCACCAACTTTTCAGTTCAAACTGACTTTGCAGTCCAGTGCATTAATCCACAGCATGCCACACCTAGGCATTAATGAGCTGAAATTGACCGGTGTTGGTCATTTTCAATTGGATAATCATATAGTTTACAATGCTTAGACAAATTCATGAGAGATGGCTTTCACATTCATCATCAAAGATAGAATTTCAAGAACTATCTTGAAGTACAATACTTTCTATGATAGGATAATATCTATATATTTTCAAGGAGGCCAGTTAATACCACTATCATTCAAATTTATGCATGAAATGCACCAAAGCCAAGGATGAAAAACTTGAAGAATTCTACCAACTAATTCAGTATGAAATTGATCAATGCAATTGATGTATTGAAAATTTAAAAATTAAATTTAAAAATTTGAAAACAAAGAGGAAGGACCAGTAGTTGAAAAATATGGTCTTGGTGATAGAAATGACACTGGTGCTCACATGATAGAATTTTACAAGACCAATTTTTTATTCATTGTAAATAACTTTTTTCAACAACATAAGTGGTGATTATACACAAGGACCTCACCAGATTAAAGAGGGACCACATTTACAACATCTGTGGGAAGAGATGCTAGAAAAACTCAGTATTATCAGTCAAAACAAAGCCAGTGGGTCAATTGTGGAACAGATAATCAATTGCTCATATGCAAGTTCAATATTAAGCTGAAGAAAATGAAAATCAGTTCATAAGAACAAATATACAATCCAGTCTTGGGTATGTCCTTCTGAATTTAAAAAACTATCTCAAAAACAAATTTGATGCATTGAACACTAATGACCCAAAACCAGAGAGATGACATTAAGAATATCTTACATGAAGAAAGCAAAATGTCAGTAAAAAGATGGGAAAGAAAAAAAAAAAAAAAAAAAAAAAGACCAAAGTGAAACTTAGAAGAGATTGTGAAACTTGCTTTGAATATAGAGAAGTTTAAGCAAATAAAACACTGAACAGAAAATTTCAAAGGCACAGAAAGAAGACAAAGCATCATAATAAAATTCAGAAAACAAAAGGGGAAGAAGAACATGGTCAGCATTTATTAAGAAGAAACAAATGAAGAAAAATGTAAGCTTTGAGTTGCAATATTGAAGGATTCTATGGGTAAAATATTAACTGATGTAATAATCATCAGAAGATGGAAGCAGTCTGCTTCTGTAAAGATGTAAAGACTTGGAGACACCATCGGGCACTTATACTCTTCCCTACAGGGTTGCCATGAGCACAAAGTGACTTAACAATGAATTGTGGTTTTTATCTAGAGCAGTCTTACATACCAGTCTACCTGGTTGATGATCCATGACTCATTCCATTCAAATTCCCAGGATTTTGATTGATCAGTGGGGCAAGTTTCTATGTTGTATTAACAATTACACAATCTCCAGCTTCAAACTTGGATCGCAAACTTGGATCACTCTCTGGGCCAAAAATGACAATATATAACTTGCAAAGGGTTCTATTCAAATAAACTCAGCTTTAAAATAACCAACACCCAAACTAGTCTGCAACTGTTAGTCTTCTAATGCTCAGACACATCATTAAAAAGTATAGTGATGATATAACCCAGAGTTAATTATCCAATAGCTTGATTTCCCAGAAGATGTGTAGAAAGTGTCATGTGTGATTTGTATTACAATTCTATTTAGGAACCAGAAAGTGATTGTTTTTTGTTTTGTTTTGTTTTGTTTTTTTATTGTCTCTGTGAGAACAGTAAAACAACAAAAAATACATCATCTTGGTCATAAAGATGATGTATTAATTTCCTAGAATTTCTTCTCCCCTGTCAAGTGGCATTGCTCCAGCTATTTCTACATCGAAGTCCATGTCAACTAGACTTTCTAAAAGTTAGCAATTCTACCAGGTATGGGAAAAATGATACTGACTCTTTCTACAGAGGAGGAAATGATATCTGTAGAGAGACCCAATTGAGAAACAAAATAAATTCTTCCAATATGAATTGAGTTAGAGTTTCAGTGGCTGAGAGTTTCTTCTAAAGGCCAGAGCCCAGTCCACATTTGCAATAATAAGGAATGTAAAGTAGCCCTGGTGGTTTAGTGGATTACTAACTGGGCTGCTAACCACACAAGGTCAGTAGCTCTACCAGTCACTCTGTGAGAAAAAAGGTGAGGCTTTCTGCTCCTGTAAAGATTTACAACCTCAGAAACTCTATATGGGGTCACAATGAGTTGGAATGGATATGGTAGCACACAACCACCACCGTGCTATATGGACCCATCACTCAAGGGACTAATGACACTGCTCATACAATATTAGTGAAATCCTACTTGGAACTTGATGCTTTGTTTTATTTATCTGCCTTAAAAAATTACTTATGTTTTGTCTGGAAATAGGATACAGGTGCCACAGTATATTTTCAAGGGCCTTCATGCAAGGTTCTACATATGATGTGCTCCGCCTACAAACTGTTGCATAAATTATTATTTAGAGCTGCAACCAGTGCTTTAAACCCCTTCATTCTAATTTGACTCCCTGCTGAAAGTTTATATTTCAACTTTACATTTTACAAGATCTCTAGGTGAGATGCAAATTCTTAACAGGGGATGGGACCCAGAATGAACTGGTTCAAAGCTCTGGATGCCACTAAGTCATTTAAAAGTTTATATGAATAAAGTTCTTTTTGTCACCAAGTGATGAAAACCTACCATTTTGCGGTGTGAGGAGCAGGGAATCAGTAGGAATGTGGTTGCATTCAAATGTAAAGGCAGGATTTCACTGTCTTAGACAACATGCCTGTACAGAGGGGCATTCTTGGCTTTAATCCTCTATGCAAATTCAGTATGGTCAGCCTAGATCTCTAGGATAAAGCCAATGTTTCTCTTATTTCTTTAGTTTCCAAACCTGAGTAGGGCCAGGGTCATGCCATAGCTGCCTCTTCACTTGCCAATGACCTCTTGTTTGAAGAAGGGTTTAATGGTATAGTCTGCAGGTCACACCCAACTGCTCTATAGTACTTCTGCAACTCAAAAGCCAAGCAAAGGGAATCCCAATGAGAGTTCTCCACACTCCCTGAAAAATTGCTTTGGCTCAGCTGGGTGTCCAGTTGGTTGAGTCATGTAATTACCCCATGGGAAACATAGGATGGAGCTGTATTTAAATGCCAGTGACTAATCCGGTCAGGTAAGCTCCATTATTTTTTTAATAAAACATGGTTGTGCTTGTCTGGTATATGTATTTATTTAATAGCAATCAAAATTAACATGCACATTGATTTTCAGTGAATGCATCTTAATTATACAGAAAGGAATAATTAATTGATTTGGTAGAGAAAGCCTTTAGTTCTCACACAGATTCGGCCCCTCTTTCCTCTCTGCTTCCTCTCACATTACTGTTTTATGTCATGAAGACATTTAAATCATTTTGGGATTTCTTCTCACAGTGGATATTAACTGGGGTTTTTAAGATCCTCTTGCAATAGGAGTAATAAGCACTGACCATTCTGTCAATTGTACTTCAATTAAGAATCTTAATATCAAACTTCTTCATGAATGCCATTTCAGGTTGATCAAATATAAAAATTATGTGCTTTATAGCTCATTCTACCCGAAGCACTATAAAGACTTATTCTAAGGTCCCACTTAGACATCTGTCCATGATTTAGTGTTATGTGGGTAGAAGCTCTCATTCTCTAAGGACTTTTTGACTAGATATTAAATCATAATCAGACACACGTTCTGGCTGACATTTTTCTCTTCTTGATTCCCACATAAAACTCCCACAGAAGTGACAGAGAAGACTCATGTGTGGGGGAGGCTGAGCTGCTATTTGCATAGGTTCTTAACAAGATGAAAAGTGTTGCATTTTGTCTGTTCATAGTGCATAATACATGCAATAATCTCCTGCCCTGGCATCCAAAACCCAATTTCAGTTCAGAAACTAGAATAATATAATATATACTCCAGAAACTGGCATAGTGCCTCTATTAAAATTATTTGGTTTTTATAGAATTTAGCAGCACAACTCTAATAATGTAAACCAAGCCCAATGTGGCAGAATCCTACGCAGCTTGAAAGCTCTGAAGTAGGAGTTGAAGACTGCCTGCCTGGTTGACAAATGACTCAATACTAAAGTTTAATTGTCTTTGCTGTTTGCCAGTAACTGTAAACAGGTACTTATCTTGGTCTCACCATGCTGGTTCACCAGCATTTTTAAGTTGGGAAAGTAACTATGTGAACTACGGTGGCTGTGTGAGATGAAAATGGGTGTATTATCATTGGCATTTTGACAAGCCTCCAGCATTTCATTACCCTGGCACAGCACACGAGAGCATTACAGTGGGTGCAATGAGATGGGCCAAGATGATGAAACGTTGGGCCTCCTCCAATATTTCAGTGGTTTACATCCAGGATCGGCTAGGAAGGATTTGTTCACACATATGGTGACATTCTCAGTTTAGAAAAGCATGGGAACTTATCTTCTTTCACTCACTCACTCACACACTCATACACATTTACAAATAGAAAGCTGGATACGTAAAACTTCTAATGTTTTAATATAAATCATGAGATAAACTATTAGACTAATGATGAGTGATTTATATGACTGATTAAGGTACATTTGTGTATTGAATTATGAAGCATAGGAGATTTTGTAGGGTGAGAATATCAATGTATATTCAGTTGAGTTTTAAATGTTGTGTAATTGTTAGTGTGTAATCAATATGTTGGGACAAATAAAACACACAGATAATCAAAAAGAAATATTTCAATCTTTCCACCAACCCCCTCCTCCTTCTGAACCCATAATAGGTGAAAGAATGATGAGGCATTCTACCTCCTTTCTTTATTCCTTCTCTCAAGAACTAATGAACAGGAAAACAAACACACAGTGAGAGGGAGGAGCCATAAAATTCTTGATCACCTGAATAATTAATTAAGAGCAAGCAACAGTTCTCACAAGGAAGTTACTTCCCTGTGGTGAGTGAGGAAGACACTATATTCTATAAAACCTGCTTGATTAGAAGGAAATCTACACTATGAAACAAGAAGCCTGACAACCTCTACTTGTAACAATATTGGGGACCACTGTAGAACCACCAGAGACTTTTATACCTTGGGCAAAACCCTTTACCTCTTTGGCCCTGTTTCCTTATTGGTGAAGTACGTAGCTTAATCATTTTTAAGGACTCATTCAACTCTAATGTGTCTTCATTCTATGTCACAATATTGAATTACCATTTATACAATGACTTTGCCATTGTATTTTACTGCAAGAATGAGTGAATTATATGCTCTCATATTTTACCTTTAATTACTTACTTTGGGAAAAATATATTATTTGTAAAACTAGTGTACCAAAAATGGTGTTAATATTATGGATTGAATTATGTCTTCCCAAAATATGCATCAAGTTGGCCAGGCCATATTTCTCAGTATTATATAATTATACTTAATTTTGTGTTCTGATGCAATTATTCTGTGTTGTAACTACTAACTTCTAAAGTTAATGAAGCAGGATTAAAGGTCATTATGTTAACGAAGCAAGGATACACTCTACAGGATTAGATTATATTTTGAGTCAATCTCTTGGAATATAAAAGAGATTAGACAAGCAAGCAGAGACTATCACCAACAAAGAAAAGAAAAAAGAAAAACAAAAAACAAGAGCCAAAGTAGAATGCATCCTTTGCATCCTTTGACTCTACTGTCACTGTACTGTAAAACTCCTAGACCCAGAGGAAGATTGATACCAGACACATGGAGATCTGCAAGGGACACCAAACCCACAGATGGTAAAGGGGGACATGGACCTTCCCCTAAATCGTAAGCCAACTGAAAAAGAAAATCTTCTTGTAGAACAAATAGATTCAAATCACCAACTTTTAGGTTGGTGGTAACATTTGTGCCACCCAGGCAATAGAGCAAATGGCAGGGAAATCTCCCATATTCACGCCTCAGTCTCAACCACAAACATTCATGACCACCTAACTTCATTTTCCAAAGCAGTCTTCTGTGACCATAATTTATCATTGGTACCATTATGGTACTGTGGGTTAATGCACTGGATGGCAAAGTCAGTTTGAGCCACAAAGTCAGTTGTTCAAGCTCACTAGTCACTTCTCAGAAACCCTATACAAGGTCACTGTGGGTCAGAACCAGTTTGATGACAATTAACAACAATAATAATCCATTAAACAATGACCATCTGAATCAGTGGAAGTATTGTTTGATAGTTCTAACTCCTTTCACCAAAGTCTTGTATATTCTGAACAAACTGGATTTAAAATAGGAAATTCATAGCAGAGAACAATTACCATAATTGAGTGGATTCCCAGGCACCAAAAGCTAAGGTACTAATAGAAGTAGGTCAGAAATATAACAGCTGTTATTTGTTAGCACACTTTATGCCTTTAACTCTGGCCAACTTATTTTGTGGCCAAAATAAAATAAAATTGGAAGCAACTAGACCACCCATGCTGATTCATGGCTGATGTTCTGGACTCCTTGATTTCACTCTGTCTTGACCCTCACTCCCAAGCTGGTCTTTCATTGTCTTGGCTCTCGGACTCTTAATTTGAATTTTGATCCCACACATCTGTCGCTTGGGTATGACAGAGGACACATTCTCTGACACTAATCTTTAGCTCTTATCTTTGGACACAGCTGAGCCTTCAAATCCAAGCCATATTCTACCTTAGTTCACTCTGGGAATGTGCCCTTCCTGATCCAATTCCAGCTCACAAATCATCTTCCATGCCAGATCCTTTGATCTGTACTTTAGTAATGCTTGATTAGGCCCAGTGCTGGGGAATATGATCCCTCTTCAACAGCAGGGCTTCTAACAGGTTGATTCTGGTTCCATCAAACAGAACATGCATTTCTACCCCAGATACAAATACATTATAGATCCTGGTTCAGTATATCTGGACTGGAAATGCAAATTATCAGCAGAATGGAACTGGAATGAACTGATTCCAAACACTATTAAACAATCAAAAGCTCAAACTACCAGTCTGCTTCTAAGGTCTCTGACTGGAAATGGGGCTAAGTACTTGTGTAAGGAATGAATATAAAATGGCAGAGTAAAGAACATAGTCTAGTTGGGGATCTATGAACCAGTTTTTCAATTTACCCAATTTGCATTTGAAAAGAGAAAAACTACCTCAGAAAAAGAACAGTACCTCTAAGATACACAGATTTATAGCTGATCCTTCACTGTTGTTGCGGCTGGCCTTCAAGTCAGTTTAGATACTTAGCAACTCCATGCACAAAGAACAGTACACTGCCTGGGATTGCACCGTACTCACCATTGTTATGTTTGAACCTACTGTTGCAACCACCATGTCAATCCAGTTCCTTAACAGTCGTCATCTTTGTTCTGACCCTCTACTTAACCATGTATAATGTCCTTCTCCCCATGGCCTCTCCTGATAATGTGTCCAAAGTATGTGAAACCAAGTCTTCAATCCTCACTTCACTAAATAGTTACAAATCTAGAAATCACTCCTATGCAGTTGTTCCCCATCTGACTCTGCATTATAAGTACCTAGGAAGCTTTTAAAGTTACTAATACCTGGGCATCTCTTATAGAGAGTCTTATTTAATGGGGTTAGGGAGCAATCTGGTCACAGGAATATTTAAATGTGCAAATTCAGTATTCAGTTCTTCTCAACACTTAATGTTTAAAGGAACCCCCTGGTAATCTTGTTCAAATGCAAATTTTGATACAGTAGGTAAATGGTGAATCCTGTTTTTAACAGGCACCCAGGCTATGCTGATGTTATTGGTTTATGAACAAACTGAGTGATGGTGGTTATGTGCCATGGTTATGTGCCATGGTTCTGACTCATAGCCACCCTGTACAGGGTTTCCAAGGCTATAAATCTTTAGGGGAGCAGAAAGCCTCATCTTTCTCCCGCAGAAGAGCTGGTAGTTTTTAACAAGCACCCAGGTTATGCTGATGTTATTGGTTTATGAACAAACTGAGTAGTAGGATGGAAATTAATCCCTGGCATCTGAGAGCCAATTCACCCAATTTGCTTAATTGACTTTTTTCATCTGCATGTGGTTGACTCATTACTACAAAAAGTTAGTAGAGACCCACCTCACCCATCCCCTTTGTAGTTTTATAAACCAATGTCATCTTTCACTTAGGCTGCAGTGTCTGAACTCATTCCATCCTTAATTACAATCCCCTGCCACCTTCACATTGAGAACTATCCCAGCTGCTCCCACATTAGGTCAAGATTGCCCACAGTAGCAAGTCCTCTCACAGTTTCTCTACAAACAGAAGTCCATCAATGTCAAATTCAATATGAAAATGAAAAGGAATACAGGACCTTGGCCCTGTCCATTTTCTTTTCTGTTGAGATGAAGTATGCCTAGGAAAATAGGGTTTACATTTCAGAGTAAAAATGTTTTTATTGGTGTTAGGTGCCATTGAATCGCTACCGACCCATAGTGACCTTATGCACAGCAGAACAAAATACTGCCTGATCCTGGGCCAACCTCACTACTGTTGTCACGCTTGAGTCCATCGATGTTGCCACATGGCTAATCCATATCGTTGGGGGACTTCCTCTTTTTCTCTGATCCTCCACCTTACCAAACATGATATCCTTCTCCAGCAACTGGCCCCTCATGACAATATGTACAAAGTATAAGAGATAAAGTTTGGCCATTTTGGCCTCTAAGGAGCACTCTGGCTGCACTTCTTCCAAAACGGATCTATTGGTTCATTTGGCAGCCCATGGCACCTTCAAAACTCTCCTCCAACACCATAACTCAAAGGCATCAATTCTTCTA
>NW_006408838.1:1161551-1163399 GCF_000296735.1 Chrysochloris asiatica | reverse complement strand
AAATCTGTTCTTCAGATGATCTCTAAATTCAGAGTAAAAATGCTGAGAACCAAATGGGTGAGGCTGAAAGAGAGTACTGTATGTGAATTGAAAAAGATTCTTAGAGACTGGTTAATTGAGGATAGTATGTGGAGAATTGTAGGGAAGCTTCACACAGAAAATAAATGCATATTACTCAAGATGAATGGAAAATAAACAGGTTGGGAAAATCCCGGAACTACTCCAGCAAAGGTTTAAATCACATCTACTATAGGGCAGGAACAGGAGAAAAAGGTGAGGACCAATGACAGTGAGAAAACCATTTCAAATAGAATAGAAAGAAAAAACAGAGTTTGAAGTTGGCTTTCTTTAGGGCTTTAACTTGAAACATAATGTCACACTGAATGGTGTGATCCAGGGATTTATACAAATTGTAAGTCTACCAATATGAGGGTTTTATATAATCATAGCAATACCTAATAATCACCATTCTAGGCACTGACTTAGTGCTTCACATATATGAATTTATTTAATCCTCACAACAATCCTATAAAATTGGTACTATTATATTATCTTTGAAACATAATCTACATAAAAGCAGGATTTTTGTGTATCTTGCTCACTTCTGTAATTTCCAGTGCCAGTGACAAATTTAAAAAACATCTGATTTTAGTGATGAGAAAATGGAGGCACAATGAGATTGAGTAATATTTCTAAAGATCATACAACCAATAAGCAACCAAATGGGGACTCCAACAAAGGGGGCTTGACTTTGGTATCTATGGCTCTACGGATATGCAATGCCTGCCATTTAAGAGGATATATTTAAGAATCCATCATCTGTATCACACCAAGTTTAGAAATCTGTTTTTTCCCATTCTCATGTCTCTTAGTGAAGCAAACCAGTGAAACACACATGCATACATATATATTATCACACACACACACATATAGATGGAGAGAAAGAGAGAGAAGTTTATATTAAGGAAATGGTTCACCTAGTTGTGGAAGTGGGAGAGTCCCAAGTCTGAGTCAGCTGAGCCAAGATTGGCAGGCCAGACAACAGGCAGGTCCAGCAGGTAAGAAGACAGACTGCAGATGACTCCCAGGATCTACAGGTAAGAGAGCAGGCTTCTGGCTCAAGTCCAAAGAACTGGAGGTCAGACAATGAGCCAGATGTAAGACTCAGACCCAACACAGAGCGAGTAAGCTTCACCTGAGCGTCTAATATATTGGAAGCAGGTTACATTTGCAAAGAAACTTTCTTTCAATTGATTGGCTGCTCATAGCAGAACTCATCATAGAGTTGATTATACTATGTTAGATCTCATTAGGGGATAACTACATCTCAAGTGACAAATCACTGAGAATCTGGTCCCAGTTAAGGTAACACAAAACCTTAACTATCATAGCATGTATGACTACATTTAATTTGCATAATAAGCTAAATAAGAAGTTAGGTGTGGGTTCCTGCGGCTAGAATAGGAAAAGCCATGACCTTATGTAAGTATGCTCACAATGACACTGCCTATGAAGTGTAAGGGGTTATCTAAGGCTCAGTTCACAGTGTGATCCCAAATAACAAAACAAATATATGATTAGGAAAATATAGACTCAGGTTTCCAGAGTCTAATTTGGGTCATTTTTCATCCTAAACTTGTCTCTTTATTTTAAGAATCAAACTTTTTTTTTCTTAATGATTTGTTTATTTCCTTAAAACTTTTGGTAAGTATTTTGTCTTTTTATTTAAAATACATATTTATTGTTTACCTCTCAAGTATAAATTCTCATTCTGAGACATGGGGATACAGAAAGTTCTTATCCTTAAAGAAGTCAAAGTTCAAGCATATAAATGAGACATGGGGAAAC
>NW_006408838.1:1144777-1155861 GCF_000296735.1 Chrysochloris asiatica | reverse complement strand
AAATCAGGGGCATCAGTCGCTTGAAAATATGGGACCAAATACTGGTAAGTTGGTATGTAGATTTGGGATGTAGTGAAGATATTACTACAAAATACACGAAGAAAAAAAGTACCATACAGGAAACTCTCAGTAACTTTCTGACTAGAAACACTAATGGTGCTTACCGGATCAGTCACTGGCATTTAAATACGGTTCCATCCTATATTTCTCATGGAGTAATTACATGACTCAAACTACTGAGTGCCAGCTGAGTCAACACAGATTTGCAAGGAGTGTGGAGAGCACTGAGATCAGTAGACCATTTGCTGGTCTTTTGAGTTGCAGGATTATTGTCAAGAAGCTGGGTATGAACTCTAGACTGTTTCATTAAACCCCCTCTTCACCCAATGGATCATTGACAAATGAAGAAGGTATGGCAAGGCCTTAGCCCTATTTCCTCATGTTTGGAAACTAAAGAAAGTAGAGAAAACTTGAGAATGAAGTTTATTTAGTTTTATCCTAGAGACCTAATGTGGTGTAGTGAATTATTTAATGTCTCTCCTAGCCATGTTGTTGTTGTTAGGTGCCATTGATTTCAGTACCGACTTAACAACCCTATGAATGAAACACTGCCAGGTCCTAAGACAACCTCACAATCATTGCTACATCTGAGCCAATCACTGACACCAGTGTGCCAATCTATATTGCTGGAGGTCTTTCTCATTTTCCCTGACCCTCCACTTTTCCAAGCATGATGCCCTTCTCCAGGGACTGGTCCCTCCTGATAATATGTCTGAAGCGCTTGACTGTACTTCCAACACAGATTGGTTTGTTCTTTTTGCAGTCCATGGTACTTTTAATATTCTCCTCCAATACCACAACTCAAATGTATCAATTATTCTACGGTCTTCCTTATTATTCATTGAGCAGCTTTCACACGAATATGTGGTTACTGAAAATACCATGGCTTTGGTCAAGTGTACCTTACTCCACAAAATGACATCTTAGCTCTTGAGCACTTTAAAGAGGTCTTGTGCAGCAGATTAGCCTAGAGCAATACATCATTTGATTTCTTGACTGCTGCTTCCATGCATGTTGATCTGAGCAAAATGAAGTCTTTAACAACTTCAACCTTTTCGGCACTGATCATAATGAGATTTATTGGTCCAGTGAAGAGGATTTTTGTTTTCTTTACATTGAGGTGCAATAAGCCCATACAGAAGACTATGGACTTTGATCTTCATCAGTATGTATTTTAAGTCCTCTTTGCTTTCAGCAAACAAAGTTGTATCAACTGCATATCACAGGTTGTTAATGAGTCTTCCTTCAAACTTGATGCCACCTTCTTATTCATATATTCCAGTTTCTCTGATTATGTGCTCAGCATAAAGATTAAATAAGTAAGGTGAAAGAATACAACCCTGTCGCACATCTTTACTATTTTTAAATCAGTAAGTCTTTCCTTGTTCTTGGTCTACATACAGGTTCCTCATGAGCCCAACTAAGCACAAGTAAGGGTTCTGGAACACTCATTCTCCACAATGCTGTCCATAGCTTGTCATGATTGACACAATTGAAAGCCTTTGCATAGTCAACAAAGCAGAGGTAAGCATCTTCTTTATATTCTCTGCTTTCAGCAAAGATTCATCTGACATCAACAATGATAGCCCTTGTTCCATGTTCTCCTTTGAATCTGGCTTGAAGTTCTGGCAGTTCTCAGTCAGTATACTGTTGCAGTCATTTTTAAAAATTTCTTTACAAAATTTTACTTGCATGCAATACAATTGGTATTGTTTGGTGATTTCCGCATCTCTTTGACTAGGCACAAATGTGGATATTTTCTAATCAGTTGGCCAGGTACCTGTCTTCCAAATTTCTTGGCATAGATGAATGAGTGAATCCAGTGTTGCATCACTTTGATGAAGTATTTCAATTTGTATTCCATCAGTTCCCAGGGCTTTGTACTTTGCCAATGCCTTCAATACACTTCAGTGTCATTGGCTCTTAATCCTATACTATGTCTTGAAATAATTGAACATCAACCATTTCTTTTTGGCACAGTGACTCAGTGTATTCCTGCCATTATCTATGGATGCTTTCTGCAGCATTCAATATTTTGCTCGTAGAATCCTTCAATATTTCAAATCAAGACTTGAATTTTTTCTTCAGTTCTTTCATCTTGAGAAATGCTGAGTGTGCTCTTCCCTTTTGGTTTTCTAACTTCAGGTCTTTACGCATTTCGTTATAATATTTTACTGTGTTTTCTTGAGCTGTCCTTTAAATTTTTCTATTAAGCTCTTTTATCTCCTCATTTCTTCCACTTGCTTTAGCATCTCTATGCTGGAGAGCAAGTTTCAGAGTCTTCTGACATCCATTTAGGTCTTTTTCTTCTCTTGTCTTCTTAATGACCTTTTCCTTTCTTCCTGAATAATGTTATTTATATCATACAACTTGTCTGGTCTTCAGTTTTTAGTGTCTAATGTATCAAGTCTATTCTTCAGATTATTTCTAAATTCAGGTGGGATATGTTCAAGGTTATTTTTTGGCTCTTGTGGGACTTGTTTCAATTTTTTTCAGCTTCAGCCTGAACTTATTATATATGAGCTACTGATGGTCCATAGTTAGCCCCTGGTCTTGTTTTGGCTGATGATATGGAGCTTTTCTACCGTTTCTTCCCACAGAGTAGTCAGTAGTCCATCTGGTGATCTTCATGTGTATGTTGTTGTTAAGTGCCATTGAGTCAATTCCAACCCAGTATAGGGTTTCCAAGAAGCAGCTGGTGAGCTTGAACCATCAACCTTGCAGTTCAAATGACTTTGCAGTCTGACGCATTAGCCCACAGCACCACACCAGGACTCTGCATCCATGTGTATAGTCATCTTTTATTTTGTTTTAAAAAGGTATTTGCAGTGAAGGAGTTTACAAAATTCTGTCTTGTGATCTCCAGCATTGTTTCTGTCACCAAGACCATATTTTCCAACCACTGAGCCTTCTTCTGTGTTTCCAACCTTTGCATTTCAATCGTTAGTAATTATCAATGCATCTTGATTATATCTTTGATGAATTTCAGACTGATAATGTTGGTAGAATTCTTCAAATTCATTATCACTGGCTTTAGTGATTGGTGTGTGAAGTTAACTGATCTTCTTTTTAGGTGTATGGATATTATCCTGTCACAGACAATGTGGTGCTTTAAAAAAGATCTTGGAAAAAAAAAGTGTTTTTTTGTGTTTTTTTTGATGAATGTGATGCCATTCCTCTTCAATTTGTCATTCCAAGCATAGTAAGCCATGTGATTGTCAAAATGGCCAATGGCCATTTCAGGCCATTTATGCCAAGATTGATGTTTATGTGTTCCATTTCATTTTTGACAACTTCCAATTTTCCCTGATTCGTACTTCCTACATTCCATGTTCTGATTATTAATGGATATTTACAGCTGTTTCTCTTCATTTTGAGTTGTGCCCCATCAGCAAATGAAGGTCCCGAGGGTTTTTCATCATGGTCAACTGTACTTTCAGAAGGCAGCTCTTCCCTAGTCATATTCTGAGTGCCTTCCAACCTGAGGGGCTCATCTTCTGATACTATATCTGACAATATTCTAGTGCTATTCATCATGTTTCAATATTCAATATTCTGATGCTATATGACAGTTTTCCACTGCAATTTATAAGGTTTTCAATGACTAAATATGTCTCTCCTGGTGTGGCACTGTAAGATTAGCACTGAACTACAAACCACAAAGTCAACAGTTCAAACCCACTAGGTGCTCCTCATAAATCCTATGCACAATTGATATGAGTTGGAAAAAACATGATGGCTTCAAAAATTTCATGGAAAATATTCCATTATCTTTCCATTCTATGCTTTCCATTTTGAAGCCCACTCCTCCCCTTGTATATATATACATATGAATAATCTGAGAAACTATGAGACTTTTGCTAAAATGTAGATTTTAATCAATATATTTGTGATTGAATTGCCAATTCTCAGTTCAGCTTCAAAAACAGGAATGAACCAGTTATGAGGACTGTTTTTACTTCTACTCCGTAACTCCTAGAACATGATATCATTCCTTTTGGAAATATAGTAGCATATACAGATCTTTGAGTAAAAGTATATACAGATAGCGCCCAATTTAGGGCAGGGTTCCATTCTAACAACTCCAACATAAGTCAAAAGATTCTGATGTAAATTGTATACCTCATTTTAAAAAGTTTTCATTATTCCTTTTAGTACAGGTATCTTTATAAATCTGATCTTTGTCTTTTTGGACTGTAAGCATTACATATAAACTTACAGATATATTTTAATACATACCCCCAAACCACTGACAGCAAGTCAATTTTAAATCCAGGCAAACTTATATAGTGTCTCCAAGGTTATAAACGTTTAAGGGACGAGAGAGCCTCATCTTCCATAGAGCAGTTGGTAGACTTGAACCACTGACACTGTCATTAGCAGCCCAGTGCTAATCCTGCAGTGCCATGAGGATGCCTTTAAGTATGCACATAGAGCATTAAAAATACACAAATCCTAAAAATGTATCCTGACACTTAAACTGAGTTGAGAAACCATGATATTTTGTCTGTTGTGGTAATAACTCCATTTGTGGAAAGTTCTGAATGTGTTAGCTTATCCCTGGGAAGAGGGAGAGTGTTTCTAGTCTGAAAATTAATGAGAAATTCTGTTTAAGTTGTACCAGATGGGAAGGGGCATGTGGGTAGCAGGAAAGCGAAACACTGTCCATGTAACTGGCAGTGTATAATTTCCAGATCTATATGTTATCTCAAGGACCTCTGGTAGCATAGTGATTATGAATCAGGCTGTGAACCACAAGGTCAGCAGTTCGAAACTACCAGCTGTTCCATGGGAGAAAGAGGCGTTCTGCTCCTGTAAAGATTTACAGCCTCGGAAACTCTGTACACGTTCACTATGAGTCGGAACCGACTCCACGGCACACAGCCACCACCATATATTATCTCTGTAAAGAGAGATGGCCTATACCATCTCAGAATTGCTGTCCAGCCCTGATTTGCCAGATGGAGGTGGGACAGGAGAGACTACCAGCATCATCATCATCAGTAGCAGCAACAAACATTTTGATAGAAAAGACACTGGCAGGTCCCTTCCTCCTTCCTTGCTCTTAGCCAGAAACACAGAAAATCACAAGATCACAAATGAGCAACTATAGGAAAGAGTGCAGCCACCAAAGCCTTAATAGAGGTCGCTACTGGCCAGATCTCCAGACCAAATATGCATAGTCTTGGCAGACAAGAATCCATAGGACAGAAAGAATCCTTCTAATGTTTATGTAATTTTCTACAGGACAGAGTTTATTGATTCTAGGAAGGGCGGGACCCCCCAAAGGATAGTTGCCACACTCCAGTGATTACCCTGGGCCTCAATGCTTTGGAAATTCACTGTTATAATTTCTTGTTTGAGCTTCAAGGCACAATAGGCAATTCATTCATTTCCTCCCAGAAGACGCAGCACATGTGACTGTCTCCTGAGAAAGGCAATTATCACCTCGAGGTGGTCTGCTGAAACATCCTTCCCTAATGCTGTTTTAGAGGAAGCAAGCCCATGTGACTGTCTCAGGAGGATAATCACAAGATTGGAAAGCAAGACGTTGTGAAAAATTTTTACATATGCTTCTCAGTTAAGCACATACACTACTTCAAAAGCCAGAAAATCTTTTCCTAAACTTCCACATTTTCATTGCAATTACTAGGCAGGCAGAGTTTCAATCAGTTTGCTGTGATCATCTTTAGATTAATTTTATGAGGATTGAAATTAGATTTACTTTGTGCTATGCACAGATTTGAAAGGAGCGCAATGACTTTATAGAATAAGCCCCTGGACTGGAACCACAAGGTTCAAGCCTACCAGCCTCTCTGTGGTAGAAAGATGAGGCCTTCTGGTCCTGCAAAGATTTACAGCCTTGGAAACCCAATTCAAGGTCACTAGCAGTCCGAATAGACTCCGTGGCACTTAACAACAACACTGTACAGATTTATCTGTTCCTAGAAAAGGTGTGGTTTCATTTTACAAGTGGATCTTCAGAAATTATATTAGTGTTAACAAAAGACACTGAAGTGGTATCTAGGGGAACATTGTTGTTGTAAAGTGTTCTCGAGTTGGTTCCAACTCATCATGACCCTGTATAGGGCTTTCCAAGAAGCAGCTGCTGGGCTTCAACTGCTGGCCTTGTAGTTCAAAGCATGGTGCTGATTCTACAGCGTCCAAACTTGAGTCTAGTAGTGGGACAAAAATAGCTAAGGCTGTTATCTCTGGAGGCAGTGATATCACTTTTGCCTAGCCTCATTTCTTAGGGCTCTAAGAAAGATGTTGCCTTAATTCAATGTTGCCTCCTCCATGAAGTTTTCCACATCAACCCAGGCAGATTAAACCTCTCATAGCTCTATAATCTAGGACAATGGCTTTTTATCATCTATCACACTACTTCCTTAGGACTGCCATTGCATGTCTATTTTCAGTTCTATTAGGAGTAGCTCAAGAACAAGAACCAAGTCTTCTATGACTTACACAGTTTAGATTTAGTTACAATGCTTGGCATATATTAAGTATATTGTTGTAGAGTCCATCTGACTCACAGTGACCCCACGGGGTAGAACAGCCCCATAGGATTTTCTAGGCTGTATTCTTTATGAAGTAAATACTTCATTTTTTGCTCCCACAGAGTGGGTGAGGGCTTCAAACTTCTAACCTATTGGTTAGCAGCCAAATGTAACTGGGGATCATATATTTAGATAAATATTTGTTGAAATGAGTTAAAATAATGTAATCTTATAATAGCAATAGCTTTTTCCAAAAGAGAGAAGAATATTCCTATACAGAGAAATATAGTAGAGTTTAAAAAGAAGAAGTGTGTAGGATTGGAAGACCTGTTAACTCAAGCAAAAACTTGAGCTAGTCAACAGGATTTCTATCTATCCACTGAAAATAAGCAATTGGTCTTTACTTCAATTTTTCATATCCAAATTGAACCTGATTTCTGAAGCTGTTTTTAATACAGATAACATGGAAGGTGAAAGGTGATAATATTTGTGAGGGATTTTTTGTTTTTAACTTTTTATTGTGAATTGAGTGAATATTTACAAAGATTAGTTTTCCATTCAGCAATTCATACACATTTGTTTCATGTTATTGAATGCAATTCTCACAATGTAAAATCACTTTTTCACTTCTTGCCTGTGTTTCCTGTTTCTATTGTACCTTCTTTTCTAACCCTTGGATAGATGCTATCCTTTTGATCTCTGATTATTCTAAGGTGGACATACCTCAGCAGTGCTGTGGCTATAACTTCCTTTTATAGACCTGCATATTGTTTGGCTGAAAATTGCGCCATGGAGTTGAGTTCATTTCTAGATCTCAAGGGTGACTAAGGATCACAGTCTCAAGGGTTCCACCAGTGTCCATTCAATCAGTAAGCCTGGTCATTTTTACTGCTCTAAGGTTTTTTGAGAAAAGTGTTCAGATATCATTTCTGTTATTAGAAATAAAAATCACTGTCTTCTAAAAGATGCTCACAACCATAGAAACATGAAGTTATGGTGAATGCCAGGAGTTTATATGTTGGGGATAAATCAAATAAGGCTGCAGTACAAAATGTATTAAGTATATATAAAAGGCCAGATGAGATAAGAGGTTAGCTGCTGAAACACGTGATATAGGTGTGTAGGTTGGAAGCACACCAGTGAGTAAAGGAAATATGGGGGAAGCAGGAAAGCAATGTTGAATATCATGTTAGAGAACAAAGAGATATGCTGAGGTTAGGAAATGCAATACTTGTAGAGATGAAAATTGTAGAAAGTGAGCCAAGAACAATTCTGAGGAAGTTGAGTTGTAGGGAAAAGCATCTAGGTTTGGAAAAAATAAAAATAAAACTCAAAGAGAAGAAATAGGTTGGAGTATCATAGGTAAACATTAATTGAGTCAGAAGAATGAGCTATGTCTGTACAATCCGCCTGCTGAGTTAATTCCAATAAGGAAACATTATGGAAGCCTTGCTTTCATGTGAATCAGTTTCACCCAGATATTGCAAACAATTTCTAAGTCCTAGTGAGGAACAATGAGTCCTAGTGTGGTGCTGTAGGATAAAGCACTAGACCGCAAGGTCAATATGAATCACAAGGTAAGCAATTCAAACCCACCAGACACTCCTTGGAAACCCTATACAGGGTCTCTATGAGTTGCAACCAACTTGATGATACTTAACAATAACAGTGAGGGAAAAGGAAATATCAACTATCTTTCATAACAGTGAGGGAAAAGGAAATATCAACTATCTTTCAAATCCATCATCATACATAACTACTGGTTATTTTTTTATTTAAAAAAATAATAAAATTCATAGTGTCAGGTGATAGAAGTGAAAAAATGTGCCCTAACATTAACTTCCTGGAGTCTTGGTGTGGCACTGTGGGCTAATGTGTCAGATTGCAAAGTCATTTGAACTGCAAGGTCAGTGGTTCAAATTTACCAGCTGCTCCTTGGAAACCCTATACAGGGTTGCTATGGGTTGGAATAGACTTGACGGCACTTAACAACAATAGCAACAACATTAACTTCTATCCTAATGACACTTATGTGACAGGTAGAAATCACATGTAATGTTGTTTTCATTTAATTGCTTGTAGTTTTCAAACTAAAGTATTATAATGAAATGTGCAAAGAACCTGCTAGGTGTTTCTTAAATTGAAAGACTAAAGAAAAAATTTAATATTGAAGGATTCTAAGGACAAAATGTTAAATAACATAAGAAATGTCAAAGTTGGAAGGAACACACAGATTCACTGTAGCAAAAAGAAATGGTGAATGTTCAAATACTTCAGGAGGTACAATATGATCAAAAACCAATAGTACTGACAGAAGTCCAAGCTGCACTGAAGGCATTGGCCAAAAACAAGTCTCCAAGAATTGATGGAATATTAACTGAATGTTCAACAAATGGGTGCAATACTTTCCTATGCCAAGATATTTGGAAGACAGTTTCATGGCCAACTGACTGGCACATATCCATATTTGTGTCCATTCCAAAGAAAGCTGATCAAACAGATTGAGGAAAGTATCAAACAATATCATTAACATCACATGCAAATAACATTTTGCTCAAGATAATTTAAAAATAATTACAGTAGTACATTGAAAGTTTACTTCAAGAAATTCAAGCCAGATTCAGAAAAGGACATGAAGCAAGGGATATCATTGCTGATGTCAGATGAATCTTGGCTGAAAGCAGCGAATACCAGTAATACATTTAAATTTGTTTTATTGAATATGCAAAGGCATTCACCTGAGTGGTTAACAAATTATGGATAACAGTTCAAAACACAAGAATTCTAGGACACTTAATTTTTCTTATGTGGGACCTATACATAGACCAAGAGGCAGTCATTTGAACAGAAGACTGGAATACTGCATGGTTTAAAATCAGGAAAGATGTGTGTGGGGGTTGTATTCTTTCACCATATTTATTCAATCTGCATACCAAACAATTAATCCAAGAAGCAAGACTATATGAAGAAGAACATAGCATCAAGATTGAAAGAAGACTCACTAACAATTTGTGATAGGCAGATGAAACAACTTTGCTTGCTGAAAGCAAAGTGGACTTAAAGAGTTTACTGGTGAAGATCAAAGACTATAGTCTTCTGTATGGATTACACCTCAACATAAAGAAAATGCAAACCCTCATAATTAGACCAATAATCAACTTCATGAGAAATTGAGTAAATATTGAAGTTGTCAAGGGTTTAATTTATTTGGATTCACAAACGCCCACAGAAGTGGTGGTGGTGGTTGTGTGTCATGGAATTGGTTCTGACTCATAGCAACCCTGCATATGGTTTCTGAGGCTGTAAATCTTTACAGGAGCAGAAAGCCTTGTCTTTGTCCTGTGGAACAATTGATAGTTTCAAACTGCTGACCTTGAGGTTAGCAGCCCAACTTGTAATCACTACGCTACCAGAGTTGCTTATAGAAGAAATGGTCAAAAAATCAAATTACATATTGCATTGGACAAATCTACTGCAAAAAATCCTCTGTAAAGTGTTAAAAACCAAGATGTCACTTTGAGGACTAAGATACTATTAACTTAAACCATGGAATTTTCACCAGCCTTATATGCAGGCTAAATCTGAACATTGACTGCAGAATTGATGCCTTTTCATTGCGGTGTTGGTGTAGAGTATTAAATGTGTCATCAAATGCCAGGAGAATGAACAAATCTGTGTTGAAAGAAGTACAAACAAAATATTCCTTAGAAATGAGGCTGTTAAGATTTCCTCTCACATACTTTGGCTATGCTATCAGGAGGTACTAGGCCCTAGAGAAAGACATCATACTTAGTAGTTGCTGTTGTTGATAAGTACTGTTGAGTTGTTTCTGACTTATTGTGATCCTCTATAGGGTTTCAATAGATCTTCTTCTTCTTCTTTAACTTGTTATTGTGAATTTAGTGAAGGTTTACAGAGAAGGTCATTAGTTTTACATTCAACAAATCATACATTTTGCTTAATTACAATGATTACATCTCCTCCATGTACAAACAGTAAACTGTATTTACCTCTATTTAATTTAACTATTGCAATCTTTCCTGTGTCTCCTTCATCTTTCCTCTGCTAACCTCCCTTTTATTGTATACTGTTTGTCCTGTTACCCATGTTAACATGTGTCTACCCACTAGCCTCATTGGATGGTGGATCGGGTACACGTGTAGTGAGGAGCTGGGTCAACAACAACACGGAATACCGGTTCAAGAGGACGCAGGAGTTGGTGTTGGAACTCTGTGGCAAATATAAAGGTATGTTTGGAGTTTCGGAGGATTTATAGCTGGGGAATTTGCAGGAGAATCCAGAAATTCGTTATTTTCAGGATCAAGACACTCAGCTGTTCTATGAACCGCCATCTTGGGAAAGCTTATCTTGATTGTACCAGGATTGATAGGATTAGGAGAGAACAACTTGATTGTATCTTGATTATGTTGCTGTTGTTGTTGTCAGGTGCCATCGAGTCGGAACCGACTCATAGCGACCCCATGCACAGAAGAACAAAACAATGTCCGATCCTGGGCCAATCTC
>NW_006408838.1:1122446-1140077 GCF_000296735.1 Chrysochloris asiatica | reverse complement strand
AGCAATAATTGTGAAGATGGCACAGGAGGACTAGGAAAGGTTTTGTTTATTGGACCATAGTGTTAATATAAGTCTGAACCAACTCAATGTTACCTAACTACAACAATATGTTTCACATAATTATGTTCCAGTGTCTCTCACTACAATATGTTCTTCTGCTTATATACATCAGGTGTCACATCCTCAAAGAAATAAATAGTTTAGTGGTAGAATTTTCACCTTCCATGCGTGAGACATGGGTCTGATTCTCCAACTAATGAGTTTCATGAACAGCCATCATTCATCCATGAATGAGGGCATGTGTGTTGTTTTGATTCTGAGCAGGTTTCAGCAGGTCTTTCATTCTAGGACAGACGAGGAAGAAACTCAGGCTTCCTAGCAACACAGGTTCAGACTCTTAAGAACAAAGCACTGGTTGGTCCTTTGCCATCTTCACAATCCTGGCTGAGCTTGATCTCATTGTTTATAGGCACTGTATTAATCCATTTCCTTGAGGGTCTTCATTGTTTTCATGGACCCTTTACTAAGCATGATGTCCTTCTCCAAGGGCTGGTCTCTTCTGAGAACATATCTAAAGGATGTCAGAAGAAGTATCAATATCCTCACTTCTAAGGGGCATTCTGATTGTTTTTCTTCCAATACAAATTTGTGCTTACTTCCCAAAATCAGCCATTGAAAACCCTATGGATTATATTGAGTTAGATCCCCAACTGGCCATGGGGATAGAGCAGGATAGAGCATTCCTTTCTGTTGTGCATGGAGTTACTATAAGTAGAGGACCAACTTCACGGCAGCTAAATAGCAATAGAGTAGTAAGACAGTGCTGTAATTTTCAGTTTGCTGCTGCTCTCTAGGACCTTGGAAGCTGCATAACTAGTAGGAAGGCAGCTGAGGATAGGAGAGACATTTGTTGTTGTTTTTAAGTATCGTGGAGTCAGACCTTGCAGTCCAGTGCATTAACCCAGCTGGACTTGAGTCAAATATCTTAAGCATGCTAACCGCACTAAACATCAAAGGAGCAATGATTCAGTATTACAGGGCTCCTTCTCACTACACAGCAAGCTGACTGCCACCACAGAGCTCACTAAGTGGTGTTATAAAATAAGCACTGGACTATTAACCACAGGTTTGGCATTTCAAATCTTCCAGTCACTCTGTGGGAGAAAGATGAGGCTTTCTGCCCCCATAATGTTTTATAGTTTTAGAAAACCTACATAGGGTCGCTATGAATTGGAAATGACTTGATGGCACCTAACAACAGTTATTACGTTAAAGCCAAAGGGACCAAAGAGCAAAGTATCTAAAAAAATGCCACATATTTCAAGATTACACTATCTGGGAATATGCCATGTAAAAAAACTGCTAATGTCACAAGCTCCCTGACACAATTTTAACAGATAATATGCTGAACAGTTTTAAATGAAGTCAGGCTTCTAAATTTCCACAGACCTCACAAAGGAGAGACTCATTCTCTCTATGATTTAAAAAAGTTTTTAGGTTTGTTTTAGATTTTGACACCTTGTGAATAAAATAGTTTCTCTTTAAAATGATCCCTTATCAAATTCATTACCATTTGCATCAGTCCTGATTCATGGTGATCCAGTATGTGACAGAGCAGAACTGTGTTCCATACGGTTGTCAGTGACTGATATTTCAGAAATCAATTGGGCTTCCTTCCGAGTTGTCTTGGTAGACTCAAACCTCCAGCTCATCAATTAGCAGGTTTTCTTTAAATGTTGAGTTGGTTCCAACCCATAGCGACACTGTATAGTTTCCAAGGAGCAGGTGGTGAGCTTGAACCCCCAACCTTGTAGTTCAAATGGCTTTGCTGTCTGGTGCATTAACCCACAGCGCCACACCAGGACTCCGTAGGATATGCTAAAGGTAGCACCACCCAGGGACTCCATCTTTTATCAAGCTAATTATTATCCAGAGTCCTTGGTTTGGGAGAATCGAAGGGTTAAAGGGGATAAAACCACTGAAACCAATGAAACTAATTCTAATTAGACGATCTGATTATATTCAAAACAATATTCATTAGTACAAAAACTAAAAGCTAAACCTTAATCAATGGATGAATTCAACAGAGAATAATTACTTCAACCACCATAAGTAAAAGAAAGGGAAAGAACCATTTGAGATATTGATGTAATTATAGAGGTTATTCTCTAAAGATAAAAGATTTTTTTAAAATTCTGAAAAATAGAATTATTGTATTTCCAGAAGCAGTTCTCATGATTTGAATTAGTCAGTAAGACTGTAAGAGGAGAAGCATGTATGTTTGGGTCCCCCCAACATATTTTCAGCTCTTGGCATGGTGCCGTCAGATAAACATTCAAATGCAAGGTAGGTTTGAACTGTAAGGATAGTCATTCAAACTCATCACCTGTTCCTCATAAACCATATAACGGGTCATTATGTGTCAGAACCGACTCAATGGCACTTAAAAACAACAATGCATGGTGTTATAGGATAAGCACTGGACTGCTAACTACAATGTCGGTGATTTAAATCCACCAACCACTTCTTGAAAACCATATACAGGGTCATTATGAGTTGAAACTGACTCAACAGCACTTAACAACAATAAAAATATAGCAAATTATAAATGTTTTTGAAAGTCTAAGTGTCATTCTAACTAATTTTCTTGTAGGATTCTAGTTGTATTTGTAATATATCTAGTAATACTTCCAAATAATTCATTCATGCCTAGATGGATAGATAATTTAATCCAAAGAAATACCAAAGGGACTATGATTGTCCCTTTGCATTAAGCAGCATAAATACATTTATGATATTAATTATCCACTTATTCATTTGATAAATATTTATATACTATCATATGTGCTAGAATCTCTCATAAGTGAAAAAAGTATAGACCTGTCAGAAGCAAAATATGTGTAGTTTACAAGGCATATTATTTTAAATTAGTCTTCTGGGATTGAATTTAGAGTGGTTTAACTGTGTTTGAAATGAGGTATCTCTGAATACGACTTTGCTCCATGGACCGATGGTTAGAAAATTCCTATATGGAACATTTAGGATGAGCATTATATACTAAAAGTCGTATGAAGGAGAACTAATGAATTGTGACTCCATTTCCACAGAAAAGTAGTAAAAGAATCCTGAAAATCTTTGTAACTCCCACATTGGACAAAAATAGCCTCCTGGCAGAGAGTCAAAAAGTGAGTTGTTCCAGTCGGGTCATTAAGAAAAGACTTAGATCAAAAGTTGCCATTGGAATCATTCTTTAAAGTAGCTCCTCTGACAACAAGAAGAAATAGACCCTGTAATATTTGACACTTTGGGATTTAAAAATAGAAGAACTAAAGGAGAGCAGCACATTGCAAGGGAAGAATTGAACAATGAGTTTGAACTAGATGAACCCGTGGAATCTTCACCATCTCTCATTTTTGTGAGTCAACTCTATTGCAGTTAAGCACACCATAAAAATAAAGCCATGTGGGAACATGACCATCAGTAACAACAAAAATAATAACACTCTGAACTCCTTCCTTAGATGAAAGCCTCTATGTTTTCACAAAGGACTTTGCAAACTTTATCTTTTTAATTCTCACAACACCCAAGGTGTGTAGGAGGCAAGTGTTATTATCCCATTTTGCAAATGGAGAAATTGAGGTTCAGAGAGTTTGACTTGCCCACGGCCACTAAGCCAGTCAACAAAAGGACTTAATCTATTGGCACTCATAAGAGGGCTGCTAGAAAACTGGATTGTTTTGTTTTGTTTTGTTTTTTTAATCTAGATATAGCAATGTTAGAGAAAAGGGCAATAAAATGACAAACCTAGGATATGCATTGAGCAAAATGATGCAAGCCTTAACAAAGGTTAAAGCACACTGAGAGTAAATGAATGAAGGCACTCACCCAAATGCTGAGTTTTCAGAAGACAAAAAAGAAGCACAAAAGAGCTGGGCTTCTGACTTAAATCATGTGATAGTATTTTGAGAAAGTTAAAAAGAAAATTAATTGAAGAATAGCTAATAGCTTCCCCCCGCTCCCCTCACTCTGTTAAATCAGACTAACAGAAATTCTCTCATCCTAAACATCCAGATCTGAATTTTCAAACTATAGTCAGTGTATCTGGCACCAGTTCAGTAATTCATCTTTAGAGCAAGTACTTGAGCTATCTGGCCAAAGAGTAAAGCTACTGTTCTTGTTGTTAAGTGCCATTGAGTCAGTTCCAACTCAAAAGATCCTGTACAGGGTTTCTGAGGACTGGCAGGTGTAAACTTTCCACCTTGTGATTAGCAGTCCTGTGCTTCTCCTACAGCACCACATGAATGAGCAAATGATTGAATGAATATATAGATTTTAAAACAAGAAAGAAAGAAAGAAAAAAGAAACATCTTTGGTGTCATCATACTCTATCTTTTAAGTGTGAAATAGACTTCCTTATACAGATAACAGCAAAATTAAACGTAACTTATTGTCTAAAGGACAGGAAGAGACTAATGGAAGAAAAATGTCAACAATGAGGAAGATTGTCATTTTAGAAGGGCTAAAGTTGTCTAGATTGCCCTAGGCATATGCACTTCCTATATCAAAGCACAGCTCAGCTCTTTTTAGGTATGCCATGTGTACTCTGAAGCTCCACCTGGTTGGACAAATTGAGAGTTATTCATCCTTTCAACCGTTATGATCATGCTCACATATTCTTTGACATCAGGTATTAGAGACTGAGCTTCGAGGAGTCACAGATTCTAAATCCTCTTGATCCAGATTGCTGAGGCAGAGACAGGGATGGGCGGAGCAAAGGAGGTTGCAGGGCGAAGTCTCTTAAGCATTTGTGCACAAAACCTACAGGGGGTAAATACGTTAGACCTCACCTTTCTTTTCATCTTGGCTGTGTGGGGATTCTGTGTATTTATTGAAAACTGCTTTCTCAGACTTCTGGGCTATAACTACTAGTTGATGGGAATGACAGATTGACAAACAAATAGTGGAGGACCACTGCAGTTTCCCAGGAATGAATGCTTTTGTTTTTGTTTTAAACCAAAGTTTTGACTACTTATTGATTACATGTTTTTTGTCACCATTTACTACTAGTTTTCTAAAACCAACAAATATGCAAAAACAAAGTCAATAAGTCTAACACTAATTTGTGTACAGGTTGTTTTTGTTGAGTGCCATGGAGTCAATTCATAGCCATTCTGTATATAAACTTTCTGAGAAGCAGCTGATGGGTTAACCCCACCAACCTTACGGTTAGTAATCCAGTGCTTCTCCTACACTACCGCCCCAGGAGTACTACTGTGTGCATAATATAATAAAAACAATCATTTGACAGACCTTGGATTCTTATTACTGGCACAGTAGCAGTATGTCCTGTGATGGTGTTAAGCATGAAAAACTCAAGAGGTTCTTCTTTCCTGTTTGCTCTGGGACCAGAAGTTGAATTGTGTACCCTCTCCCAATATCAAAATATGTATTGAAGTTCCTGCCATGTATCTATGGCTTGATTCTGTTGGGAAACAGGTTTTTTTTTTTTTTAATTATGTTAATGAGGTCATACCACAATGGGATGGGTCCTAAATCTAATCATATCTCAGTTATTTTTTAAACACTGACTAGATAGGGAAACACACACTGAGGGAAAACATCATATGAAGACATATATACATACCAGATGTTTCTACATGCCCAAGATACCAAGAATTGCCAGCAGCTAACAACAACAAAACAACAAACAAAATAGGAGGCTGAAATAGACAACAAGAAGGACCTTTCCCTAGAGCCATGTTGGCTCCCTGAACTAAGACATCAGGTGAAACACAAGTTCTGTTCTTTACAGTCACCCATTTGTGCTCTTTTTAAAAAGGCAATATTATATAACCCCTCCACTTTCTGTGCAGCCTTAGGCAATTTGTTTAATCTCTTTGAGTCTCAGTTCCCTCATCTCCTAAAGGAAAGTTATGAAAACAAAAGAAGGACATGTAACCTGCCCAGCTCAGTGCTTGGTGTTAATTGGCAAATGTATAATTTCCTTCTCATGTTAAAGAGCGCTGTTACCTTTGAATATCATTAAAAAAGGAAGTTTACACTATGGTCAAGACTCCAAAGAATTACAAATAAGTTTTATATACAGTAATAATAAATATGCTGATTATTAAAGATATTTGTGTTTTTGTTTTTGTTAAGTGACATCAAGTCGGTTCCTACTCATAGTGACCTTGTACAGGATTTCCCTTCTGCTTCTATTCCTATTGGTTAGACATCTCTATGAGGTGTCTTACATGATCTCACTGGAAGTTCTCAACTACTGTTCTGTTGGTTTTCTCATGATGATATCCAGAACTTACCCAAGAGTGACGCCTGTAACTGCTGTTTCTGTGGTACCCTTTATAGCAAACATGAAGCCTGGGCCAGGGACCTTCCTCTGAGGTCCCCCAAAATGACCAGCACTGTTTTCAGTGCTCTGAAGCTATGCCATGCAGGGAGCTTTGGAAAATGAATCTAGAGAGCAGGGATCACAAACAAGGGCATGTTTGCTCCACTAAAGAGCTTGGATTTAGTTTATAGTTAGCAGTGAATCATTTAAACAGGACGTAAACAGGGCTTAAACAGGGATTTCACATACATGAGTGCATTTCACTTATGTGAATACACTCTAGCTAAAGAAGAGATGATGAATTAAAGAGCAGTCAAGGTTATTGGGTCAAGGAGAATGGGTAGAATGATTCAACAATGATGTAAGCAAGAGATGAATGCTTTATCTGAAGCAACTGAGGGTGTCTCTGTGCTCCCTGGCAAAAGCATCTAGTCAGGTAGACAACTTATCTGGGCTGCATTTCCTTGGCCTCATGTCACTTGTTTTCTGATTATGTTTGGCTGGTACAAACAATGCATAGCGATCATCTGTCTGTCAGTGATATCTTGCATGTGGCTATGTTGATGAATGGAGTCCTGGTGTGGCACTGTGGGCTAATGTACTGGACTACAAAGTCGGTTTGAACCACAAGGTCAGCAGTTCAAGCTTACCAGCCACTCCTCGGTTACCCTATTTGCTGTTGCTGTTAGATGCCATCGACATGGTACCAACTCATAGCAACCCTAGGTACGATAGAACAAAACACTGCTCAATCCTGCGCTAACCTCACAATCACTGCAGCACCACTGTGCCAGTCCATCTCATTGGGATCTACCTCTTTTTCTTTGAACCTCCCCCTTATCAAGCATGATATCCTTCCCCAATGACTGGTCCCTCCTAATAATATGTCCAAAGTATGACAGACTAAGTCTGGTCATTCTGGCTTCCAAGGAGCACTGGCTATACTTCATCCAACATAGATCTGTTTGTTCTTTTGATAGTCCACGGTACTTTAAATATTCTCCTCCAACACCATAACTCAAATGCATCAATTCATCTATGATCTTCCTTATTCGCTGTCTAACATTTGCATGCATGTTAGGTTATTTTTTAAATGTCATGGCTTGGAACAGGCACTCCTTGGTCCTCACACTGACATCTTTGCTCTTGAGGATTTTAAAGGGATCTCATGCAGCAGATTTGCCTAATGCAATATGCTGTTTGATTTCTAGAATGCTGTTTCCATGAACATTGATGCATGGTCTGAGGAAAATGTAGTCTTTGACAACTTCAATCTTTTCTGCTTTATATGGCTGTTGTTTATTGGTCCAGTGGTGAGGATTTTGGTTTTCTTTTCATTGAAATGCAACTCATACTGAAGGCCTGTGGTCTTTGATCTTCATCAGTAAGTATTTTAAGTCCTTTTTGTTTTCAGCAAACAAGGCTATATCATCTTCATATTGCAGGTTAACAATTCTTCTTTCAATCCTGATTTTCTTTGTATAAATCCAGCTTCTCAAATTATTTCTCCATATACAGATTAAATAAGTATGGTGAAAGAATACAACCCTGGTGCACACCTTTCCTAATTTTAAACCATTCTGAGTTCCTTTGTTCTGTTCAAACATTTGCCTGTATATCTATGTACAAGTACCTTCTGAGCACAATTAAGTGTTCCAGAATACTCATACTTTGCAATGTTGTCCACAGATTGTAATGACTCACACAATCGAAATCCTTTGCATAGTCAGTAAAGCACAGGTAAACATCTTTCTGGTATTCTTTGCTTTCAGCCAAGATCCATCTGATATCAACAATGATATCCCCTCATTCCAAGTCCTCTTCTGAATATGGCTTGAACTTCTGGAAGTTCTTTGTCAATGTATGGTTGCAGCCATTTTTGGATTACCATTAGTAAAACTTTACTTGCATGGGATATCAAAAATGAAATTGTCCAATGATTTCTTTATTATGTTGGGTCACCTCTCTTTGGATACTATGTACACATCACTATGGGTTGGAACCTGCTTGACAACCCTTAGCAATAACAACAATGATGCTGAATAAATTTCACTTGAACTTTCTGACCAAGATGGACTAAGAAAAAAGGTCAGGTAATCTAATTCCTGATGTGGTAATGTGGGATAAAGTGTAACTTTAGTTTGAACCACAATGTTGGTGATTCAAACTCACCAGTCACTCCTTGGAAACCTATGCAGGGTCGTTATGATTTGGTATCCATTCAATGGCACTTAACAACAACAATAATAATCTAATTCTAACAATCAATCAAAATCCTATACATCACAATGGTCAGACGTAAAATTGATCATGAATATGTCACAAGACTGGGTAGCATGTCATTCCATCATGCATGGGGTCTTCATGAATCAGAGGTCAACTGGAACAATAGCTATTAAGTTACTGACATATTGGGAAACAAAAGGAAAGGAAAATCTAGGGTATTTTGCCCTTTATTTCTAGGACTCAGATCCCACCTACAGCAATGGTTTTTTATCTCCTCCTTCAGGCTAACTTCCTTCACTCACATGTGCCACAGTTCTGGCTTGTGCTCAAGAATTTCACCCCTAAGTTCTGGGAATCCTGCTTCCTCCCTTTGTTCATCTAGCCCAGAGTTGATTGTGGCTTCCTGCTGTTGAAGGCATTGGAATTGCCTGATGGTTTACAGTTTGGCTTCTCACCTCTTTCATCATTTCTATAGTCAATTCTATGTATAATCTTCCCTCTTTAAAAATCATTAATGAGGCTTTTCTTTTTCTATTTGGATCCTGATTAATATAGAAGGAGATATATTTGCAAAATATATAGCAGGAAGAGTCACTGTGACTTTATGAAGTATGACCCTTATTACCTAATTCAAAGTTATTCATTTTCACATCTCTGAAGAGGTATTTATTTTTGATACCTCAGCTCCCTGATATGTCCTCATCCCTGGGAAGTTATTTGCAGGATATCAGCAACTGATAGTTTTCAAACTCATGGTAATTAAAAATAAGAGATGATTAAATAATAAGAACTCTGGTTTGGTACTATAACACTGGACTGGTAACTGCAAGGTTGTCAGCTGCTCTAGGAAACCCTATGTAATGTTGGTATGAGTCAGAAACAACTTGATGACACACAACGGCAACAATAATGCAATAGGATTCTGGAAATGGTAGACAGACAGGTTTTTGGAGCTGTTCATCTTCCAAAGGGGTCATTCAATGTCAGGGTCTTCCAAACTTCAGAATGTCAGCTTCCACAAACATAGAATGAGGGCCTTATCATAAAGGTACAGATCTGATGGGGCAGAATGCTCGAATACTTGATTCCTGGGCTTCACTTTAGAACCCAAAGCATGAAGACTCAATGGAATAAAGTTGTTGAACCATCTGATTGGGTGGGATAAGAATAAAGAATGCAGTTCATAGGAAAATGGCAAAGACATGGTGTTAAACACACTAATCTGGCCATGCGAGAACCCGGAAGCAAATGAGCACAAATGCCCTGGTCATGTTGCTCTCCTGATAAAGAGGAAGGAAGTAAAAGAGGAACTTCATTTCTTCTAAAGAACTGCTATGTTTGCAATAAATCGGAACTCAACGGGGTTGGCCAGATTGACAGACATTTTATTTTATTTTTTGATTAAGTATAATAATATTATCTTTACAAATAGTTCTAGATTTACAGATAGGTTGCCTACAAAGTGTCTCTGTATGCCCCATACACATTTGCCTTTACAATTAACATCTTATGTGGTATATCTGTCATCTAAGAAGTCCTGGGGTGGCTCTGTGGACTAATGCACTGAACTGCAAAGATGGTTTGATCTGCAAGGTGGGTGGTTCAGGCTCATCAGTCGCTCCTCAGAAACCCTAAACAGGGTCACTATGGGTCAGAACTGACTGATAACACTTAACAATAACCACAAGGAACCAATAGTGGTACACGAATAAAAACTCCAAAGTTTATTTGAATTTCACTAGTTCTTCCCTAATATACTTTTGTGTCCCAGGATTCCATCATAGGTATGACATTACATTTACACACAATCCATTGTTGTTGAGTCAATTCTAACTCATAGTGACCCTACAGAGAGAGCAGAATTGCTCTATAGGGTTTCCAAAGCTGTAAATCTGTATAGAAGCAGAATATCACATTTTTCTCCCATGAGCAGCTGGTGGGTTTGAAATAAGCTTTCAATGAGTAACTGAGCCCTTGGCATTACATAGAGATATTTTATTTTTATTTTCAATCCACCTTAATTCTTTAAAAAAAACCAACAAACAAACTTCGTCTCATATTTTTAGCTAATGAAATATTTAAATAAACCAATGAGTTCATTTTTTAAATTGCAGCAGTTCAAAATTTTAGGACATTTCCTCAAGAAAGACCAGGCTGAATTTTCTTGTCTATGAGAACATACTTGCAGGAATCAAAGCACTGGGTTCAAACCTCTGTTTGGCTACTTTCTATCTGGGAAGCCTTTGAAAAGTACTTAAGTGCTTAATTCTTCTGGTCTTTCTCATCTGTAAAATTAAAAGAGATCATATAGTGTCTTACATCATAGGTGTGGTATGTGGATTAAGTCATAATACATGTAAAATCACTTAGAATATAGCCTGGGTACATAGCAAGCACTAAACTAATCTTGATGTTGCATGCTGCCAAGTAGATTCTGACTCACAGTGACCCCACAGGTCAGAGTAGAATTGCCCTGTGGGTTTCTAAGGGTATGATCTTTAGGGAAACATACTGCCATATATTTTTCCCATGGAACTGTTGTTAGTGTCTGACTGACATTCTTTCAGTTAGCCGTTGAGCACTCAACCACTGTGCTACTTGGGCAACTTGAAGTAATCTTAGTTATTATTAGTACTCCTAGCGTAGTGGTTATGAATCAGGCTGTGAACCTTAAGGTCAGCAGTTCGAAACTACCAGCTGTTCAGTGGGAGAAAGATGAGGCTTTCTGTTCCCATAAAGATTTACAGCTTCGGAAACCCTGTAAAAGGTTGCTATGGATCGGAGCCGACTTGATGTCACTTAACAAAAACAACAATTATGTGGCTCAGAGTGTCTGTACTTCCCTTTACTTGATTTTCATCACAGTCTATGTATTTGTTTAAAAAAAAAAAAAAAGAAAGAAAGAAAAATAACATAGCACCCTTAGGAAAATACTGTGTCTCTAAGGTGGAGTCCACAGTTGGCAAAATGTATAACAAGTGTTATTTATTTCAAAAGTCATCTCAAGAAGACAAAGTCAAATATTACAATGAAATGTGCAATGATCTGGAGTTAAAACAGCAAAAAGGAAGAACATGCTCAGCATTTCTCAAGCTGTGGGAATTGAAGAAAAAATTCAAGCCTCAACTTTAGTTATTGAAGGATTCTTTGGGCAAATTATTCAATGATGCAGAAAGCATCAAAAGAAGATGGAAGGAATACACAGAGTCACTGTAGCAAAAGGAAATAGTTGATGTTCAACCGTTTCAAAAGGTAGCATATGATCAACAGTCAATGATACTGAAGGCAGAAGTCCAAGGTGCACTGAAGGAATTGGCAAAGAACAAAGCACCAGGAATTGATGGAAAATAAATTGAAATCTTTCAAGAAAGTGAGGTGGTACAGGAAGTACTCACTCATCTCTGCCAAGAAATTTGGAAGACTGGCCAACTGATTGGAAGAGGTATATATTTGTGCCCATTCCAAAGAGAGCTGACCCAATGGAATGCGGAAATCATCAGACAATATCTTTGATATCCCATGCAAGTAAAGTTTTACTAAGGTAGCATAGTGGTTATGAATTCGGCTGCTAACCTCAAGGTCAGCAGTTTGATACTACCAGCAGTTCCACGGGTGGAAGATGAGGCTTCCTGCTCCCATAAAAATTTACAGCTTGGGAAACCCTATACAGGGTCTCTATGGGTCAGAACTGACTGGATTGCTCTTAACTACAACACAGAAATGGCTACAAGTATTCATTAACAAAGTACTTCCAGAAGTTCAAGCTGGATTCAGAAGAAGACATGGAACGAGGGATATCATTGCTGATGTCACATGGATCTTGGCTGAAATCAGAGAATACCAGAAAGAGGTTTACCTGTGCTTTATTGACTACGCAAAACTTTCAATTTTGTGGATTGTGACAAGTTATGGACAATATTGCGAAATATGAGTATACCTGAACACTTAATTGTGTTCATGAGGAATCTGTGCATGGACCAAGAGTCAGTTGTTCAAACAGAACATGGGAACATTGAATGGTTTAAAATTAAGAAAGCTGTGTGACAAGGTTGTATTCTTTCATCATATTTATTCAACCTGTACGCTGAGCAAATAATCTGAGAAATTGGATTGTGTGAAGAAAAATGTGGCATAAAGATTGGAAGAAGACTCATTAACAAGCTGCAATATGCCGATGATACAACCTTGCCTGCTGAAAGAGAAGAGGACTTAAAATATTTACTGATGAAGATCTATGGGCTGCATCTCAATGTAAAGAAAACAAAAATCCTCACCACTGGACCAATCAACAACATTCTTATCAATGGAGAAAAGATTGAAGTTGTCAAAGACTTCATTCTTGGTTCTAACTTACAGTAGGTTCTTAATTGTTTTACATGCCAAATGCAGAGTCAACAACCAACTACATTAAATGTAGCCATGAAGAAAGTGAAAGTGAATGAAATAGTTAGATAGACTGAGATAGAAATATCAAATAGATATGCAAAACAAAGGTTAAATGGTGGTAAAATGTTTCAATTTTACCTTTTTTGTCATTGATAAGTAAAATGATGGTGAGAACCCTGTCTCTATTCATGTTTTAACTCATTTTTTTTTTAATGAGCTGCATGACACTGTGAAATAAAAATGTATCTTTCTGAAGTTAATAAAAATGTAGCTTTCTGAAGTTATGCCCTTCCAGTGCTCATAATGAAGACTAGCAGAGGGGACTTCTAGTATAATTCCTAGCTAACTTTCTGGTAAAAAAATGCCATTAGCAGCATATGCAAGATGAAGAAGTCTCTTATTCAAATGGTCAAAATATTCCTATTTCTTGTCAAATATCCCTCCCAAAAATAAATTAAAAAGGCTCTATGGACCCCAAACACAAATAACTATAAAAGCCACATATATATTTGCCCTAAATGTAACTAGCTGTGTGTTACTCTTATCCAGACATCCAGTCAAGGAAGTTGTTAAATGCATGTCTTTCTTCTTTCCGGTAAGTTGTGTTTGCCTTTTGAAATATTGCAAAGCAGTTGTCCCAGAGGGTGGAGGTGGAATTAGCAGCTGCAGCATTTCGTATGCTGTCATCCCTTTGGTATGTGGTTTCCTTTCACTCTCATGTTAGGGAAGATCCCACCCATCCCTAGCATTCCTCCCAAGCAAGTTGTGTCAAGGAAAGGCCAGAGAGGAAGCGCCCCCATCCACAAGGGTGTAATCACAAAGGAAGGTTTTAATGAGCTTCTCAGGATGTTCTGGGTTTCTGCACAGAACAGCCCTTTCCTTCTCTAACATCAGAACATTTTGTGGATTCTTCAAGAGCTAAACTCTTGCTTTCTCAGGAGCTTAACTCTGAGCACTGAAATCTAATAAGGAATCATGAAGTTTGTCACTGCTAACATTTATCATGGTTGTAACCTTACACTTATTTGTACAATTATTTTGTATATGACTTTCTTCTCTACTGTGCTGGGGGCCTATGAAGGCAAAGATATGTCTGTTGTTGCTCTCCACTATTTCCTGATATGTGTACCTGGCAAGACTGAGGTAGGCAGACATTCAATAAAGGGATGCTGCATTCAGTAATGATTAAGGAAACTTCTGCTATAGCAAATACAATTGCACTTGAAGTATATGCGACCTTCATAGATTGCTTCAGTACAAGGTTGAACTGATAATGATACAGTGTATTATATGTAAAATCAGTTGCAATGGAGTTGATTCTGACTCATGAAGACCTATGTGTGTCAGAGTAGAACTGTGCTCCATAGGAGTTTCAATGGCTGATTTTTCAAAAATAAATCACCCTGCCTTTCTCCCAAGGTCCCTCTGGTTGGACTCCAACCTCCAACCTTTTGGTTAACAGCCAAAACTGTTTGCACCACCCAGGGAGCTGTTTTACATACACCAGGCATTATGCTTAGTGATTCACATATATCTCTGTTAACTCAATAATCCTCTAACATGCTATAAACCAGATTCTGTCATTATCCCCATTTTATAGATGAAAAATCAGAGACATGGAAGTTTAAGGGAATGTCCCAAGGTCACAGAGCTAGTTCATGGCTGATCCTGGTATGGAATGTAGCCCAGCTACTTCTAGAGACTGTGTTCCTTGTACAGGGATTCCACCCCCTGAGATGCTACGTAGATATTGCTTTGGATCCACAGAGTGTGAATGGTTTGAGTAGTAATAGTCGTAATTGGTCAAAAGTACCCTAAATCATTTCAGGTCTGTACAGATGTGGATATATTTTAAACCATCTTATAAATTCAAGGATGTTCACACACATCTCAGATTTTAACTAGATCAAGGCTAGCCTATCATCCCTAGCAAAAAATAAATGTGGGTGAAAATTCTCTCTTGAATGTCTTCAATTCTTCAATGTTAAATGCTCTTGTAGACTCATAGTGAATCAGAAATCCTCCTTTCTTTTCTCTCTAAAATTCCATCATAAGGACAGTTATTATGTGGAAATACAAATGAATTGCCCAATCCACTTTGAAGACTACATGAGATACACTCAAACCCAGGTGGTTGGAGAGTAAAGGTCAAGTCCTATAATGCAAGATTTCTCTATGAAGAAGTATTCCTGGGACACAAAAAGAGAGAGACTTCAACTGAGAGTGGAGTGTTAGACACAAAGAAATGGACAGGAACACATTTCTCTCTCGTCTGAATCCCCATTGCACATTAGGCAATTTTTCTTGTTTTTTGTATTCTGATGTCTGTTCACTTGTTTTATTTATATATAAATTCTTAAACCAAGAAACTTATCCTGTAATAAAAGTCAAAGTGCTTGAAGGAAAAGAAAATATTTTGTATTAGTAAGGGGAATTGACACTTGTGAATTACACAACCTTGGGCAAATTATTTAACTTTTCCCACCCTAAATTTATTTATCTATAAAATGAGGCTAGTAATAGTACATAGTATTTTCACCTAGGATTTTAAAGGGCTATTCAAGATTTCCATTAAACATGACATATTGAAAAAGATAGGAATTTTTAAGAAACACATTAAAATTTTAATAAATATATAAAGAATTCTTACAGCTACAAGAGAGAAAGAGCAAACAAGGGGAAAGAGATAAAACAGATGGAAACCAATGAACAAACAGTAACAGATAAGATGAATCAGAAAATTCAGAAAGCTGGCCGTGAATGAAGCCATGAAGCCTGATTTGTACTTCAAACCTTCTGAAGGCACAGAAGTTGGAGGAAGGGGCTCTTTAAAAGCATAGAAAAGGTGGGGCTGAAATCAGAAGAATTGATTAGAAGATTAGAATGATTAGAACCGATTTGTGATAAATAATGAAAGTGTCTGCATGGTTTATCTGCAAATAATGTTTAAGTAAACATAGCTGCATTTAGACTGAATATTTATTTGACCAAAAATTATATAAAATTTGAATAATATTTTAATTTAAATTATGAGAGAGGAAATAGAAGTATATGCTGGGGGGAAAGGGGATCCTAAAGAAAGTGAAATCCTTTTCTTCCACTTTAGGATATTCATAGGTAATATCTAAAGCGGGCAAATGAATAAACAGCAAGATAGCAACTTCTGTACATCATGAAGGTAAATAATAGTCCCTTACTAGCACAAATGATTAAAAGCCCAGCTACTAAGTGAAAAGTTAGTGGTTCAAACCCACCAAGTGGGTTGAAGACAGTCCTAAAGAGCTGCTTCTGAAAGGTCACAACCTTGAAAACCATGTAGGACACAGTTCTACTCTGACACAGAGGGTGGGGAGTAGTCATGAGTTAAAATCAAAATATCCATTTTGTTTTTGTTTATTGATTTGTTTGTTTAATGAAGTTGAAAACCAGAATGAACACCTAAAAGAATAAAAGTGATTTATTCTAGGGAATAATAATTGTAGAAGGGTAGATGGGACAGGGGCTGTTGTTTTACTAATGTTTTAAGTGTTGAAGAATTCTTTGACTTCCATATATATGGATAAGGAGCCCTGATAGTGTAGTGGGTTACAAGTTGGGCTTCATCCTGAAAGGTCAGCAGTTTGAAGTGACCAATCATTCTGAAGGAGAAAGATGAGGCTTTCTGCTTCCGTAAAGATTTATAGACTCAGAGTCCCTATACAGGGTAGCTGTGGGTCAGAATTGACTCCATGGCACACCACCACCTATGTATTTGTGGATATTTTTAATAATATGTATTTTAAATAATGAATCACAGAGTCCAGGAGGCAGTCAATGAATATCAGCTCCATTTTCTTTACTCTACATTCACTTATATCTTCCTCACAAGGACTTGAGCCCTATAGGTTCCTATGAAATGCTTTCTAAATGACTAAGCAAGAAGTAATTCTACACCAGAAAAATCATAAGAAGGGGGAAAAGGAAGGAAGACATTTATTATCTTACATTTTGCTGATGAACTTTCACTTCATGATTAACTAAATTTTGAACTATCAAAAGTAAGCCCTTTTGGTATTTTCTATGGGAGAGTCACACAGAAGTTACTACAAGTAGGACCCCTGGTTACCTGTTTCATAGATGTGTCCAAGAAATATGAGAATTATGTTTAACATGAAAAAAACTCTGTAAAGCATTCTTTTTGTTGTTAGGTGCCATGGAGTCTGTTCCGACTAATAGTGACTCAATGTACAACAGAATGAAACACTCCCTGGTCCTGCTCCATCCTCACAATTGTTACATTTTAGCCCATTATTGCTGCCACTGTGCCAATCCATCTCTTTGGGGTCTTCCTCTTTTATACTGGTCCCCTACTTTACCAAGCATGATGTCTTTCTCTTCTGAAATATCCAAAGCATGAGAGATGAAGTCTTGTCATCCTGGCTTTTGACTGTACTTATTCCCATATAGATTTGTTAGTTTCTTCTGGCATCCATGGTACTGTTAATATTCTTCTCCAACAGTATAATTCAAATGTACCATTTCTTTTTTTTTTCTATTTAATTTAAGGTTTTTATTGTGGATTGAGTGAAAGTTTACAGGGCACATGATCAGTTTCACATTCAACAATTCATATAACTTGTTTCATTACATTGATTATAATCCCCTCCATATACCATCAGTTAAAAGTATTT
>NW_006408838.1:1117052-1119021 GCF_000296735.1 Chrysochloris asiatica | reverse complement strand
CAATGTTGGTCATCCAGAGTCAGCTGGCTGAAGTGATGCAGCATGATCCTGGACTTCTGAGCATATTTATTCTTGGGGAACCGAGCGTACATTAGCATGCATGTTTATATAGGATTTACACCTCCAAACAAGTAACTATTACCTTGGAGGGCAATTGTTACATTTTGGTTTTGTATTCATTACATTAATCCATCCAGAGAGATTCTTCTCTCAGGAGTTTTCTGTCCCTGCAGTTCTTCCTCAAGTATTCTTTTCATGTAGGAAAAGAAGAAGGTCCACATGAGGGAGTCTGCTTCTTTCTAGTCTTCTCTGCTGTTTTATTTTCTAGTGACCCCCACTAGCCACCAGCATAACTTCTTCACTGAAGTACAGCAATACCACCAGTAAGTGACTTTCTCACAGTTGAAAAAGTTAGATGGCCTGGTTCAGGTCTGGATTACATTTGAGAGAGGTACACTAGGGCCCTTCAATGGGTTTGTGTGTTGGCTTATTTGTTGAAATGCATAAAGGAAAGTCATGTGATAAGACTATTAGGCATTGAATTGTATCCTCCCAAACTCTGTGCTAGAATCCAGATCCCTATACATACAGATATAATCTTTTTTGGAAAGGATTCCTTTGCTCTATCGGTGTAGAATGAGTCCTAATCTTAATCACTTCTGAGTTATATGGGTCAGCACAGACACAGTGTCAAGCAAACACAAGTGGGAGCATATAGATACTGCGCATTTGAGGACCGCCAAGGAATCAAAGAAGAGTAGAAGAGAACTGACAGAGAGCTCTCCACTAGAGTTAGTGCCCTGAATTGGGATGTCCAACCTTCAGAACTGTGAGAAAGTCACCCACTTGTGGTATTTCTCTTCCAGCAGAACGAGAAACTAAGACAGAGACTACTTTACAGATTTTCTTTGCTTTTCTAAAAGAATTGCTTCTGAACAATCCAGATAACATACACTTTTGAAGTATAGTTCCATTATTAAAATATATTCCAACAAACTTATATTTCTAATAGTAGCAACAAATTAAAATCTCTTCTCCAAAGCCAAACATTGCTGCTCAGTAGACCTGGTGATTTATGATGAATAATACCTTCTGAAATATAAAACAAACTTTCAGAGGAAACCCATGTAATATCAACAGATGTCTGGAACTTAGTCACAAATGCCACCAAATGGAGGCTCTTTTGGAATGTATAAGGGAGAGAGTGCCAGAGATGCTGAGTCATCTTGCCAGTCAGGCATGGAGAGGGAACATGAGAAAAACATCCAAGATGAAGAATTTAAATTTTGCCAAATCTATTTCATGGTTAGAAATCTTTAATAATAGAGTAATGTTTCTAACCATGAAAAAATTATCTGAGCTCTGGGCAATATTGTTTCATATGAATTAAAAAGAGAATAACAATGGTAGGGAAAGGAGAAAAAATAATTGGCAACTGAGGGAAAATATCAGTAAATATGTGCTGTGAACTAACGGAAGTCATTGTTCACTGCTCACAATTATTAGGTTCTTTTCAGTAGATTTCTCCTGTGGTGAGAAGTATGAACATTCTTAGTCTTCGCTCCTACGAAATTGCTACCATTTGTTATTAGGCTATCAAGTTAGTGCTGACTCATAATGACCCTATGCACAACATAACAAAACACTTTCCGGTCCTGTGCCAACCTTACAATTGTGGCCATGTTTGAGCCCATTGGTGCTGCCACTATGTCAATCCATCTCATTGGGGGTCTTCCTCTTTTTCTCTGAAGCTCCACTTTACCAAACATGATATCCTTCTCCAATGACTGGTCCCTCCTGATAATATGTCTCAAGTATAAAAGATGAAGTATGGACAACGTGACTTCTAAGGAGCATTCTGGCTGTACTTCTTCCAACATAGATCTGTTTGTTCTTTTGACAGTCTGTGGAACTTTTAATGTTCTCCTCAAACACCATAACTCAAATGTATCAATTCTTCTATGGTCTT
>NW_006408838.1:1108483-1114902 GCF_000296735.1 Chrysochloris asiatica | reverse complement strand
CGAAAGTCGAGGCTTGAATTTTTTCTTCAGTTCCCCCAGCTTGAGAAATGCTGACCGTGTTCTTCCCTTTTGGTTTTCTAACTCTAAATCTTTGCAATAAACAAAGTTATTTGCAATAAATAAATCATTGATCTTGCAAAATTTTGCTATGTATTCTCCAGAATTGTTTTTATCACCAAGGCATATTTTCCAGCTATTGATCCATCCTCTTTGTTTCCAACTTTTGCATTTCAATCACCAGTAATTATCAATACATCTTTATTGCATGTTTGATCAATTTTAGACTGTAGAAATTGGTAATACTCTTCAGGTTCTTCATCTTTGGGATTAGAGGTTGGTGTGAAAATTTAAATAACAGCTGTATTATAGACTTGCTTCATCCACATCATTAAGGTCAACTCTACTCTGAGGAGGCAATGCTTCCCCAGTTGGATTTTGTGTGCCTTCCAACTGTAGAAGTTCATCTTTTGGCACAATTCTGACAGTTTTCTAGTGCTTTTCTTGTTAGGTGCTATTGCGTTGGTTCCGACTCACAACAACTCCAGCCATGTCCAACAAAATGAAAACTGCCCGGTCCTCCACCATTCTCACAGTTGTTGTTATGCTTGAGCCCATTACTGCTGCTTCTGTATCAATCACTTTTTGTGTGCTGGAGGGGGCTTCCTCTTTTTTGGTGACCCTTCACTTTTTCAACATGGTGTTCTTCTCCAAGGAGCAATCCTTCCTGATAGTATATCCAAAGCACAAGAGACCTCACCATCCTTACTTTTAAGGAACATTCTGGCTGTATTGCTTCCAAGATAGAGTTGTGCTTCTGTTAGTTCATGATATTTTCCATATTTTTTCCTAACAACCTAATCTAAATGCATCAATTCTTCTATGGTCTTCTTTATTCATTGTACACCTGTCACAGGCACATGAGGCTTTTGAAAATCCCATGGGTTGGATCAGGCACACCTTAATCCTTGAACTGACATCTTTGCTCCTGAATATTTTAAAGAGGTCTTTTACAGCAGATATAACTAATGCTGCTATTCTACTGTTATTTCCACTACTAGTCATAAGATTTTCAGTGGCTAACTATTCAGAAGTGGTCTGCCTTTCCTTCTTACTAGTCTGTCTTTGTTTGGAAGCTCCACTGAAACCTTGCTAGCAGTGGCAAAGCTTCCAGCATTACTGCAACATACAAACCACCAGAGTAGACAAACTGACATACAAATGGTAGTCTTGCAAAACTCTATCATGCGATCTCCATCATTTCTATAACCAAAGAAATATTTTCCAGTTACCAATTATTCTTTGTTACAATATTTCACATTGTAATCACCAGTAATTATTGATGCACATTGATTGCATGTTTGATCAATTTCAGACTGAAGGAATTGTTAAATTCTTAATCTTTGGGATTAGTGGCTGGTGTGCAAATTTTAAAATAGTTGTGTTAACTGGTATTTGTGTTGTACTGTTAAGTTCTGTCAAGTCATTTCTGACTCATAGTGACCATACATAGTATTTCTGAAGAGCAGTTGGTGGGTTTGAACCATTAACTTTGTGCTTATCCTACAGTGCCACACAAGGACTCCAACTGGTCTTTTTAGGCATATGGATATTATAGTACCCCTGATAGCATTGCACATCAGGATAGATCTGGGAATATTTTTTCTTGTGATATATATATGGTGCCATGCCTCTTTACCATTCTTGGCATAGTAGACTATACATTTGTCTGAGTGAAACTGAGCAATGCCAGTCCATTTCAGCTCACTAAGCTAGGATGATGACCTTTATGTGCATCATTTCAGTTTTGAAGACTTCCAATTTCCCTAGATCCATATTTCATAAATTCTGCTTCCCGTTTATAAATGGATGTTTGCACCTGCTTCTCATTTTGAGTCATACCACATCACCTAATGAAGATCCTGACATCTTTGCTCCATTCCCATCCCTAGTCAATGCTACTTTGGGGCTGATGTTCCTCCTCAGTTATATTTTGAGCACCTTCCAATCTAAAAAACTCATCTTCTAACACTAACATTTTCACTGGCACTTTTTTTTTTTTTTTAATGAGGTTGTCAAATCCTCCATTCTAGTCTGTTTTAATCTGGAAGTTCCACTGGAATCTGTCAACCATGGGTGACCCTGCTGGTATATGAAATTCTAGTTGCATAGTTTCCAGCATCACAGCAACATGCAAGCCACCACAGTTCATCAAACTGACACAAAAGTGATGGTGACCATTATTACAAATAGTTTGTAATTGAAATTATTAAATAATTGTCAGTGTATTGATGCAAGTACAGGAAAATGTTGTTGGATGAAAGCATTTACTTTTCATTTCTTGGTCAAAGAGGATTTTAAAGATTCCATGGAGCAAGTCAGAAACTAATTATGCTTTTCATAAAACCTGGAAGAGAATTAGAAAGAAGATATGGGTCTACCTGAGACATACATGTGATCTCTTTTTCAGTATAAGCTTCAAAAGTGATATATAATGTCTTAACTCCATGAGGTAAAAGCAACGGCACAGAATTAAAGATGGAGTTCTACAGGCTGGCTAGAAGACCACATTTGCTGTCGATGAAAATAGCACATTGTAAAAGAGGCTATCAAATGTGCCATTGGAGGCAACATCTACCAAAACAGCAAGGTGAATCAGTGGACCACAAATGTCGAGCAAACACTCAGTCAACTCACCAAGCTGGGAAAGACATTTAAATACATTGTCACCTGTGTCGTGAAGAAGAACAGAGCCCAGCTGCATCCAGTCAGCTCTTACTTCTGTGATAAACCCGCTGACAGAAACTGGATGGTACAGTGGGAGAACAAGACCATGCACTGCATTATCGGTACCTTCAGCATGTCCACCTAGCGCCATCCCTCAGCCTCTCTCCTAGTTTACACATCTCAATTCCTTCTTCCACCACCAGCCATGGATTCAGTAACACCTTTTTTGTTTCTATGTGGGTTTTTTTGGTCTATGTAGAACTCTCCAGATTCAGAGAAAAAAACACAAAAGGGCTGCTCTGCTCTGTGAATGTCAGCCATACCGGAGTTTCTGGACTAACCCCACCACCACTACCTATGGGTAGCTAGAAACCATGCTGCCATGTTTCTTAACTCTGAATATTTGTTTTCAAAGGTGATAAAGCTGAAGCCTGGTAGAGCAAAATTTGCTAGCCACAAGTCTGGAGGTTCAAACCCACCAGCCTTTCTGCAGGAGCAAGATGAGGCTGTCTGTTCCCATAAAGATTTATAGTCTCACAAACCCTATGAAGCAGTTTTACTGTTTCTTATAGGGTCGGATTGATGAGTTGGAATCAACTTGACAGTAATGAGTTCTATAATACATCCATTTCTGCAAGGTAATTTTGATCTGGCTTTCTCACCTAATTAAAATTCCAACAATGTTTTTGTTCATCTCTTCAATGAAAAGCATGACTGCTGTATTCTTCCCCAAGCAATTTTAAATATCAGATGGCCAACAGTGGAAAAAAGCAAGGCCTCATATCTAAATTGAAGTGAACCAATTGGAAAGTAAGTGTCTAGGACTCCTATAATCTGAATTAAGACAATCCCAGAATAATGTCTATGTCCAGGTGATGAAAGAGTGTTCAAAATCTAACCACTGATTTCCTGAGAATAGAAAGGTGAAATACAATTTGCTTTCTATCAGAGCTCCTGATGCTGAGTGGTGGTACCCATTTCCATTGAGTTAATTGCAACGTGTAACAACCCTGTAGAGGGTTTCTGAGACAGTAAATCATTACAGGTATGGAAAGTTTCATCTTTCTCCAATGTAGAATCTTGTAAATTTGAACTGCCAGCCTTGTGGTTAGCATTTCAGTGCTTATCCTACAACACCACCAAGGCTGCTTTGAGTGGTGGTTGCCAGTTTGTTTTGCTTTGTCTAATTTCTCTACAGGACAAATTGGATGTATGTTTTGAAATTGCATCTGGCACCCAGTCCTCTGAAAGGGAAGGGCCTCTGACCTTTTCTAGCAATGAACTGAGTTACTTTATACTGGATTTTATTAATCTGGATGGGCATTCATCCAAAGCAGAGTCATGTGCAGTGTAGCGTCTCCCCAGACTGACCCTCTATACAACATGTGTTGGTGAGACTCTCAAACAGGCTTGACCTCAGTCACAACATGGAGAGAGAGCAACACGCAACTTAAGTGACTTAGTCACCACTGAAGCCTTCCAGATTTTCAAAGTTCATAAAGCCAAGAACATTACAAACATTTCCTGACAAGCATGGTTATCAAAAACAAGGACATAAAATTTAACAATCTCCAATGGCCATCACCACCATTAACTCATAAAATAAGGACATTTTAACAACAAAAAGTAGAAATGGTATCTCAGAATAAAAGGTAGTCTTCTAAATCACTAATTAAGCACTATACAAAAAGAAAGAAAGAAAAGCCTTTTGATTATCAGTGTGAAACAACAGACGAATGAAGCATATCAAGAACCCAGCATGGCATTTCCCATCTTCAGAGCAAAACTTAAATGCAACTCATGAATCATTCAGGATGAGACTACCTCATCCATTAAAACATTTAGGGCTTACACAAAGGGGGTTCGCTATGAAATCTGTAAAAATATGGGCTTGCACTAAAAAAAGAAAATTAGTGAAATGGATTTATCCTCTGAAGTCTGAGACCCCGGCCCCTCATGATGTTATCCTTGTATCCTTGACTTTTTCAGTCACAATGCTCACTTCCTCATCTTAATCCTCTCCTGTGGAAGAGGAGCAAGGGGAATGATGATTAACTGTAATGTGTGACATTGAATCTCGGAGCACTTTGTAACACCCTCTACATGATGCAGGTGGCATGTACCTAGGTTTGTGAGTGTAGGGGAGGCATTCCATGCATCTTTTCTGGATGAGCAGAATCTCAGTTTTTTTCATATCCAAGGACAAGAAAATCCCTGGCAAATTTTAAGGCTGAAAAATAAGCATGATACCCTATGTAACAAATTTGGTCATCTCATATCTAGGTGGGCAGAAACATACCATTTTGTAGAAACTTATGAGTAATTTCATTTTTCAAATGTATGAGACCTTGAAAAAGGAAGCCTGGGAGCAATCTATGTTTCCTAGTCACCACACTCTTTTCACCAAGATTCCACTCAGCAAGGTTTGGCCTTTCATCTTTTCAATTCCAGCTTTTTTTCTCTGAGACTTTCTAATGATCCCAATCTTCAGTGATTTTTCGCTCCTATAATTCCTGTTGTGATGTGGTAGGATAAGCTTTGGACTGCAAGGTCATCAGTTCAAACTCAACAACCACTGCTCAGGAGAAATCTGAGGTCTGCTCCTGTAAAGATTTACAGTCTGAGAAACCCTATACATGGTCACTATGAGTTGGAGTCAATTCAATGGCATGAACAATAACAACACCATTCCTGAAACATACATTATCTTTTATTAGCTCCCCCAAAGTGGAGTCCTGATTTGGTGCTGTGGGTTAATGCACCAGACTGCAAACTGAAAGGTCGGTGGTTCAAGCACACCAGCTGCTCCTCGGAAACCCTACACAGGGCCACTATGGTTGGAACTGACTAAACAGTACTTAACAGCAACAACAAAGTAAGACTATAAGGTTGTTGTAGATAAAACTGAGCTAAATAATAGATCTCTTTCCTTCTTGCCTCTACTTTCCTAAGCAAGATATTCTAACCCCACATTCTATACCTAGGAAAAGCCTACTCATTTCTCAGACAGGTGTTTTCTCTCTTGACACTTGCCACAACTTTCTTCACTCCTACCCCAGTTAATGACTTCCTCCTCCATGTACCCATATAAATGTTTCCACTGAACAGAAAGAATGCTTACATTATTATGAAACTGCTGAGATTAAAACTCAAATGGCTACTAACACATCCTCTTGGATTGCTCAACCTAATCCACAGCTAATTAAATTGTCTTCTCTTCCTTCAAACTTTTAAAACAGGTCTGCTCCTATTTGTATTTGGCATAACAATGTGCCTCCTACTTAAAAGGTAAAATCTATGACCAAACCACACCCACTATAACTGAATTGATTCAACATCATAGTGACCCTGTATAAGGTTTCTGAGAGCGCAAACATTTAAGGGATCAGAGAGCCTTATCTAGCTCACATGGCTTGTTTGATGGGTTTGGACCACAGACATTGCAGTTAGCAGTACAATGCCTAATACACAATGATGCCAATGCTTCTTAAAGAGAAGGTAGAGACTAAATGTTAGTTTGCTATCCAGATGTAAGATGGAGAATTCTCAAAGAGGAAATACTTGAATTACCCAATATTAGATATAGAAAACCACCTACAATGAATCCTGGTTGCCTTAGAAACTCTTGATGGGGTCACTCTGAGTCAAATTCTTCCAGTCATCTGTTAAGTTTATTGTGCTGTGGCAGCTTGTGT
>NW_006408838.1:1105956-1106898 GCF_000296735.1 Chrysochloris asiatica | reverse complement strand
AATGGAGTAAAGCCCGTGGGAATAAAGCCCATGGTACCTTCATTGGCTGATGCGACACAAAGCAAAATGAAGAGAAATAGCTGTAAACATCCATTAATAATTAGAACATGGAAGGTACAAAGTATGAATCTAGGAAAACTGGAAATTGTCAAAATATAAGGTCAATATTCAACCATTTCAAGAGGTAGCATATGATCAAGAACCGATGGTACTGAAGGAAGAAATCCAAGCTGCACATTGGTGGAAACCAAGCCTCCAAGAGTTGGCAGAATACAAATTGGAATATTTCAACAAAATTGATGCAGCCCTGGAGATGCTAATTTATCAAAGCCAAGGAATTTGGAAGACAGCTACTCGGTCAACTTATTGGACGAGATCCATATTTGTGCCCATTACAAAGAAAGGTGACCCAATAGAATGCAGAAATTAGTGAAATTTTTCATTAATACCACATGCATGTAAACTTTTGCCAAAGATAATTTTTAAATGATTCCAGTAGTACATCCAGAAGGAGATGTCAAAAATTGAAACTGGATTCAGAAGAGGACATAGACTAGAGATACCATTGCTGATGTCAGGTAGATCTCGGTTGAAACCAAGAATACCAGAAATATATTTACTTGTGTGTTATTGACTATGCATGTGGAACATGTTAAACTATTGCTAATATTATGAGAAATGGGTATACCAGATTGTGCTCATCAGGAACCTGTACATAGACCAGGAGTTGTTGTTGTTAGGTGCCATCAAGTTGGTACCAACTTATAGCCACACTATGCACAACAGAATGAAACACAGCCCAGTCCTGGGTCAACCTCACAATTGTTGCCATGCTTGAGACCATTGATACTACCACTTTGCCAATGTCTGGCAGTTTCTCTGTCAATGTATGGTTGCAGCCATTTCTGTATTACGTTAGTAAAATTTTAATCACATGGGATA
>NW_006408838.1:1104560-1105606 GCF_000296735.1 Chrysochloris asiatica | reverse complement strand
GTGCCTTGTTCTTTGCAAATTCCTTCAATACACCTTGGACTTCATCCTTCAGTATCATTGGCTCCTGATCATATACTACTTCTTGAAATTGTTGAATATTGACCATTTCCTTTTGATACAGTGACTCTGTATCAAAGACTTCCATCTTCTTTGATGCTTTCGGCATCCATCTATAATTTGCCTAGAGAGTCATTCAATTAATGACAGTTGAAGCTTGAATTTTTTGTTCAGTTCCCTCAGCTTGAGAAATGCTGAGTGTGTTCTTCCCTGTTGGTTTTTCTAACTCCAGATCTTTGCACATTTCATTATAATATTGACTTTGTCTTCTCGAAATGACCTTTGAAATTTTCTGTTCAGCTCTTGTACTTCCTTATTTCTTCAATTTGCTTTAGCATCTCTATCCTGGAGAGTAAGTTTCAATGTCTCTTCTGGCATCCATTTTGATCTTTTGTTTTTCTTGTCTTCTTAATGACCTTTTGCTTTCTTCCTGTATGATGTTCTTGATGTTATCCCACAATTATTCTGGTACTCAGTCTTTATACCAGGAGACAGTTGATCAAAAAGAATAAGGTTCAATGTGAATGGTTTAAAAATCAAGAAAATTGTGTGTCAGAATTATATCATTCCACCATTCAGTCTGTATGCTGAGGAAATGATTAGAGAAGCTGGTTTGTATGAAGAAGAACATAGCAGCAGTTTTGGAGGAATACTCATTAACAATCTGTGGTATGCACATGATACAATCTTGCTTGCTGGAAGCAAAGAACACTTAAAATACTGCTGAAGATCAGAGATGATAGCCTTCAATATTGATTGCTACTTAATGCAAAGAAAACAAAACCCCTCACAACTAGACCAACAAATAACATTATGGTAAATGGAGAAAAAAAATGGAAATTTTTAAAGACATAATTTTGCTTGTATCCACCATCAATACTCACGATGCAGCAATTAAGAAATCAAATGTTTAAGGATTAGCTGTCATAAGGATTTAGATGTCAATTTAATCAATACTTCTGGTTTCCTTTCCCAAATAAAATCTCCAA
>NW_006408838.1:1101731-1104025 GCF_000296735.1 Chrysochloris asiatica | reverse complement strand
TCAGGCAATGCAACGATTGTGAGGTTGGCCAAGGACTGGGCAGTATTTCATTCTGTTGTGCATAGGGTCTCTATGAGTCAGTATCAACTTTGATGATACCTAACAAAAACTATATCTCTATTCATTGCATTTTTAGATTGTCTTAATTGTGATAAAAATGGTTAATACACTCAGTTTCAACTGAATAGTTGAAGTTTCCAGCTCAGCAGCGGTACATCAGAAGATACGCTTGGTGATCTACCTTTGTTTGAAAAATCAGCCATTGGAAAGGCTATGAAGTACAGTCTCACTCTGACACACATGGAGTCACCATACGTCCTAATCACCCTAAAGGCAACTAATTTAATGTAGATCTGTCCTATCAATGGATGGATGTGTAGATGAATTATATTACAGAGCTTGAGTGCAGAAAAGAGAATATATTCTCAGTCTAGTATACAAAACCAGGTTTAATAAGTAACTTTTGAATAAATTATTAATTATTTCTCTCCTTACTCTTTTTATAAGTTGTGTTTATTTTGAGTGTTGTTACGTGCTGTCAAGTTAGTTCTGAATCACAGAGACCCTGTATAGGGTTCTCAAGGAGCAGCTAGCCTTGTGGTTTGCAGTCCAGTGCTGGTCTTACTGTACTACTACACCAGGAGTCCATAGCTTGAACAGAGTTTCAAAAAGGCAATGATCCAACCAAGATAGGGAAGTATGTTTGCTTGTTAGACGTACTTTAAAAAATTAAATTTTTTAAAGATCCAGAAATTTCATCACCAAAATACGATGTTTAATCCATTTATGAACAATAAGAGTAAGAGAATTTTGAACACTTAAAGAAAATTATATACCTAACAATTTAGCTAAAAGATGTTTTCTGGACATTTTAGATTCCTTTCATTTTATACTTGTAATTCTTGTTAAGTGCCATTGTCAGTTATAACTCATAATGACCCTATATAAGATTTCCAAGGAGTGGCTGGTGAATTTAAACAGCCAACCTTGTGTTTCAAACCAACCTTGTGGTCTTGTCCTTTAACCCATAGCACAGTGCTAAGACTCCTCCGTTTTATACAAACAATTCTATTTATATGCCTTTTAAATGGCAAAGAATACAAATGTCTCCATGTGTCCGGGCTTTTATCAGTTTTTTCACCGACCTTGAAATGGCACAAATAGTGTCAAATTGCCAAAATAAGATTATTTTGAGCTGTTCTTAGGACTACAAGGGTGCTAGGAACCAAGAAGTTTTTGAAATTAGGCTAAGAAGTAAAGCTCATTCATTGTTTCCATCCCTCTTATATAACTTCTTGGAAGAGGTATGCATCTTTATGTATGAGTCAGTGGAATCTCTTAGACAAATCTTTTTAATGAAGGTGAACAAGGGGATTTTACTAAAGTGTATGTAGAGATATAAGATTTTTTAAATCACATCTGGTGCTGAGATTCCACTAGTTTGAATTTTAGGTTTGTTTTCCTAAGCTCTTGTGTTCATTTGGAACCAAATTTTAATTCCTTTTGTGATGTGAAAGAAGATGACATGAAACCAAATTGAGCTGAAATCATAGGAATCCTGGTGTGGTGCTGTAGGATAAGCACTGGACCACAAAGTTCAGTTTGAACTGGAAAATTGGAAGTTCAAACTTACCAGCCTTTCCTTGGAAACTTATACAGGATCACTATGAGTCAAACTTGACTCAATGGCACTTAACAACAACAACAACAAATAAGCTAATTAGCTTGGGGAGTCAGTGTTAGCAACATTTACTTGAAGGGAAGATAAAGTCAAATTTTCCCAGAAAAGACTTAGACAAGTAGAATGTCAATATTTCTAAAATAGCCTGATTCTTCAATATACCCAAAGACTGCAGATATCAATGATGTTTAATAGATAATTGTTATATCCATTCTGTGTGCAAAAAGCATGTGATCATATTTTTGAATATTTAATGAAGAGGTAAATTTTAAGTGGACTTTCTTATGAAAGTATCTTTCCTTACAATTAATTAGCTCAATAGTTTTATTCACCTACAAATATTTCATTGATGAGACAGGGCTCATTACAAATGACATCACTCAGGAACACACTCACTAGTATTTGTTTGTTTTATGTAACTTTATAAATATTTTCCATGTTTTAAAACAAATCTTATTGTTTTATCCTCTTTTTCATATTGTTCTACAACTAGGACACAGTTTAACTCAGCTGACATACATAGTTCAAAAATAAGTTACTTCAAACCTGTATCTTCCATTTGTTTATAAATAAATGGCATGTATTAGCTACAGTCCTGGTATAGTGCTTCGTG
>NW_006408838.1:1098812-1099677 GCF_000296735.1 Chrysochloris asiatica | reverse complement strand
TTTACATCTTCATGGAAGCAGGAAGCTTCATCTTTCTCCCATGGAGCAGCTTGTGGGCTTGAACCATGGACTTTGTGGTTCCCAACCCAGTGCTCATTGGATGGAACCAACTCAGTAAAAAGGGACAAATTTTCACTGGGAAAATAATGGGATGGAGCAATGATTCCGAACTGGGTCTTCTCAGCCCTAGAGACACTCTCTCAAAGAGCCTGGACTCAATAAATATTTGATGAAAGAATGTGTGAATACAAACAGAAGCAAATATTAGACTTTCTAGAATTAGCTCCACTAAGATAAAACCTCTAGTGTGCAAACCTCTTATCTGATAAGAACTTCCAAAGAAAGAAAGCTGTGCATTTCAAATATCTTTCTACTTATTTCTATTTTTAAATGAAAATAAGGGGTTAGGAAAAATAAGATATTGCTTCTAGGCTTACATCAATGATACAAGGTTTATTCTGAAGTGTTTGAAGACAAAGTTGAATTGTGAAGTTACCATATTGTAGTTGTTAGTAGCCGCTGAATCAGTTTCAACTCAAAGCGGCCCTATGCAGAATAGAATGAAAAACTGCTCTGTTCTGAGCCATACTCAAATTTTTTCTTATGCTTGAGTCCATTGTTGCTGCCATTGTGTCAATTCCTCTCGTTGGGAGTTTTCTTCTGTTTCGTTGACCCTCCACTTTGCAAAGTATGATGTTCTTTTCCATGTACTGGTCCCTCTTTACAACATGTTTAAAGAATGAGCTCAACATCCTTATTCTAAGGAACATTCTGGCTGTACTTTTTCCAAGACAGGTCTGTTTGTTCTGGCAGTCCATGATATCGTCAATATTCTTCACCAACACTATGTTTCAAACACATCAAT
>NW_006408838.1:1089376-1090374 GCF_000296735.1 Chrysochloris asiatica | reverse complement strand
AACTTTCTGTGGTAAACCAGCATCAAGCAATGTCTGAAAATTTTCTGAATGGATAACTGCAGAAGTAGTATCCATGGGCTCTTCAGTACCATTTCAATTAACATGTTCTGTAGCCATGTTTCCAGAGATCTCCCTGTTGGGCTGCAGCAGAGGAATCCTGTCCGAAGGAATGGGGTTGCAGGAAACGCGTGCTCGCTGCTCCCTGTGTCCGGCACGAGTGGAGCTGTTGTAAAATGGCAGCCGAAGCTCACACCGCTGGCAGCAAACGCGATCCAGTTCCACTCTTATATGTATTATTGTTGTTGTTAGATGTCACTAAGTACTGATGCATAACGATCCTATGCACACCAGAATGAAACATTGCCCGGTCCTGGATCAACCTAACAATTGTTGCCACGCTTGAGCCCATTGATGCTGCTACTTTACCATCCATCTTGCTGGAGGTCTTCCTCTTTTTCTTTGACCCTCCACCTTGTAGTTGTTGTTGTTAAGTGCCATTGAGTCAATTCTGACCCATAGCGACCCTGTACAGGGTCTACACCACCTTAACAAACATGATATCCTTCTCCAGCGATTGGTCCCTCATGACAATATGTCCAAAGTATGAGAGACGAAGTTTGGCCATGCTTGCCTCCAAGGAACACTGTGACTGTACTTCTATCAACACAGGTCTGTTTTTTCTTTTGGCAGCCCATGGCACTTTCAATATTCTCCTACAACACCGTAACTCAAAAGCAGCAATTTTTCTACAGTCTTCCTTATTTACAGTTAAGCTTTCACATGTATATAAGGTTATTGAAAATACCATGGCTTGGGTCAGGCAGCCTTTGTCCTGAAGCTGATATTTGCTCTTCAACACTTCAAAAGGTCTTGTACAGCAGATTTGCCTAATGCATTACATTGTTTGATTTTAGACTGCTGCTTCCATGAGTGTTGATAGTTGTTCCAAGATGAATGAAGTCCTTGACAACTTCAATCTTTTCTCCATTGATAAGAAT
>NW_006408838.1:1082636-1089186 GCF_000296735.1 Chrysochloris asiatica | reverse complement strand
TTGAATAATATGGTAAAAGAATACAACCCTGTTGCACACCTTTCTTAATTTTAAACCATTCAGTGTTCCCATGTTCTGCTCAAACAACTGCCTCTTGTTTCATGTACAGATTTGTCATGAGCACAATTAAATGTTCCACAATACTCATGCTCTGCAATGTTTTCCATAGCTTGTCATGTTCCATACAATCAAAAGCCTTTGTGTAGTCAATAAAGCACAGACAAACATCTTTCTGGTAATCTCTACTTTCAGCCAAGATCCATTGGACACCAGCAATGATATCCCTCATTCCATGTCCACTTCTGAATCCAACCTGAACCTCTGGAAGTTCTCTCTCAATGTATGATTGCAGCCATTTTTTGTATTACCTTTAGTAAAACTTTACTCACATGGGATATCAAAGATATTGTCTGATGATTTCTGCATTCCACTGTGTCACCACTCTTTGGAATGGGCACAAATATGGATTTCTTCCAATCAGTCAGCCAGATCGTTGTCTTCCAAATTTCTCGGCAGAGATGAGTGAGTGCCTCCTGTGCCGCCTCACTTTCTTGAAAGATTTCAATTTTTATCACATCAATTCCTGGAGCCCTGTTCTTTGTCAATTCCTTCAACGCACCTTGGACTTCTTCCTTCGGGTTCATTGGCTCTTGATCATATTTTACCTCTCGAAATGGCTGAACATCAACCATTCCTTTGGTACCGTGACTCTGTGTATTCCTTCCATCTTCTTGTGATGCTTTCTGCATCATTCAATAATTTCCCCTGAGAATCCTTCAACAACAAAAGTTGAGGCTTGACTTTTTTCTTCAGTTCCCCTAGCTTGAGAATTGCTGAGCATGTTCTTCCTTTTTGGTTTTCTTACTCCAGATCCTTGCACATTTTGTTGTAATATTTGACTTTGTCTTCTTGAGTAGTTGACCTTTGAAATTTTCTGTTCAGCTCTTTTACCTCCTCATTTCTTTCATTTGCTTTAGCATCTGTATGCTGGAGAACAAGTTTCAGTGACTCTTCTGACATCCATTTTGAGCTTTCCCTTCTTTCTTGTCTTCTTAATGACATTTTATTTTCTTCCTGTGTGGTGTTCCTGATATCATCCCACAACTCTTCTGGTCTTTGGCCATTAGTATTTAATGTATCAAATCTGTTCTTGAGATGATCTCTAAATTCAGGTGAGATATATTCAAGGTGATATTTTGGCTGTCGTGGACTTGTTTTCATTTTCTTCAGCCTCAGTTTGAATTTGCATATGAGCAATTGATGGTCTGTTCCACAATCTGTCCCTGGCCTTGTTTTGACTGATGATATGGAGTTTTCCATCACCTCTATCCGCAGATGTAGTCAGTTTGAAATCCGTGTATTCTATCTGGTGAGGTCCATGTGTATAATTGTCTCTTATGTTGTCTAAAGAAGGTATTTGAAATGAACAAATCATTGATTTTGCAGACTTTTTTCATGCAATCTGCAGCATCATTTCTATCACCAAAGTCATATTTTCCAACTACTGATCCTTCCTCTTTGCTCTCAACCTTTGCATTCCAATCACCAGTAATGATCACTACATCTTGATTGCATGTTTGATCAATTTCAGATTGAAGAAGTTGGTAGAATTCTTCTATTTCATCTTCACTGTCTTTAGTGGTTGGTGCACAAATTTGAATAATAAAGGCACATGGATATTATCCTATCACAGACAGTGTTTTACCTCATGAGTTATCTGCATATGTTCTTTTTAACAATGAATGCAACACCATTCCTCTTCAATTTGGCATCCCTGGCATAGTAAACCATGTGGTTGTCAGATTCAAAATTGCCAATACCAGTCCATTTCAGCTCACTAATGCCTAAGACATCTATGTTTATGTGTTCCATTTCATTTTTGACAATTTCTAATTTTCCTAAATTAATACTGCATACATTGCATGTTCTGATTATTACTGGATGTTTACGACTGAGTCTTTTCATTTTGAGTTTTTCCCTATCAGCCAATGAAGGTTCCAAGGGCTTTACTCCTATGGGTTTTACTCCATTTTTTTCATCAACGTCAACCCTACTTTGAGGAGGCAGCTCTTCCCCTGTCGAATTTTGAGTGCCTCCCAACCTGTGGGGCCCATTTTCCAGCACTATATCTGACAGTGTTTCTCTGCTATTCATAAGGTTTTCAGTGACTAAATATTTGGAAGTAGTTCATCACTCCTTCTTCTTAATCTGTCTTCGTCAGGAAGTTCATCTGAAACCTGTCCACCATGTGTGACCTGGCTGGTATTTAAAATCCTGTGACATAGCTTCCAGAATCACAGCAACTCACAAGCTACCACAGTAGGACAAAGTGATAGATGAGTGGTGACCAATACCAGTTCATTTCAGTTCACTAATGTTTACCTAGGATATCGATCTTTATGTGTTCCATTTCATTTTGTTTTTGTTTGTTTGTTTGAAAGGTTTAATGAAATTGACTAGTCACTGGCGAACTTAACAAAGGACAAGAAAGAAGAGATGCAAATAACATGAATAAGAAATTAAATGGGCAGCAATCACAAGAGAACTAGGTGAAAGAAAAAGGATAATAACAGAATACTGCAATGTCAGTGCTTCAAACTCACCAGCCACTCCTTGGAAACCCTACACAAGGTCGCCATGAGTCAGAACCAATTTGGCAGCACTTAACAACAACAACAGTAGAAACTGTGGCATCCTGTACGGCACGGTGGAACAATGCACTGGACCACAACATGGGTTTGAACTGCATGGTTGGCAGTTCACATTCACCAGCTGCTCTCCACAAACCCCATTCAGGGTTGCTATGAGTCAGAACCAACACCTCTACAATGAACAACAACAACATAGAGACATATACTGCAACAAATTTGAAAATCTAGAAGAAATGGATATGTTTCTAGAAATGTGCTACTTTGACGACTTACAATTTTCCTAGTCATGTTCCAATTTTTAATGGATATTTGCAGCTATTTCTTCCCATTTTGAGGTGTGGTACATCAGCAAAGGAAGTTCTGGAAAGCTTTATTCCATTCATTTCATTGTGGTCAACTCTATTTTGGGAGGCAGCACTTCCCCAGCTGTGTTTTGAGAACCTTCCTACCTGTGGGGTTCATCTTCCTGCACAATGTCTGACAATGTTCCACTTTTACTCATAAGGTTTTCAGTGGCTAACCACTCAAAAGTATCCTGACTCTCTTAGTCTGGAAGCTCCATTGAAACCTGATCACTGTGGGTGACCCTGTCAGTATTTAAATACTGGTGGTATAGCTTTCAGGAGCACATCATTACACAAGCCATCACAATACCACAAACTGACATACAAGTGGTGGAAAATCACTATATAAGATAACATTAGAAGCTGTAAGTTGAGACAAGGATCTGAAGTATGCATTCAGCATTCCTTACCTCTTGCCTCAGTAGGACAAATTAGTAGCAAGTAACGAACGTAATTATTGCCCATTTTCCAAAGCATAGGAAGCTCAACACTGTCTAGGATACTAACCTTAAGCAGTGTTATCAGCATCACAATAAAAATGGTTTAAATGGGCCTTCATGACCAAGTTATGGAACAAAGCTGACTCCTCTTCACTTTGTTGTAGAAATTGTGATAAGAGCTGAGGCCAGCAATGTCAGTAGTTAGCTTGTTAGAACCACTTCTCCACTCTCTTCAGAGAGGGTCTAGTAATTCTTTTTATAAAGTCAACTGTTTTAACAGCATGTAAACATGGAATATCTGAAGGTGAAAACTGAGCAACTGGTAGATGTGTTGTCTCCTGCAGGACCAATGACCTTGATACAAGTGGGAATTTACTCTCTTATGGAAATACAGACAGATGACAAGAGGACCAAATGATTATTTGAGAATTTTCTTTAAAGTAGTGGCAAACTTTCGGGTTCCTCACCAATTTTCCTCTTAGGGAAGGGATTGGGTTATATGCTGAACTTCTAAGCTTTTAATTTTGTTGGGAAATGATCACCATTAAAGACTGAATCATGGTAAAGTAGGTCTCAGTGAACAACATATGGATCAGGTCATCAAGTACATGAGTCATAAAGTAAACAGAAGAGAAAGGTAAGAATCTGAGAGACGGGGTGGTAGTATGGGAGTGGGAAAGTATGGCTTGTGAAGCCAAATAGAACTGGAATTGTGGTTCCACCACTTCCTAGCTGAATAGCCTATAGCAAATTGCTTAACTGTCTGAGGTTTCTTTCTACATCTGTCAAATGAAGGTAAAAATACCTACTGTATTGGGTATGTGAAATAAATTAGATAAAGTAGGCCAACTGTCTGGCACACAAAGCAGGGCTCTACCCATGAGTGAAAGAATGAACTCGATGAAGCAAGCAAATATGTGGTGGCTGAGCTAAGTATCTATAAGTTCTAGGGAGTGGAAATATTTGTAAAATGAATCATTTCAGCAGTCTTACCAGAAATTGGTTTCCAATTTCCAAAGATTACTTTTCGCTATGCTAGTACTCATGAAATTGTTAGAACTACTAAAGTCACACCTAACTGGCATCTGTGAGAGGGAGACATTTTTAAGAAAGGACTTTGAAAAAGGACTTTTAAATATGCATTATACCCTCAGCTTCATCCAGGTGTTTGCAAGATGTTTTCCATATTCTTTTTGTCGCTGTTTACATTTTTCAGTTTGAACTGATATCAAGCATAGATACAGATGCACAGACCCTTGAAAACACATTACCATAACCAAAAAGTACACACAGACATATGCACACAGCCCTATAAAACTGTCTTATCCCAACACATGGTATCACTTAAATTATTAAGAAATGCAAGGACTTACAAATTATTTCCACAAAAATATCAGAAACACTTGATAAAAACTGTAGACTTCAAGTGCACTGAGCATGTACACAGAAAATGCATCAGAGTTATCTTCATTTTAATTTGGTAATGATTTTTTCAGCAATCAGTATCATCAGTATGGGAAATATGTTCAAACTGGATATTTGGAAACCCATTCTAATTAAATAATAGATATGCATCTATCTTTTTATAATTAGGTAATATACCAATGATTGTAAAGAAAAACAACAGTAACTCTGCATTGTGTCTCTGATGTAAGAGAGTGAAAATATGGCAGGAACACAAAGACAGAGTATTCTCCATAGATAGGGAAAAGAGACAATGGAAAGAGATGGAGATGATAGTAGCTGAGTGGGCAATGCTGTCCATACAATGACTCCGAGGCTAGTCAGGCAGACAAGGAGCAGCCCCAGGACAGAAGAGCACCGCCTATAACCACAGAGTTTTCATAGTTCCATGATGAGTGAGAAGCATTGTGTGGAGACTGAAACTCAAAAGACTCATGCAAAGTTGCAAGGAAGTGTTCAGTAATCTAATATATAATGTATTGGGGGTGGGGGGAGCTTGAAAAAGTTCATGGAAAAATGTGATTGAAAGACAATGAAATTTGTCCACAAACTATTAGAATTCCCCTCACATATTTGCAGTAAGACTGTACAACCTTTAAGAATAAAATCTCATCCCTGCTTTTCACTACTACTGTATATACAAAAGAGATCATGTTTAGAAAAAGATATTGTCCTCCTTATAATATTGTTGTCATGTGTCATTGAGATGGTTTTGACTCATAGAGACTCACAACTGACATTATGTTTGAGCTCATTGTTGCAGTCACAGTGTCAATCCATCTTGTTGAAGGTCTTCCTCTTTTTCCCTGGTCCTCTACTTGACCAAACATGGTGCCTTTTTCCAGGTATCTCCTGACAAAATGTCCAAGGAACATTCTGGTTATACTTCTTCCAAAATGGATTCGTTTGTTTTTCTTAAAGATCATGGTATACTGAATATTCTTCACTACTACCACAATTCAAATCAAAGATACCAATTACTCTGCAGTCTTCCTAATTCATTGTCCAATTTTTGCATTCACAGATTATTGAAAGTGTCATTGTTTTGATTAGACACATATTAGTCCTCAAAGTGACACCTTTGCTTTCTAACAAGTTAAAAGGTCTTTTGCAGTGGATTTGTCTAATACAATATGTTATTTTATTTTTTGACTGTTACTTCCATGAATATTGATTATGAATCCAAATAAAATGAAATCCTGCACAACTCCAATCTTTTCTACATTGATTGTAATATTTCTTACTGGTCCAGTTGTGAGGGTTTTTAATAATTTTATGTTGGGGTGAAATCCAAACTCAAGACTGTAGTCTTTGATCTTTGTATCAGCAGTAAGCATTTCAAGTCTTCTTTGTTTTTAGCAAATAAGGTTTTATTATCTGCATATCACAAACTACCTCCAATCCTGAAACTCTGTTCTTCATGTAGTTCAGCTTCTAAAGTTATTAGTTCAGTATATAGACTGAATAAGTTATGGTTAAAAGACACAACCTGACAAACACATATCCTGACTTTAAACCACACATTATTCCCTTATTCTGTGTAAATGATGCTTCTCAGTCTATGTACAGCTTCCACATGAACACATTTAAGAGTTCTGAATTCCCTTTCTTTGCAATGTTATTCAAAATTTTTATGATCCATAAACTCAAC
>NW_006408838.1:1072059-1082344 GCF_000296735.1 Chrysochloris asiatica | reverse complement strand
ACAACATACATATACATCAATGCACATATATTTATACATGCATATAAGGAACTCTGGTAGCATAGTGGATTATGAGCTGGGCTGCTAACTAGGTTAGGATTTCGAAACTACCATTAGCTCTGAAGGAGAAAGTGGAGGCTTTCTTTTCCTGTAAAGATTTATCGCTTGGGAAAGCCTATTCAAGGTTGCTATGAGTTAGAAAGAACTCAGTGACACACTACCACCACCATCACCATATATGAATATGTGTGTGTATATGTTGTTGTTGTTTAGTGTCTTCAAGTCAATTGCTTTTTAATTTTGAGGGAGCAAAAAGCCTTATCTTTCTGCCACAGAGAATCTGGTGGGCTTGAAATGCAGACCTTGTGGTTCACAGTCCAGTGCTTATCATATAGAGCCACCGTGCTCCCATCTATGTGTGTATGTATGTATGGTGTGGTACTGTAGGATATACACTCTACTGTGTACAGTACACACTCATAGAGACAATGCACTTTGACCATCTGATCAGTAAGATCAGGGTTCTTTCTTGTCCTTGGCATCTCAGCTAAACCAAAATGCCAAACCCATGTTTGTTGGGTTTATTCTAAGTCCTCATGATCCTATAGGACAGAGTAGAACTGTTCCTTACGTTTCTGAGACTGTAAACCTTTGCAACAACATATAACCTTATTTCTTCTGCAGAGCAGCTAGTGAGATTGAATCTCTGATCTTACGGTTAGTAGCCTGACATATAACACACTCCTTTGGCATCTTCCTCATACTGGTATGGTGATTTAATATTTAATTCCATTTTCCATGAACTTTTTAATGTCCTATTATGTGTATATATGAGGATGCTTAAGAAAGACTGTTTTCATTCCATTTTTCCACAAACTTTTTAAAGTCCCTTGTATATAAACACATGAAAGTTAGTCAAAAAGTTTTGATACAAGGGATATACATTGCTACTAAGAATCTAGTTCAGAAATGCACAGGTTTATTCCAAACAAAATGTGTTTAAACATGTCTCTAGAATCCATGGGTGGCTGCAGATAAATTGTCTCAGTGTTAGAACTGTGTTAGTGTCAGTAGGTAATGCCTTTTAAAACAAAAAGGTCCAATTAAAATAGTGGCTTCAAACAGGATCTGGGAGACCAGTTAAATTCATGGCAGAGAGACCAACTCAGTAGGTTATAGAGACCATTTTCAGAAACTCCAAAGGGGTAATCTTGATAGACTTTCTCAAAGGACACAAGAAAAATTACAAGAGCATATTATAAACAAGTTTTAAGAAACAGAAAACTGCATTGATGAGTAAAAGGCCAGGAAACTTGCACTGAGAATTTTTTCCCATGACAATACACCTGCTTATTCTTCAAGGTTAGCAAGGGTTGTCCTATAAGAATTTCCTTGAAAAACCTTACTTCTTCGACCCTGTAGCCATATTCCTGCCTCTTCAGACCTCTTCTTGTTCCTCAAATTCAAAGATCAGGTCAAAGGAACTCAAATTGTGTCCCTCAATGATGCCAAAATTGCCATTTTGACGTGGTGTGAATCAAAAAGTGCAGAAGTCTTCAGGGAAGAATTAGAGAGTTGGAAGCACTGTCTTCAGAAGTATTTAGACCTAGAAGGAGGCTAGGTCAAGAAGCAAAAGCCACATATTTTGATAATTTTGCTTAATAAAGATGTCTATAATTCTGTACTGATGCTTTCTGACTTACCCTGGTGTATGTAGATTATTTACATATCTAAGTTATATTTCCTTAAATTACTCTGACTCATAAACTGAGTTTTACATAGAGAGCTCTGAGTCTACTATACCCATGAGGAGCACTTTCTTGGAATAGTGGTCATGCTGTGTAGTATGTGTCTCTATTCTACGATCATGCTAACTGGAGTGGGTGTCTGAACACCATTTTGAGATAAAACATACATTTTAGCTATGGCTTTTTATTTTGAATAATAATCAATAAAGTTAAGCTGATCCTGTCTTTGAAAAATTAATTTTTTATTTGTGTTGTTGTTTTTAAGTGCCATCATGTCGGTTCTGACTCATAGTGACCCTGTGTAAGGTTTCTGGGACTCCTGGTGTAGTGCTGTTTAGGTACTGGACTGTGAACCATAAGGTCAGTGGTTCAAACCAACTAGCTACTGCTTGGAAGTCCTATACAGGATTGCTATGAGTTGGAACCAATTCAATGGCACTTAACAAGAAGAACAACAGTAAAGAGTTTACAAAGAGCAGCTGGTGGGTTTGAACCACCGATCTTATGGTTCAAACTTACCTTTTGATTCAGTGCTTATCCTGCAGCACCACACCAGGATTCCTTTTTATACTCAGAAACTAAATTAGTTAATAGCAGCAGGAGAAATAAAAGCAGAGAGAGTGAAAGCAAGAATCGAGAAAGAGAAAACCCAAGGCTACAACTATGTAAGCATAGGTGAGGACACAGGATCAACGACCTAAAGCAGGAATTTAACGAATGCTGCTTTGTAGATGACAAGATAGAAGTTGCTAAAGCAGGACGGAATCCTGACTAACATCCAAGAACCTGACGAGGAACTCTAATTGCAGTTGTTTGTATTGTCCCTGGTTGAGTGGATAAAACCTTTTTTCTCATCTTTCTTGACTTGCCCATGTACTCTTTACTCAGTCCCCAGTTACAGAGGGGAACATGAGCATATTGCAAGAAAAGTTTTCAACTCAAAGAATCCTAAAATTACTCAAATATAATAATATATAGACAGAAACAGATAGAAATTTATTTCTATTTTGCCATGTTTCTAACAGTCTTCATCTGTTTGTGTGTGTCTGTGTATGTTTGTATATCCAATATGTACACATACATACACAAACAAAAGGGTCATATCATGCTTACAGTTTGGGACCTGAATTATTTTACTCAATTTGTCAATATTATCTTTCTGTATTTTGAAATGTTTCTTTTTATATAATTATATTGTTGTTGTTGTTGTTAAGTGCCATCAGAGTCAATTTTGACCCATAGCAACCCTGTAGAGAGTTTCTAAGGAGCAGCTGGTGAGCTTTGAACTACTGACCTTGAAGTTCAAACAACTTTACAGTCTGACACACACAGCCCACAGTGCCACACCAGTATTCCTTATATGAGGGAGTTTCAAAAAGTTCGTGGAAAAAATCCGCTACCTTTTAATTCCATTTTCCATGAACTTTTTGAAGGTCCTTCATATTAATGCATCACAATATATTTTAACACATTTTCTAAGCATTTAACGCTTTTGATTTTTCATATTATATAAGGCACTGTGCTGAACAGTTTTATAGCTCAACTTTTTCATGTACTGTTGACTATTTTTTGGATAAATTTCTGTTCATGTCAAAACATAAAAGTATGTTAAAAATTTTGGATCTGTATTACTAAATTGCCTTCTAAAGTTGTCATCAATTTCCAAATCCAGATGTGGGTGCTCTTAGAACTAGAGAGTCTTCATCACTGAGGAATATTCATAAAAGGCCTGAGGAGATGACCATCTGTTAGAGAAATTTTGGAAGAGTTCTCTGAATTTACTGGATGGTTGATGCAATATATGGGCAGTAAATATAAATATCCTATAACTAGCATATATACTGCATAGCTGAAAATATGCTTGAGTTCCTTTTTAAATTTACATCTGCTTGTTCAGTATTCTTGGAAGTGCCAAACTTCAATCTTGATATTCTAAAGGCATCCTAACATGCCTTAAGATTGTGTTACTGTAATCGTCTGAGGATTAGACTGTATATCTATAGGCACCATTGAAGGAGTCACAGGATAAATCAGAGGGTCTTCATAACAAAACACCCATCACAGAATCTGCTTGGACCAAATCAGGTAATTTAGTTTTCCAAATTTGTTCTTCTTTTTCCAACTTTGTTTAGCTATTCTAGATCCTTTGCATTTCCATATAAGTATTTAAATCTGTTAAGAGAATGAGATTAGTCACAGACTGGGAAGGAATATTTTCAAATTACATAACTGATAAAGGACTTTGCATCAACAAGAACCTTCATAGTGACAGTTAGGAGCATGTTTTGTGGCACCAGACTGCCACAGTCTTTGTCAGTTGTAGCTGCCGAGTAGCTCTTTTCAGATTTCTTAACCTCCCCCTGCTCCTGTTTTCTTATCTACAAAATATGAACATTTATCGTAATTAGTTTAAGGTATTGTGATGAGGATTAAATTCACTAATTAATATTATACTCAAAACTAGTACTTGTTGTTAAGTGCCGTCGAGTCTGTTCTGCCTCATAGCGACCCTGCACAGGGTTTCCAAGGCTGTGAATCTTTACGGGAGCAGAAAGCCTTATCCTTCTCCCATGGAACCACTGGTAGTGTCAAACTGCTGACCTTGAGGCTGGCAGCCTGATTCGTAACCACTATACTACCAGAGCTTAGCATGGATCAATAACTTAGAGAGAGTGAGAGCAAGAACAAAAGTGAGAGCAAACACATAATTGGTTACCTCTATAATACTCAAGCATGGCAACAATAGTGAGGTTGGCCCAGGATCGGGCAGTATTTCATTCTGCTGTGCATAATAAGGTCGCTGTGAGTTGGTACCGACTCGATGGCACCTAAAAACAACAATAGCAATAATACTGACATGATGAAAATTGTAACCACCTCTAGCTATATTGCATTTCTCTCAAAATATACACAAGAAAGTCTATTTATGGCCACACGTTGTTGTTATTGTTGTTGTTAGTTGTTATCTAGTCAAATTTGACTCATGGCAAACTCTGCATGTGCAGACTAGAAATGCTCCAGAGGTTTTTCAAGGCTGTGATATTTTGGCAGCAAATCACCAGGTCTATCTTCCAAAGTGCCTCTGGGTAGGTTTAAACCACCAAGCTTTTGGTTGGGAGTCACACACTCAACTCTTTGTGCCACCCAGGGACTTCTGTGCTGATATATATTGTAGTTGTTATTAAGTGTCATAGAGTTGGTTATGACTCATAGTGACCCTATATAGGGTTTCCAAGGTATAACTGGTGAGTTTGAACTGCTGACCTTGCAGGGAACAGTCCAGTGCTTATTCTACAAGTGCCACACCAGGATTCCATGCTGACATATTGGACGCAGACATGAAATCTACACCCAAGAAATACCATTTTGTCTCATAAGAGAAAAAGGAAAAATTAGGGTCAAGAACTCACTTTCTGCTATGGCCACTCTTTTTCTTGGTAGCTGAGAAATCATCTACTGCCTTCCTATAAAAGGAGGAATCAAGCATCTGCCTCTAAGTGATGTTTAACCTAGAGTTACAAAAGTGAAAACCTTGGTCACAGATGGCACATGTGTCAGAAAATGAATCCTGAAAAGGAAGGAAATATATGATTCTGTGAATTCCTCCTTTTGCTAAAAATCTATCAGGCACTGCTATTTGGGCTAAACTACAGTTAAAAAAACAACAACATATAAATAAAATGTTGGATTGATCTACTTTTTGAACAATTGATTTGCTTTTCTATGGACTGAGAATATTGTGGATTTTAAAAAGTTTGTCTGTATGATTCTTAATTTTATAAGTAATGTACAGTTTCATGATGTTATAGACTCCTCTGATTGGGAGTGACGTTTTGCATCATCCCCCATGCCCATCACACACTTCCTCCTCCAGGAACCCCTTCCACTGAGCAGCGGCATATTATGTCAGACAAGAATCACTGCTTAGGTGAGTCCCACAGTACATATCTTCAATTGCCTCTATAGTCAGTGATAGCATTAATACAGTAAGTTTGGAGGATAGAGCCTGAAGTTGGATATAAAACACCAAAAAGTTGAAGGTAAATAAAAGGAAGCAACAGAAACCTTTGCCACTTCTGAAGTTCTTGGGTGGTATAAACAATAAATACACTTGGTTGTATATCAAAAGATTGACTTTTGAGAACACCCAGAGTTACCTCCAAAGAAAGGCCTGTCAAACTTTAGAGAAAAACAGCCATTATAAAAACGTAGAGAGCACAGTTCTACTCTTAGAGAAGCAGGGTTCCCTAGAGTAGAAATCGACTGGACAGCAACTGATTTTTTAGTGTATTGAATTTTGACATGATGTATTCTATGGTTCAAAAGTGAAGATTGTTTCCTCTGCATTAGAAGGAAATTCACTTCTTTCCCTGAGCTATTCCTCACAAAGGTCTCCTGCATTTTAGGGGTGAGACTTGATACATTCTCTCAAAGAAGAAATGGGAACATTTCCACGGACAGGAAATTTGTGAAACTCTTGTTTTTCTAGGAAAAAATGGTATTTCAATTTCTAAAAAATAGAATCCTGGTTCTCTTTGGGGCCATTCTATAGTAGGCTTTTATAGGCATTTACAACCATTTGGAGAAAAGGGATAGTGAATTTTATAGCTTAGACATGCAAAGGAAGTACTCTCCCCGGCATATAAAATGTCTAGACTTAGAAGGATGATCTCAGTAATAACATCAACCTGGTTCTATTAAGAAGTTTTCTCAACAAAGACTGTCCCTCAGATAACAAAACCCCAAGCCAAAACCAGCAGTCTGAATGACAAAGCAACACAGATCTTTGAGCTTTAATTTGGTGAGCTTTGTATAACTGCACTCATTTAAATCTACAACATAACAAGCATTTCTTATTCATTACATTACATTCATTCACTACAGCAACAAATATTTGTTAAGCACCTACTATGTGTCAGGCAATATTATACAATAATTAATAAGACAATGAAGTCCTGATGTCATGCTGTAGAATAAGCACTGCACTGCTAAGGTCGATGGTTCAAACCCACCAGCTGCTCCTCGGAAACCCTATACAGGGTCATTATGAGCTGGAACCAACTCGAAGTCACTAACAACAACAATAACACTAAACAAGCTCATGCTCTATGCAAATGAGACTCAAAGGGTGGAGCTTGTCCCGGCTGAGGGGTTTAACTTACTACTGAGGGTATTAAGACAAAGTAAAATAATGAGACAGTTGTGATACAAATTTTTCTGCCAGGTTTATAGCTTAGAACCCAAAGAGATTGTACTAAGACCAGGGTTTTCAAGATGGAGAGGTAAGACTCATTTCTCTTTGTTCATCCTGTCTTTTTTGCAATCAAATTGATTCCAATAGTCCAGAATAGGACTGTGCTCCAAGTTTTTGATGATTAACTTTTTGAAATCAGATCACCAGGTCTTTATCCTGAGATGGTTATAGGTAGACTCAAGCCTGCAACCTTTCAGTTAATAGCCAAGATTGTTAACTGTAGCACACAGGGACTCTCTATTTCAGAAATACTTAGTTACGAACAAGAGACAAGGGACAGGTCTTTCAAAAGTTGACTATGGGCCAGTTTAGGTAGAGCCTTTCCATCATCTTTGCATAAATATGTACAGAAATCTTGCCCACTTTATGCTATCTTGCCTCCCCTAATTTGGGTATGAGAGCTAAAGTCAGTATAGTAGCATCTTTGGTATTTCTAATTGGCAGAGATAGCCAGGGAAACCACCACAGCGATTTCATCATTGCATGACTACTTCTAGTTAAGTGACTCAATTGCTTCAGAATGCATTGCTAACCCTGAGGTCAGCAGACAGCAGTCAGCAAGAGAACTAGTCAGTGGGAGATGAATTTTCCAAAACAAGAGCTGATCTTTCTAATTGAATTTAGTAAATGAGAAGCGCAGCTAAAGAAAACTTATTGGACGTTTACACCAAATTTAGGAAGAGAACCAACTCAGAAGGTCTAGAAAAGCTCATATTGACTTTAGAAAAAAAATAAAAACAATTGTTTATTCTGTTAAGATATAAATAATTTCATAGAAAGAGTATTAAATACACTGTTGTTGTTAAGTGCTGTTGAGTCCCACAGTGCATCTGACTCATAACGACCCTGTATAGGGTTTCCAAGGAGTGACTGAAGGCTTTGAACTGCCAACCTTGTGGTTAATAGTCCAGTGCTTATCCTAGAGTGCCACACACAGGACTCTGATAAATATAGATGTAGAGTTTACATTCACTTTACCTGAAGAATTTGGTCTTTGTCCTTGGTTCCTGAGAGAGAAAACCTACAAACAACTTACAGCCTCCAGACAACTGAGGGTTGATACTACTGAGGTGACTCAGGTAAGGGCCAGATTAGAAAGACTTGATATCAACTGACCTCAGGAAAGGTGGGCGGATTCAGTCACTCATGACTACTTAGGGAGGCTCTTGACACAGAAGTTTCGGGGGTTTCCTGCTTAGTGAAAGACATATAACAAGTGGAGGGTTATTATGTCTCTCTTTGAGACATGGAAACTCTAAGTTGATAACTTTCCCCAACCTTGTTCTATGTATTTCTCCATTTGTATAATAAAACTGTAACTGTGTGCCTCTCCCACTGGGCCCAAGATGGCCGCACCTGTGCTTGGCGGAGCTGGAGTGATGTGAGTCCTGGCCTGGAACCTGAGGGTCCTGTGTGCCTGCCATGCTCTGTACACCTCCGCGGCCTGCACTAAGAACCGGTCCGCCCGAGTGCACATGAGCAAGGGGGACAAGCCGGTGACCTACGAGGGGGCGCACGCCCTGCTTTACTTTGCGCATAGCAAAGGCTGGCTATCTCTGCACACAGGTAATCTGGATGGAGGGGACCACACCGGGGAAAGAACATTGGAGGATGTCTTTCTCTGCAGATTCATCCTGGTCACTTTCCCAGGGTGCCTGGCTGGCCAGTTGGTCCTAAAGCGCTGGGCTAACCAGATTGAGACTTGTGCCCTAGTGCTGAGGCACCTGCCTGCCCACAAGTTTTACTTTCCGGTGGGCTATAGTGAAACTCTGCTGTCCCATTTGTGCAAATGCCCTGTGCGCCTGCATCTCCAACCTGTGCCCTCAAAGGTGGTGTATAAATACATCTAGATGCTGCCCTCTTTCGCTCTATGCTCTGGTGTACCAGGAGAGAACTGTGTGTGGGAAAGGAAGTTCACGTGAAAATCAGTCCTGGCATAGTATGGAGGCACCCTTTCCAAAGGTGCTGTGAATAAACACCTCTGTGTTGTCTTGCTTACAAAAAAAAAAAAAAGACAGAAGTGAGGGTGCTCAGATCCTGAAGTTTACCACTGGTGTTCTAATGAGACTTTCAAATTTGTAGCCAATGAAGGTGTCACTTACCCCTGAGCTTGTGGCTTGCGTCTAAAATCTTGGGCAGGCTTGTCAGTCTGTATGGTTTAACTTGTGAGGTCTGTCTTAAACTCAGGTGGGTGCTGTCAAAGGAAGAAATGTCTTAGGTGCCGGTGGTGTCACACCAGAAGCAGAACAGACTTGAATTAATTTGATCCTTACTGTTTGGTGTGAGAGTAACATTTTAATCTCTCCACTCACTAGGATAACAAGAAATTGAATGTGTGTGTGAGAGAACTTTAATTTTCTTTTAAAATACCTTACATGCTATTTTATCTGTCATTCTAGCATTTGAAATACCTATTAACCAATTACAGTTGCTTCATCAATGCCATTGTTAAATTGTATCCTTCAGGTATTTACCTACTGAATATCTTCTGAATCATCAAAACAAAATAATCAATACTGTTTTTGATTTGATGAGATTTTAGTGATCGTTGAATGACTATTCCAAAAAAAAAAATATGTATATTAAGAAAAGATTTGAAAAAATTATTGATTTTCTTCTAATTCAGTTTTCAGATACTTTTCTAATTAACAAATTAGAATTTTGGATGACCAAGAGACAGAAAAGTCATATCATAGAATATGTTTTAAGATTTAAAGTAGAAACTGATTCTACATAAGCCTGAGAATCCTGAAAGCAGTACTGATAGACACATGTTCATTTCAACATTACTCACAATAGTCAAAAGGTAGAAACAACCCAAATGCCCATCAACAGATGAATGTACACACTAAATGTTGTCTACACACACAAATGAATCAGAATTTATTTTAGAGCACACAAGACACGCAATGGAAAACCACTATACTTTAAAGAGATGTTGAATCCTGATACTTTCCACAACATGAATGAACCTTTAAAACAGTATGTTGAGTGTAATAAGTCAATTGTCAAATACATGTTTATTTATTTTCTTTCTTTTTTTTTTGGTGATTGATTTATTTCACCCAGCACAATCACTTAAAATATGTGCAAGTATAGAGATCAGAGCATAACATTGGTTACTAGATTTGTTGTTGTTGTCATGTGCCATCGAGTCGGAACCGACTCATAGCGACCCCATGCACAGCAGAATGAAACAATGTTCGATCCTGGGCCAACCTCACTACCGCTGCCACACTTGAGTCCATCAATGATGCCACCTGGCTGATCCATCTCATTGGGG
>NW_006408838.1:1068758-1070089 GCF_000296735.1 Chrysochloris asiatica | reverse complement strand
ATTTCAAGAGATACCATATGAACAAGAGCCAATGATACTCAGAGAGGAAGTCCAAAGTGCACTGAAAGAAGTGGCAAAGAACAAGGCACCAGGAATTGATGGAATAAAAATTGAGATCTTTCAGGAAAGTGAGGCAGCACAGGAGGCACTCACTCATCTCTGGTTACTAGAAGAGGAGTCTAAAAGGAAACTTAGAAAGCCATCTTTGTCTAGTGTTGTATTTTTGTTTATGGGAATGGAAAGTATGGCAATGGATGTTGACAATGGTTGCACAACATGAATAATGTAATTGTTTTCACTGAATTGTGTAAGTAAAGAACATTGAATTGGCCAAAAATATAAATGGAGAATATTATATATTTACAGATTTGACCTAGTAAGGATGGCAGACTAGTAAATACTATAGACAATAACCTTTGAAAAGATTATGGTAAAGGCTCCTAGAGGCAATATCATCATGTAAGGATACAAACAGGTTGCTGACTGTGTGTTCCTCCCACTGGAAGGTAAATTTCATATAGGCAGAGATTTTGATTGACTTGTTAACAGCCAATACATTCCCAGTGTCTCCAACAATGCTTATTGGTTTTATCTCTCGTCTTTCATTTATGGCTATGACTACAAGTGATTATATGAGCTAAAATTAACTTGGAGGCAGATGCTTCCAGCTGTTGAATAACCAGTTTGGAGACTTTCCACTGAGCATTTCTGGTACATTATCAAAGTTACCAGCTCACTTACTTCCTGTATTAAATCATCTTCCCTTCTCTTCTTTGGACCAAACAAGACCTTTATTCAGGTATGTTGTTGTTGTTGTTAAGTGTCGTCGAGTCAATTCTGACCCATAGAGACCTTGTACAGGGTTTCTGAGGCGCGGCTGGTGAGTTTGACCTGACTACCTTGCAGTTCAAACTGACCTTGTGCTTGAGCGCTTATCCTACACTAATACATATTTTTTCAGTTCACTGACCAACTATAAAATTATTATTTCTTTAATCTTTAAGGCAAGAAGTTAAAACAGAAACAGAAAAATTCTACTATTTGTTATGGATGGAATTTCATACCCCCAAAATATGTTTCAGCATGGCTCGGCCATGATTCTCGGTGCTTTGATAGTTATGTAATGATAAAAAGTGACAGTTATGCGATGATCTTGCAGAATGCGATCTGGTGTGATAAACCAATAGGGGGATTAAGGGTGGAATGCAGCAACCTTAATCACATCACATCATCTATGAGGACAGTTTCCCTGGGGTATGACCTGCAGCATCTTTTACTTACAAGAGATCAAAGGAAAGAGAAGTGAACACAGATCAGAGGGAACTACAACC
>NW_006408838.1:1066559-1067798 GCF_000296735.1 Chrysochloris asiatica | reverse complement strand
CCTACATAGGGTTTCCAAGGAGTGGATATTGGATGTGAACTATTGATCTTGAAGTGAGGACAGTAAGTCTTTACAGGAGCAGAATGCCTCATCTTTCTCCCACAAAACCGCTGGTAGTTTCAAACTGCCGACCTTGAGGTTAGCAGCCCAATTCATAACCACTACGCTACCAGAGTTGCTTATATATATCCTTATATAAAAACCAATGGGATACACACATTCAACTCATCTATTTGCTATTACTGCCCTTACCTATCTGGAGTCCTGGTGTGGCACTATAGGATAAGTATTCGACTACTGACCGAAAGGTCAGTGGCTCAAAGCGACCATTTTCTCCTTGAAAATTCTATATAATACAGGATCACTATAAGTTGGAATCGACTTGATGGTATCTGGTGGATCAGCAATGTTTGGATAATAGTAAGGTAAAAAGACAAACAACTGATAAACTATTATATATTGTTTTGATAAATTTATTTTGCTTGCCATTCTTTAGCTATACTGTGTGATCAAGATTTTTTACATAATTTGTCTTCTGTTAAATCAATGATCCAAACATAAAGATGTAATCATATACAGTGAAAAACCTGTAAGAGCCGGAATGCAGAGGGTCTACCTTGTTTATCTGGGTCTTGAAAGAGTCCCACATGTGACAAGTTTCACTTTTCTATTTGTTCCAATATTCATTTTGGTAAAAAAAAAAATTGAGTTTTCCTTCTCTGACAGGTTTCTTCGTTACACAGTTTCTATATTTCACAGGTTTAAATACCTAGTTTTTAATATTTGTCTACATTTTTGTCAAAATTACATATCAAAATAAATAAGAGGGTCATTTATAACATACATTTTCAAAATTGATATTTTTTTCTTCAAAAGTACTTAAAATTATAATTTATAAAGTTAAACAGTGCCATGGAGCCAATTCATAGTGACCTTGTGTAGGGTTTCCAAGGAGTGACTAGTGAGTTTGAACCACTGACCTTGTAGTTCAAATCAACCTTGTAGTCTGGTGCTTTATCCCTTAGCACCACAATAATTATTTTTAAAGTTGAAGATTTTCATTTAATTTCTTAAAAATAATTTATTGCAATCTATGTTTATAAAGTGCATTAAAAGAAGTGGCAAAGAACAAGGCACCAGGAATTGATGTAATAAAAATTGAAATCTTTCAAGAAAGTGAGGCTGCACAAGAGGCACTCACTCATCTCTGCCAAGAAATTTGGAAGACAACTATCTGGC
>NW_006408838.1:1054064-1062428 GCF_000296735.1 Chrysochloris asiatica | reverse complement strand
AACTGGTCTTCCTTATAGGATTATAGCTAGTATCCTATCACAGACAGTGTCTATTTCAAATAGATCTTGAAATGTTCTTTTTAATGATGAATGCAACACCATTCCTCTTCATTATGTCATTTCCGGCACAGTAAAACATGTGGTTGCCAGATTCATAATAGCCAAGAGCAATTCACTACAGCTCACTAATGCCTAAGATATCAATGTTTATGTGTTCCATTTCATTTTTGACAACTTCCAATTTTTCTAGATTGACACTTCATGCTACCATGTTCTGACTTTTAATGGATGTTTACAGCTGTTTTTCTTCATTCTAAGTTGAAAATGAAGGTCTTGAAGGCTTTAGTCCATTTGTGTCCTCATGATCAACTCTACTTTAAGGAGGCAGCTCTTCTCGAGTGGTATTTTGAGTGCCTTCCAACCTGAGGGACTCATCTTCCATCATTACATCTGACAATATTCTGGTGCTCTTCACTAGGCTTCAATATTCAATATTCTGCAATCTGACGGTTGTTGTTGTTAAGTGCCATCGAGTCGGTTCTGACCCATAGCGACCCTGTACAGGGTTTCCGAGGGTGTAAATCTTGACGGTAGTCCACTGCTATTCAGAAGGTTTTCACTGACTAAATATTCTGAAGTGGTCCATTTCTCCTGCTGTTATTTAAAATACCAGTGGTACAGCTTTCAGAATCACAGCATTCAAGCTACCACAATACAACAAACTGACCGATGACTTGTGGATGTTGAACTTCATTGGGAAATAATAGTATGGCACTGTAAGATAAGCACTGAACTGCTAATATAAGGTCGGTAGTTCAAACCCATCAGAGGCTCATCTGAAACCGTATACAGAGTTATTATGAATCTGAATTGGCATGACAGCACTTACCAACAATAACTTGTTTCAAGGTATTACATTGGTCCTATCTGACAAAAAAATAATATGACATGTTCAAATTATTTATATTTTCTTTCTTAAGAGAGTCTTCTGATCAAATCCTCCCTGTATGCCAAAGGAATGCCTGTATTTGATATGGGTAGTGACACAACCCATTAATTTTCATGGAATTTTGGGCAGTCATCTTTCCTTATAACGGAATTAGGCAAAGATGTTGGGACCAACTAACTTGGACTACAAAAACATTTTGCAGTTATTGAACTCTGGATGTTGACTGATTTAGTAAAGATCAAGAAACAATCTATGGGTAGAAAATTTGACTAAACTAGTGTTCCACCATTCGTCTGTCAGATTGTCCTACTGTTGTGGCTTGCATGCTACTGTGAGTCTGAAACCAATGCCACAGTTATTTTAAATACCAGCAGGGTCACCCACAGTGATCAGATTTCAGCTGAGCTTCCAGAATAAAACAGACTAGGAAGAAGGAGAGATGGACCACTTGCAAATATTTAGTAGCTGAAAAAGTTAATAGCAATGGAACATGGTCAGATAGCCCAACAATAAGGAATATGGAAGCATGATAAGAAGCATAAATATATTGTCAGATACAGTGCTGAAAAGTTAGCCCCTCAGGTTGGGAGGCCCTCAAAATTTAACTGGGGAAGGGCTGCATTCTCAAAGTAGAGTTGACATATTATGATGCAGTTGGAGTAAAGATTTGGGCACCTTCATTTGCTGATGGGATATAACTGAAAATAAGGAGAAATTGCTGTAGACATCCATTAATAATCAGAACATGGACTATATGAAGCATGAATCTAGGAAAATGAAATGGAATGCGTAAACATCAATTTCCAAGGTATTAGTGAGCTGCGCTAGACTGGTATTGGCCATTTTGAATCCAAGAATCACATCGTTTATTACACTAGGAATGACAAATTAAAGAGGAATGACATCACATTCATCAGCAAAAGGAACATTTCAAGGTCTATCTGTACTGCAACACTGTCTGTGATAGAATAATTTTGATAAACTGCAAGAAAAATCAACTAATACAACTATTATTCAAATTTACAACCACTAAAGCCAGTTTTAGAATGGTTTAAAATTTTAAAAAGGTGTGTTACAAGGCTGTATTCTTTCACCATACTTATTCAACCTGTATGCTGAGCAAGTAATCTGAGAACCTGGGTTATATGAAGAAAAACATGGCATCAGGATTGGAGGAAGACTCATTAACAACCTGTGATATGCAGATGATACAACCTTGCTTGCTGAAAATGAAGAGAACTTAAAACATTTACTGATGAAGATCAAAGAGCACAGCCTTCGGTATGGATTACATCTCAATGTCAAGAAAACAAAAATCCTCACCACTGGACCAATAAACAACATTCTTATCAATGGAGGGGCTAATTTTTCATTCTTCATGGATCAACTATCAACACTCAAGGAAGCAGCAGTTAAGACTTCAAACGACATATTGCACTAGGCAAATCTGCTGCACAAGACCTTTTTAAAGTGTTGAAGAGCAAAGATGTCAGCTTGAGGACTAAGGTGAGCCTGACCCAAGCCATGGTATTTTCAATAACCTCATATGGTGAGGTCCATGTATATAGTCAGTCCAGTTGTTGTAATTCTAAATCTAATTTCCTTTTGACTAAACTCCAGTGTCCTAATACAATATATAATAATGTATTTGGAATGATAATATATTTGTCAAAATGAATACTACTGACCCAATGTAAATTATAATTATGAGGAAAGTTTGTATATGGCTTTATCAGTCACCAAACTGACCCTTTTGAATTTATTTGGGATAAGGTTTCACTCTCACAGACTCCAACATTCAAAATATTAGAAACTATGGAATCCACACTCATCAGTTTATACATGAGTGGTAGTGATTTTTCTACCTGTCTCTACCTGGATCTCTTTAAGACTGTGTCACACATGAGAAACAACAGGTCAAGTTTTGGCTAATTATTGGGATTATTTCTCTAAAGGACAAATGAGAGAAAAAACCCATCAAGTTTCTTAAGGAACTGATCCCTGAAACTGTGACTCATTTTCAAGGAAGAAAATATTTTTCATTAATACCTAATACACTGAATAAGTGTCATGCTGGGTAAGATGGAGAGTCAGAGAAAAAGAGGAAGATCCCCAACGAGATGGATCGGCCAGTTGGCATCATTGATGGCGTCAAGTGTGGTAGCGGTAGTGAGGTTGGCCCAGGATCGGACATTGTTTCATTCTGCTGTGCATGGGGTCACTATGAGTGGCACCTGACAACAACAACACCAAATAACGATTTACTATTTTGCAATATAAGTATAAATTCTTATTTTGATCTCTTTTATTCACATGAAGGATAATTGGGAAGGGGGTCTGATTTATTTATAAATATTATGATAGCATAATATTTATAAATAAAATATGACTCAGTTGAGCTGGTAACACTTCCTCCCTGTCTCCCACTCTCCAAAGTGTTGCAAGCTTACCTTTAAGTTTAAAAATAGAACAGCTTTGCTGAGTCACTAATAAACTTCTGCCCGATGCCTCACAAGAATATTTTAGCTCCATAGCAATATTTAAGAGCTTGTCTTCCTGAGCCCACACTTCTGTCATAGAATCAGATCCCAATTCCATGATAGCTCTTAGAACACTATCCTGATTTATTAGACAATTGTCAATGACTTAGAGATACCTGCTCACATTGGCTTAGTAATGGGACTTCCCTCCTTGCAGAAGTAGAAAGGAGATAATCTGCCTTAGTTCCATGGGTCACCAAATTCCCCTTATTAGAAATCAGTTTGAAAAGAACCTTCATTCCATAGGAACATTAAGACTCAGATAGACATTTGAGGCTGGATCAGACTTAGAGGTTATGAACATAGCTCCTCATTTTATTCTTGAAAACAAACATTTAGCAGCAGTTTACTGTACTAGGAGCTAAAGATAAAACAAAGAAAATAATTGATATGGTGTCTTACCTTCTCAGGGCTTAGTTGCAAGAGTAGGGAAAGTCTGATCCCTGGACATTGGTGGTGATGGTGGTTATGTGCCATGGATTTGGTTCCAACTCATAGCGACCCTGTACAGAGTTTCCAAGGCTGAAAATCTTTATGGGAGCAGAAAGCCTCATCTTTCTTGTATGGAAGAGCTGGTAGTTTAGAACTGCTGACCTTGAGGTTAGTAGCCCTACTTGTAACCACTATGCTACCAGAGCTCCTTCTTTGGACATTAGAGATATCCAAATCAAACAATAATATGATATCATTTCACCCCAGCATTAATATAAAAGTCCAAAAGAAACAGAAAACAAGAAATGCTGGTGAGGATGTGGAGAAACTGGGACCCTCCTACATTGCTGGTGGGACTTTAAAGTGGTACAAACACTGTCTAAAACGATATGGTGCTTCCTCAAAAATTTGGAAATAACAATATTGTATGAGCCAGCATTTCCTCTACTTGATACGCATCCTCAGGAAATAAGAGCCATGTAGATATATGCGCATTGATGTTCACTGCAGCGCTATTCAAAATAGCAAAAAGATGGATACCGCCATCAATGGAAGCATGGATAAACAAAATTTGGTATATTCACCTAATGGAATACTATGTAACATAGAAGAACAATGATGAATCTTTGAAACAACTCATAGCGTGATGAGCCTGGAGGATATTAAGCTGTGTGAAATTAGTCAATCACAAAATGATAAATATTGTATGCGATCACTATTGTAGAAATTCAAGAAAAAATTTTCATGTAAAAAGAAATATCCTTGAATGGTTACCAGGAATAAAAAGGATGGAAGATTAACTTATGGCTAGAGTGTAGACATTTGTCAATACAGGTGATGGGGAAGGCAAAATAGAATAAAAGGGAAGTTGGCAGAAGAATAATGAAGACAGGTGAAGACACAAGGAGGAACACAGGGATTAAAGGGAATAGAGGTAAATATTGTTAGATATATAACCCTGTAACAACAGTGTTCTGTAGATATATACATAGACAGTTACACAGGTTGACTCAGTGTGAGAGAGAAAGTGGTATCATACACACCAATACATAAGGGTTTAACAGAGGATATTTATACATGGGTATTTACCTTTGCTGCAAACACATATAAATATGGTGGAGTATCCAAAGGAAAGATGATGAAAACTTCTTAGATATTACCAAATATCTTAAGATAATGTGTTGCTGGGCTAGGGGGCTCAAGACCATAGTTTCAGGAGACACCATGGTCAATTGACCTAACATAGTCCACAAAGACATTGTTCTACATCCTATTTTAGTGAGTAGTGACTGGGACCTTAAAAGCTCATTAGCATCCATCTAAGGTGCAACTATTGGTCTCTCTATGTGTAGAAACAAGAAGAGTGATGAAAATTGATGATGACTGAAATCAGTTAGTCCAATGAAGTAATAGAACATGTGAACACTAGTCTCCATGACTATGAGACCAGAATAACTAGATAGTGCCTGGCTACTACTACCCACTGTTCTGAAAGGAATGACATTAGAAAGTCATGAATAAGGTTGACACAATGTGGAACAAACCTCAAAATTATTAAAACAAAACAAAAACCCTGGGTTTATTGGTCAATAGAAGATTGGAGGACCCCAAGACTGTTGCCCTCTACCACCTTTCAGGTTTGGAACTCAACTCAACCTGGTGGCCCAATTTTCCACTAAGTGATAGCTAGCTATATAGGGGAGACAACACTAGTAAGGTATGATAACCATGGAAAGGTCAATCATTCAATATCAAAAGGGCAACATTTACCTAAGGACAAAGTTCAGAAGGTTTGGGAAGGAGACAGAAATGGAAATTAGAACCATAGGGAGGAAATGGGGAAGCTCTTGTTACAAGAAGGGAATTGTAATCCTTGAGATGAAACAAATATATGATTTGTTAAATGTAGAACAGATGATCTGTGCTGTAAACCGTCACTCAATTTGCAATAATAAGTTTCAAAAAAAATTTTTTGGGGACGAAAACTGGCAGAATTTTGTCCATTTCTTTCTGATACAGTGACGCTGTGTACAACTTTGATCTTTTATGCTTTCTACATCATTCAATATTTTGCCCATAGAACTCTTCCATATTGCAAGCCAAGAACTTTTCTTCAATTCTTTTAGTTTCAGAAATGCTGAGTATATTCTTCCCTTTGGGTGATCTAACTCCAGGTCTTTGCACATTTCATTATACTACTAGACTTTGTCTTCTCCAACTGCCCTATGAAATTTTCGGTCTAGTGGAAGGTCAGAGAAAAAGAGGAAGAACCTCAATGAGATGGACTGACACCATGGCAGCAGCAATGGTCTCAAGTGTAACAACAATTGTGCAGATGGCACAGGATTGAGCAGTATTTCCTTATGTTGCGCATAGGGTCACCATGAGCTGGACCTGACTGAATGACTCCTAACTACAACAGATAGTTTCACAGAGCAGTTTCAGTCATTGTTGTTGTTGTTGTGAAATGTCATCGAGTCAGTTCCCACCCATAGAGACCCTGTATAGGGTTTCCAAGGAGCAGCTGGTGAACTTGAACAGCCGACCTTGTTCAAACGGCTTTGCAGTCTGGCACATTAACCCACAGTGCCACACCTAGACTACATGATTTTTAGGCATGACTTCCAACCACGCCTGCTATAACTGTTGGTATACAAATCTGCTATCTCAGAGAATATCCTATAGGTAGGTCCAGGAAGGTATGGGGTCCATCTACTTTCAAAGGTTCTTCATTCCTTCCAACTAGGAAAATGATGTGAAAATGATTTTGTGTTTTTTTGTTTTTCAGAAAGATAAGAAAAATGAATTTATAAATCTAAGGAAAAGTACACCACTTTTATATTAGTGCCTTCCTAGCAATCAGCTTCATCCAAAAAAAAAAGCCAAATGTAGAACTTTTACCATAAGTTTTGCTCTGAATACCTACTAAGGTGCTGTCATATCTTCTGAGTTGCATAGTTCATAAAATCTCAAACCTGAGCAAGGCACAAGAGATTTTTGTGAGTTGAATTGCAATGTTCCACCAGGCTTTGAAAGAAGACCTCAGAGAGTTCCAAATAATTAAATCACTTACATTTCAGAAACAGGAAATAGAGTAAAAGGCTCTCAAACATATCTTGTTCTTGCAGGCTTATCAGAAATTTGACATAAAGTAGTGAAAGAACAAAAGAGAGTTATCTAGAAACACTTGGGCATAAAATTTAGAAAAGCCAATGCTCCAACACTTGAAAATTCTATTTAAAATTTTCCTTTTCATTTAAAAGTAATGTAAGTACAAAATAAGACATTGAGAAACAGTTAAATGAAGGGAAACTTTATTTAGTTGCTTCTTGACTTTTCCTGAGATCAAATAAACTTGTTGAGTGAATATGAGAGGAAGGGAAATTTTTTCATTTACTTGAAAAACATACCAACCATGTAGATACTAATAAATATATATTATTTATGGAGTATATTTTTGTGTCCAGGCCTGGAAAAATCTAGCAATATACCTTTGTTGATTTAATCATATGATTGTTACGATAAGGTCAAATTAGCCCATGATTAGATAATTAGCTAATGTCTCCCCAGAATATATATATTTATTTATTTATTTAAAATGTCAACTAAATATTAGAGAAGAAGAGGGAAAAAAAAGAGTATCAATATGAACATTTATATTGATGATAACATGATTTACTATTATATAACATATAAGGAGTCCTTGTGTGGCACCATAGGATAAGAACTTGACTTCAAGATCAGTTTGAACTGCAAGGTTGGAGGTTCAAACTCATCAGCTCCTCCTCAACAACACTATGCAGAGTCGCTTTGAGTCAGAATCAGCTCAACAGCATTTAACAAGAACAAAATACATATAATATGACATACTATATAAAGAGCTCTGGTAACGTAGTGGTTACGAGTTGGGCTGCTAATCTCAAGATCAGCAGTTCAAAACTACCAGCTGTTCCACAGGAGAAAGATGAGGCTTTTTGCTCCCATAAAGATTTATAGCCACAGAAACCCTATACAAGGTTGCTGTGAGTCGGAACTGAATCCATGGCACACAACCACCACCACCATTATGTAAATATGAGGTTTATTCATTTATATTACTAATATGTCAATGTTAATTCAATAATTAATAGAAATGGATCACCTTGTGAAGGTGATGACAAGGAGATACCCAAAGCATGGAATAATACATAAATTTATAAATACAGTCTTTTCTCTTAAGCAATCATCCCAACATGTTCACACACTTATCTTTCAAACTAATTGGCTTTGATGTTTCATCAGTCCCTTCCTCTGTTATTCTATCTCTCCAAATAATATAACCACATAAGAGTCCTTCTTGTTTCTTGTCTTAGGTTGGGCATCCAAACAGACTTTTAAAAAATGCTTGAGAGGATACAATGGTGGATGAATTGTTGTTGTTAAGTGTCATCATGATGGTTCCTA
>NW_006408838.1:1051727-1052707 GCF_000296735.1 Chrysochloris asiatica | reverse complement strand
TACAGCCTTGGAAACCCTGTACAGGGTCACTATGAGTCGGAACCGACTCCACGGCACATAACAACAACAATTGTATTGTTCATGAAGCGTGGTGACTCTAGGATAAGCACTGGACTGCAACCCACAAGGTTGGCACTTCAAGTCCTCCAGTCACTTCATGCTCCCACAAAGATTTATTTACAACCTCAGAAACCCTATACAGGGTCATTATGAGTTGCAATGGAGTCAACTGTAGATAATTACAACTGGAACAATACCTTTTTTTTTTTTTAATTCATCCTCTTTATTCTGCTTTCATAGTAGTTTAAAGGCAGATGTCCTTTGCTTTACCATCTATATAGACATTGATCCAGTTCCAAAAGAATTTCATGCCTGAGTTGAATTCAGATTAGTCTAATCATTTACCACAATCATTAACAATATAATCAGAGATCAGAAAATTTTAGTTTTTCTGCTCTTTAGTATTCTAGTTTGGATGCAAAATATTTCTATGAAATAAGCTATTCTTTGTGTTTCTTCCACCATTCACCTGTCAGTTTGTTGTACTATGTTTGCTTGTGTGCTCTTGTGGTGCTGGAATCTCTTCACTAGGGTTTCAAATACCAGTAAGGTCACCCATGATATGTAAATTCAGTGAAACTTTCAGACGAAAACATATGAAGAAGAAAGAGGTGGTACAATTCTGAAAACTAAGCCAATGCAAAGCTTACAAATAGCAGTGGAACACTGCTTTACTCAGTGCTAGAAGATGAGCCCCTCATGTTGGAAGGCACTCAAAATACAACTGGGATGGAGGTGCCTTTTCTAAGTAGAGTCAACCTTAATGATTTTAATGATATGAATGGAGCAAATTTTGGGGACCTTCATTTGCTAATGAGTCAAAATGAGAAGAAACAGCTACAAACACACGTTAATAATAAAAATGCAGAATAGACAAAGTATGAATCTAAGAAAGTTTGAAGTAGTCAAAAAATTAAATG
>NW_006408838.1:1049384-1050682 GCF_000296735.1 Chrysochloris asiatica | reverse complement strand
CTAAAGCAAATGGAAGAAATGGGGAAGTCAAAGAGTTCAACAGAAAATTTCAAAGGGCAGCTCAGCTTGAGAAGACAAAGTCAAGTATTATAATGAAATGTGCAAAGATCTAGAGTGAGAAAACCAAAGGGGAAGAACATGCTCAGTGTGTCTCAGGCTGAAAAAAACTGAAAAAAAAAAAAAAGACTCAGTTTGCAGTGGTGAAGGATTATGTTGTTGCTAAGAGCTGTCATGTTAGTTCAGACTCACACAGACCCTGTATAGAGTTTCCAAGGCTTTATTTAGATCTTTGTTGAAGCAGATAGTCTCATCCTTGCTCCGACAGAATGGCTAATGGGCTTCAACAGCTGACTCTATGGTTTACAGTCCTCTGTGCATACTGAGAACTATCTATATGGGATCAAATTGATAACAGCAACTCTAAAAGTAGGTAGGAACCTTGGCATGGAGGAAAAATTTGAAGAATGTAATCAATTTCATATGTAAAAACTATAGCATTGGTGTATGTTATTATTAACAACAAAATAAAAAGAATAAAGAAAACACACACACACAAATTTGTCCACTTTAAAAAACAAACAAACATTGTGAGGGGGACAGGGGATGGGATAGTAGAGCACAGGGTAGGGAATAGACACATCATAGTTTCAGTGTTGGGGAGGGCAATACACAAGAAGAGGGGAAGAGATGGAAGAACAAGGTAGATAGGGGAACTCTGAGGCAAACATGATTATGAAAATCTTGTAAGCCTGTCTTTAGTCTATAACTGATTGGAATGCCTAAAAGGGGTTCTAGAACTTGTCAGTAAAATAGGCTTCCTGCAGAAGCTTTGTAGTCTTCAGAACCTTAGGTGGAATAGCCCCATCCAGAACCTTCTGAGGTGGGACACTTGAAAGGAAAAGCAGACCAGCTTGGAACAGCTAGAGGAACAGAAGATACTTCTTGAAAGAAAGACCAGCAGAAAAAGTCCAAAACAAAAAAACAGTATGATTGGCTACTACAAGAATAAGCAAGTTGTTCACTGGGGAGCCATCAAGGAATAGCAATCAAGTACCTTCAGACAAACCCCCCCTCCAAGACTGAAACTCCAAGGGAACACATGAGCAGGCATGTAAGCTTACTGGCGATCATGTTGGTTGCCTGGTGAGTGGAAGAAGGGAAAATGCAGCAACGAAGACATGGACAGAGTTTGACCACTTTCTATAGACTCCTGTCAACCTGGAGATGAGAGAGAAAAGGAAGAGCTAGTTGCTTTGAAGTGTTGTGAGACCTGGAGACTCCTGAGCTCATGGACAAGG
>NW_006408838.1:1029428-1048034 GCF_000296735.1 Chrysochloris asiatica | reverse complement strand
TCAGTACTATCACATACAAGTAAAAATTTTCTGAAGATAATTCAAAATGACTGCAACAGTGTATCAACAGAGAAACTGTCAGAAATTCAAGCTGATTCAGAAGAGGATGTGGAACTAGGGTTATCATTGCTGACATCATATGGATCTTGGCTGAAAGCAAAGAATACCAGAAAGATGTTTACTTGCTATATCTGTTATCCACAGGCTTTTGACTGTGTGTTTCATGATGCTATAGATAACATTGTCAAGGAATACGCAGTCACTGTATCAAAAAGAATTATTTGGCATTCAACCATCTCAAGAAATAGCATATGATCAAGAACTGATGGCATTGATTGAAGAAATCCCAGTTTCATGGAGGCATTGTCAAAAAAAAAAACAAGACTTCAGTAATTGATAGACTACCAATTGAAATGTTTCAACAAATGGATGCTCTGCTGAAGGTGTTCACTAAAAAAAAAATTTTTTTTGGAAGATCAGGAAGATATCCATAGTTGTGCCCATTCTAAAGAAAAGTGACCCAACAGAATGCAGAAAGCATCAAACAATACCATTAATGTCACACACAAGTGTGATTTTTCTGAAGACAATTCAAAAGTAGTTGTAGCAGTACATTGACAGGGAATGGTCAGAAGTTGAAGCTGGATTTTGAAGAAGATATGGAACAAGGGTTATCACTGTTGATATCAGCTTGATGTTGACTTGAAGCAGAGAATATCAGAAAAAATGTTTACCTGTGTTTCATTTACTATGCGGAGGTACTAGATTGTGTGAATCATAATGAATTATGGATAACATTGCAAATAATTCCAGAACAGTGTATTGTGCTCATATATATCTATTCATTGTGCAGAACCTATATATATCCTAAGAGGCAATCATTCAAACAAAATAAATACTGCATGGCTTAAAATCAGGATAGGTATGTTTCAGGATTGTTATCTTTTCACCATACTTGTTAAATCTGCATGCTGAGCAATAATCTGAGAAGATGAACTATATGAAGAGTTCGGCATTGGGATTCCAGATAGGTTTAGTAACAATCTGTGATATGCAAATGATACAACCTTGATTGCTGAAGGTGAAGAGGACTTGAAGCACTTACTGATGAAGATAAAAGACTATATTCTTCAGTATGGATTACACTTCAACATAAAGAAACAAAAATCCTCAGAACGGAAGCAAAAACATCATGACAAAAGAAGATTGAAGTTGTGAAGCATTTTCTATTCTTGGATCCACAATCAATATTCATGGAAGCAGCAGTCAGAAATTAAAAGACATATTTCATTGGTCAAATTTGAAGCAAAGCGCCTCTTTAAAGTGTTAAAGAGCAAAAAAAGTCATTTGATGAATTAAGGTGCACCTGCCCCAAGCCATGGTTATTTTCAATCACATTATATGAACATGAAAGCTGCACAATGAATAAGAAAAGGTCAACGAAGAATTGATGAATCTGAATTGTAGTGTTGGCAATGATATTGCATATACCATGGACTGGCAAAAAATGAACAAATCTATATTGGAAGAAGTACAGCTGGAATAGTCCTTTGAGTTAGAATGGCAAGATTTCATCTCATGTACTTTGGACATGTTATCAGGAGGGATCAATCCCTGGAGAAGGACATCATGCTTGGTAAAGTATAAAAAAACCAAACTCAATGCCATTGAATTGATTCTGATCCTATTTAAGGTTTCTGAACTTGCAAATCTCTGTGGAAGCAGACAATGTTATCTTTCTCCCTTGGAGCAGCTGATGTGTTTGAACTGCCAAACTGTGGTTAACAATCCAGTGCTCATCCTATAGTGTCACCAGGGCAGACTGATAAAATAAGGGGTCAGTGAAAAAGAGAAAGACCATCAGTAAGATAGACTGACTCTGTCTGCAACAATAGTTTCAAGCATAACAATGATTGTGAGAAGGGTGTAAGACTGGGCTGTGTATATACATAGGATGCGATGAACCAGAATCCATTGCATGACACCTAAGTGGTTCTTTAGTTAATATTAGTTTACCTCGGATACATAATAAGGTATCCCAAACCAAAATTGGTGCATTTGAATTATGGTGTTGGAGAACAATATTGGACTGCCAAAAGAACAAACACATCTGTGTTAGAAGATATACAGTCATAATGTTCCTTAGAAGCCAAGAGAGCAAGCTTTCATGTTTCATACTTTGGACTTACTTTCAGTAGAGACCAGTTCCTGGAGAAGGACATCATGCTTGGTAGAGGGAAGAGTCAAAGAAAAAGAGGAAGGACCCCAAAAAGATGGATTGACATAGTGGCAGCAGCAATGAACTCGAACACAGCAACAATTATGAGTATGGTGCAGGATTGAAAAGTGTTTCTTTCTGTTATACATAGGGTCTCTAGGAGATGAAAGCAACTCGATGACATCTAACAACAATATCCTAAACCAATGACTACTGGAACCCATACAACTGGTTGAGCACAATGATTGAGTGTATCAATAAATTGTGCTGCTCTTTTTTAGTCTCCAGAACTTTTGAAACCATTTTTTAAAACCCTTCCTAGTCATTCTATTTAGTTGAGGGTGGAATCAATTTCTAAAATGGTGAACTATTTCTTTGCCTTTCTTGGAATCATGAAAATGGTACTTTTGAATGCAATGTAGTATATATTATCTAATTAATTATAATTAATTTCTGCAGTCCACAACAAACAAATAAGGAAAAACAGAGGATGCCTATTCCTTCAGAAGAATTGCCAAGAAGATTGGACCTATGGTTTTTCTATAGTTAACATAAGGTCAGCATAAATTAAATTATGTAATAATAAAAATCATTATCATTTGATTTGGAAGGCAATCTACTTCTCCTTCAAAGATTATATCTAAAAGACATAAAGATTAAACAAATAAATCTCCACAATGTTTTATAAATCACCAATGTAAATGTCCCATGATTTTTAAATTAGAAGAAAAAAATTAGTATCATGGAGAAGTATACAGTAATACATCTCATTACATATTCGCATTATAATTTAACATTAGGTGGACCTTTCTTATCTCTTTTGTAGTTAATATTCCTATTAAGATAGAGCTGTCAGTAAAAAAAAAAAAAAAAAAATACAGTGGTCCCTTTAAAGTCATACAACATAGTTTTGATGTAATGATTATGGATCAGAAAATCTCTCTGAATTTTGTGTTACTCTGAACTGGATGTAAAACACTGCTGATTTTTGTTCTCAGATTCAAGAGAACAACTCCTCCAGTTTTTTTTTTTTTTTTTTTTTTTCAACTTCCTCTGAATCTAGGACTCAGACATAAATCCATGAGAGCTAAGCTGATGACAGAGTGACATCTCATATTGTATTTATAGTCACTCATTCTCCCTATCCTATTCCTGGAGAAAAGCATGCGCACCAGATATCAGTTTGGTCCTTTATGCAAATACAGTTTTGGTGGTCATTCTTTTCAATCTCATAGATATGCCCAGGCATGTCTTTTGCCCAGAGCATACAAATTAGATTTAAAATAAGCTATTTGACAAGAGAAATATACCTACCCCTGCCTTCTGATTTCCAACAATGGAGCTCAATGATTCCCATCTGCAGCTTCAAGATGCTAAGACATTTACGATTACTTCTGTTTCATATTTAGGAACACTTTGTACAATATCTTCAAGCATTGCATGCCAACACTTCGTGCTAGTTGCCCTCTGGCTTTTGTTCCCTACATTAATATCAGGACTTCTGTCTGTAGCCAAGTCCCATATTTTTACTGAGATCAGAAAGCTGGAGCTTGATTACTGCCTCAGTAACTTGTACATGGTCTCAGGACCCCAACAAATTGCATCTACAATAGCCTCTTCTGCCCTAGGGGACTCATCAAATAAAGAGGGTTGACCTTTTTCAGGCTCACCTTGTTCATCATTTGTGAAGGTCTGAGTTTTTCTTCTGGCACAATGCTTCATGCTGCAACAGGAAACCCGTTTGGATTCCATAGGAACAGCTATGAAATCCATGAGCAAAGTTCAGACTTGATTCGGTGGACAATGAGAAGTCATGCTAAGTGCTTAAGCAGGAATGAGAAATAATGAAAGTGGCTTTAGGAAGTTAAATGTGGCAAGAGCAAGGCTAATGAATAAATACACATAAATATGTCTTTTATGTACATTATCAAGTACAATCTATCCTACCTTTACTTTGCAGTGGATACAGGTTTACTTTGCTCTATCCTTTTCCATGAAAGTGAAACAGAAATAAAGATTTTTGAGGACTGATTATTCCTCATCTCACCAGTTTTATTATTTATATATTGCTTTCCATCTTAAACACACACACACACAAACCTGCTGCCTGCATAATAAAATGTGATGGCAATAGGCCCTTAGAAAATGCTCAGAGTAAAATTGAATCCAACTTGGGCTTTCTCAAGTATCTTAAATGTTTTTCCAAATGTTTGAGCTCCAAAACATTTCAAGATGCATTTAGTAGGATGTTTTCCATTTCTTGCTTACACCCAGGTGGGCTTTAAAGAAAATAGGATCCAAGCATTCTGATTCTTTCACATTTCAGGAAGCCAAATGCAATTCTGAAAGATTAATACCAACAAAACCTTTTTAATTCTTAATGGGTTTTTTCTTTCTCTCTCTCTTTCTCTTAAAAAGGGAAATAGGAATTCTAATGCAAACCAAGTCAGAATTCTCCAAGTATAAGTAGAAATTCAAACCATAGATATTCAACTCAGTTGAACACTTTTTTTCTCCCTAGTTATTTGTTCATATCCCTGGTGGCATAGTGGGTTAGCATTGGGCTGCTAACAGCAAGGTTAGTAATTTGAATCCACCAGCTGCTTCTCAGAAGAAAGATGAGCTTTATGTTCCTGCAAAGATCTATAGACTCAGAAACAAGGTCCCTATAAGTTGCACATCAAGTCAACAGGCACACAACCACAAAACCATAACCAGTGATGTGTTCATCTCTCTTGTACTCTTTAAGAGACATTTCATACCCATGGTTTAATTCCAACCTTTAAATATTGGAGTCCATTTTCACTGCCACAGCAGAGTTCAGCTAAGTCAGTCAGTGCATAATGATTTTTCATCAGACAATGGTAGAAAATAGATGTGGGTATAGATTTTACCCCAAGTCCAAAACAGAGTAAAAGGAATAGCCATGAGGATGCCTGGGGTAGAAAGGCATTGAAGAAAAACAGTAAAAAAAAAAAAAAATTTTTTTTTGACTTAAAGTATACCAGATTCTATTAAAAACTCTTAAGGAACCTAGAAATGTCTGGCTTTGTGAAATAAGTTTAGAAAGTAGAAAGTTTTCAGCTATGTGACCTTGAGCTCTTTTGGATCTCCATGAGTCAGAATCAAAAATGAGAACACAACTGTTTTGGTTTCCATACACAGGAGTCGTCAGAATGGTTTGTAGTTATATAAATGACCAGCTTAAGTAGTGGGAGATGGGAAAGGTAGAGTATCTAATAACATGGCTGTTGTTAAGTGCTGTTGAGTTGATTCCAACCCATAGCAACCCTGTATAGGGTTTCCAAGGAGCAGCTGGTGAGCTTGAACCACTAACCTTGTAGTTCAAACGACTTTGTAGTCTGACACATTAGACCACAGCGCCACACCAGGACTCCAATAACATGGTACAAATGTTTATTTTTAAAGACTGGAGAAAAATATAGTAAAAATAAATACACCTTATGAGAAGCAAATAATGGAATATAAAACTCTAGATTTGGGTATTAACTCTATAAATTTAGCAGCTGAGTGAGCAAAGTGAGTCACTGAGATGCTCCAACTCAGCTTTGCCCTTTGAATACAGGGGTAATGATATCTACTTTATAAGGCAGTCATTTTAGAGACTGTACTTCATGCCTTTCATACTGTGTCTGTCTCCTTTTTCCATTTGGAAGTCAGAGACATACGACTTTTCTATCCAACATCTTCTTAAATCCCACCAAGTGGTTGGGTAGGGTAATGCAAATAAGGTGTATTGGACTCTAAGGTTGTGATTGGTTAGTGCTACCAAAGGAGCTCTGGTAGCGTAGTGGTTACAAGTTGAGCTATTAACCTCAAGGTCAGCAGTTCGAAACTACAAGCTGTTCCGTGGGAGAAAGATGAGGTGTTCTGCTCCTGTAAGGATTTACAGCCTCAGAAACCCTGTGCAGGGTCACTATGAGTTGGAATCGACTCCACGGTACTTAACAACAACAACAACCATTCATATAGGCTTAAAAAGAGCCATCTCAGAAGCTGGAATTGACAATTCCAGGACCATCAAGAAGGAAGAGCAGGAGTGCAGCATGAGCTATCTACCTAGAAAAGTAGAACAGAAGAGACAAAGACCGAGATGATGACGCGGGGAGACCTATCAGCTTCGGGCTATAGGTTCATTGACTGAGTAAAGCTGAGTGCCTACAGGCAGGAGACTGGCTTGCACAATGTGCCCTTTAGACATTCATAGATTGGCTAAAAGAGCTTTGTAACATTTGCCCAAGCATGGCAGAGGTCAAGGGGCCACGTGGCTAAGAAACCAAAGCCAAGAGTAAGGCATGTCTGACTGGAGAACTACTGTGTCATAAGTTGTTATTGATCCTGAATTGTACTCTTCTCACTTTGTAATAATTGTGAATATTGCTATATGTGGCCATTACAATGGATTATTGAGCCAAGATGTGAAGCAGAAAATGTTCTGGGAGGGATGATGGGTGGTAAAGAAGGTTGTAGGGTAAAACATGTTTGACCTTCATGTCATAGAAATTGGCTTTGTGCTGATTTTGAGTTTGATTCTCTTTCCCCCTTATGAAGCCAGAGGAAGACAGACATGACCCCCCACATGGTTTTTGCAAAGATCTACAGATATTCTGTCCCTAGCACTTTATTAGCAAAGATTTAGATGACCTAAAAAGAGAAATGTAAAATTAAAGTAAATTAAAATGTAAAATTAAAGACCCAGTATTTTTGAAAGAGATGTGATCACTGGTGCTGGAAAATGAATTCCATAGGGAGACAGATAAACAACGGAAAATATTCAGATGTGCTTGGTTTTCCTCATCAGAGGAAAACCGTCTTGGATCAAAGATGCAGAACTGCCCTACATGGGCAATTACAAGTGGCTTTGAACTTATTTACATCTAGACCTACATCTTCCATATAGTCATCAAACCGTTATTGGACTTTATCAGAGACTTAGCCTTTTGGACTAGGGATTGCCAAAGGTGTGAAAGGTATCATCAAATTGCAAGAGGACTTGTTCTTTCTTAGACTTTTCTGGGCCAAACTAACCCTTTGAACTTTCCGGAACATCATTCAAGCATTAAGAGTAGAGAAAGTCAGTATCTTTGTCAGAGAACAGATGGCCCACTTATCGCAAGTGATTTGAAGGGAGTTAGTAAAAAGAGAATATTTTAAAGTCTGGGTAGAGCATTGTTGTTGTTATTGATTTGTATCATTGAGTCAGTTCCCACTCATAGCAATACTGTGTAGGGTTTCAAAGGAGTGGCTGGTGGATTTGAACCACTGACCTTGCAGTTCAAATTTACCTTGAGGCCCTTTGCCTATCCTACAGTGCCACATCAGGACTCTAAGTAGAGCATGTTGTTGTTGAGTACCATCAAGTTGGTTCTGACCCTAGCGACCCTGTATAGGGTTTCTGAGGAGCAGCTGGTGAGCTTGAACCGCTGACTTTGCAGTTCAAATGGCTTTGCAGTCTGGCACATTAACCCACAGCACCACACCAGAATAGGGAAATCAAAAAAGGCTGGGGCTATATGGACCTTAAATATCAAGTTCTGAGGAAGTCTTATAGGTCTCAAGAGGCAAAGAAGTATTTGTGGACAGGGTTTCCTTATAGGACAAAGTCAACTTGTCGTGACACCTTCTTATCATCAGGGAGAAATTCCCCACCCACTCCTTCATTCTATCTCTTAGCATTTGATAAACCCAATTGAAAACCAGAGAGCAAAGTGGTCCTCTGCTCCATACAGGCCTGCCTCACCATGTACACAGCAATACAGAGAATGGATCTCTGGCAAAGGAATAATATCCAGCATCAAGATATCTACTTGTTGCTTGCTAAGACTCACTTAATTTTTCACAGTAATGTTAAGTTCAAAATGGACCTTAGAGAAGATCCAAGATTTAAGAAAGTTGCTCACAGTCACACAGCTAGTAGGTAAGATTCAACAGCAGAGTCCCAGAAAATCTCTCTGTTTGCCACACATTAAACAGGAGGTCAGTGACACCATTCTCAACCTAAATGAGCCAAATCATTGCACAACTCTTCACAATTTCCCCCAGGATATTGTCCAAGTTAAAGAATTATCCTGAATAAATGACAAGTACTGTCCTTTCCTGAACTCTTGTATCTCTACAGTACCAGCTGCTTTCAAAACATCATCAAGCTAAAGAAAACAGGTTAGAGATGAAAATGTGCCTTTGTTCTTTTTTGATGTTCAAGAAAAATATCTCATAATCATAAGAAAGACCACCAGGCTCTCCAGAACAAAGTATCTTACTTCTTGTGAATTAGCAATAAAGAAGTTATTTAAACAAAGTGTATTGTTTGATGATTGACTGCCCCACATATCCTAAAGAATTGATAAGAAAAGACACAGTCAGCAATGCAGACATTAAAAGAAAAAGAATGACAGAAAGAAATCTCCACCCAGAAACAAATAGATTTCCTATAATACTGTGATGCTTCTTGTCCAGTGGAAGGTTTTTGTTTTCTTGTCAATCAATCCCAGCGGATCTTCTGAGGATTGGCCACACCTTAGGCAGGGCAGTGCTCAGGAAGGAATGTGGGAAGGAAGAGGGGAGAGGCCATTTCCGGATGGGTCAACTGCTGGCAAGTGTCTGAACTCTGGGAAAGTTGTGGTGGAGGAATTCCTCTTCTTTAAGAACTCCCAGGGCTGCAAGAACAATGCTGTGAAAGGCTGGTGCTAACTTCCCTGTCCAGCCTTGAGCAATCCAGTCCAACAGCCGTGGGTTATGCCACAACATGCCCTGGACTTGCAGCAGTGTTTCCTTTACTCTCCTAGTTCAATTCAGCTGTGAGCATGTAACACTATTCTGAAAGCAAGTTCTATCCAAGGAAGACAATTAGCTTCAACCAAGATTAAAGCTTAAGAATAATTAAAAATGTAAACTGCTGGAGAGAAATCCTGTTAGGACTTCCAAATTACCAACAGTTTGACTCTTGCCTGATAGCTCTCCCAAGGGAAAGGTGTGTTCTGACTACAAAAGTGATCTCTTTATATGCAATTTCTGATTCATATTCAGAGATATAAGGGCTGTGTTAGAGACTTCCTATATATAAGGCAACTCAGAAATTATGTAACAGTTAAAAAGCCACATTTCTCTATTCTCTGAATGTCTATACCCTTGGAAGGCAGTGCACTGAGCAGACACGTGGAGACCCTCTTTCTCTATTCTCTGAATGTCTATACCCTTGGAAGGCAATGCACTGAGCAGACACATGGACCCTCTTTCTTAGCCAGAGCACCACTGAAACTAACACTCATTTAATGAAGAATAAAACAGACTGTTTGAGGATCCATTTTCTTCCAAGAATAAGCTCTCCTGAGGAAGCATTTAACCATTGTAAGGGTTTCCTGCAGAGGGGAGCCAAAAGAAACCAAGAAAAATCAATAGAAAATGCTTTATTCAAAATAAAATTTCCTACTGCTGAAGAGCTCTTTATTTGGGGGCCTTATTTTCTCCAAAGCTCAGGATACTTGGGTCTTTTCAAGCATTTGGAAACCTCCATGAACATCAAATCTGATGCGCTGGTGACCTCTAGAGGATATAATTTCAGTCCAGGTTCACTGTGATTATTAAAGAATTCATTTCTCTGGGGAAAATGTGAATGTATTATCAATTTTAGATCTGGAAAATAGTTTTTGGCTTTTATGGACACTAGAGATTTCAATAAATTATCTACTTCTAGGTAAAATCTCCAAGGTATCAAATATCCATTTTCCTGTAAATGAGAGAAGTTTGGTGTTGATGAAAATCTAAGAAAAGATAGATTTTTTTTTTTTTCTCTTCCAAGATGTGGCTTACTATCTGACAGACTCCCAACATGACTGAACCATAAAAGTTGATTCCTATGGATTTCTTTAGTTATCTCTAGCTCCCTCTAATCCCTCAGTGCCCTGAAGATTCTTATTAGAATATTTGAAAATGTTAGATAAAGCAAAAGTTAATCTTAAATCCCTCTAAGCTTCATCAAGATTTCCTTCATTCAAAGAAATTTTTAACCTATCTTTGTAGGTTCGGGAAGATTCTCAGCAACGTGAAAGTTGAGTGGAATTATGAAAGTGAAATGGGGCTTTAAGCTCCCACGTTGTTGTTAAGTGCCTTGGTTCTGACACAAAAGCACCCTGTATAGGGTTTCTGAGGAGCAGCTGGTGAGTTTGAACTGCCGACCTTGCAGTTGAAATCAATCCTGGTTATCCTACAGCACCACACCAGGTCTCCTCTTTTAGGGTTTCTAATAGGTCCTAGAACAGATTTGTCTTTCCATTCATACCTAATGTCAGAAAACTTGAATCACTTTCAGTCTTAGGTAGTAACATAGACTCCATGCTCTTTATCAATAAGGACAAACTTAACCTCACATCTCAACTTGCAATGTAGGCTCCTTCTATGACTAGGTCATAGCATTGTTGAATAAAACTGATTTATTTATTTAGAATCATCTACATTCTGGGTACTTTGCCAGCTGCTTACTATATGTTATTCCTTATTTTTATAACAACCTTGGAAAATAAGGATTATTCTCTTTATTTTACTGCTAAGAACCTGAAATCAAGAGAGCTCAGCTTGATCGGGGTGTCACAGTGTGTAACTCACAGTTTAGTTATACTCTAAAATGAGTTCATTCTACTATGTCAGAACGCTTCTAACATTATCAAATTCTGGAAGTGTGGCTATACTGCAAACTGTGTGTTATTTCCAGTATATTCTAAAACTTCTAACATCATCCATCAAAGGCTAGAGGAAAAACCAAACTGCTGCACTCAGTTTAATTTACTCACTTTATAAATGTGGAAATGGAGGAAGTAAAAGAATGTGCCTGAGTTCTCACACCTCAGTGGCAGAACTAAGAGCTCACACTGGGAATCTTAATTCCTAGGCTAGTGATTGGATTACTATCGTCATTAAGTGCCATCAAATCAGTTCTGAGTCATAGAGACCCTGTATAGCATTTCCAAAGAACAGCTGGAGAGTTCAAACAGCTGGCCTTTAGGTTAGCAGTCCAATGCATGTCCTACAGCACCAGGACTCAGCATGACTATGTTGTTGTTAAGTGCCATCGAGTCGGGTCCAGCATCACTATACAAGGTCTATAATAAGGCTCACGTGTGCGGCAGCTAAGGAGCTCAGGTAGCGTAGTGGTTAAGAATCGGGTTGTGAACTGCAGGTCAGCAGTTCGAAACTACCAGCTGTTCCACGGGAAAAAGCTGAGGCTTTCTGCTCCCCTAAAGATTTACAGCCTCGGAAACCCTGTACAGGGTCGCTGTGAGTTGGAACCGACTTCACGGCATATAACTGCTACCACCATGATAGTCACTGGACCACAAAGTCAGTTTAAACCGCAAGGTCTGGAGTTCAAACTCATCAGCTGCTCCTTGGAAACCCTATATAGGTTTGCTATGAGTTGGAACGAACTCTGGGGCACTTAACAACAACACCAATTGCAGAAATTAAAGGTGATCACTATGGAATCACCATAAACACTAGAAAACTCTTTTAATAAAAACTCCTTTAATGATTCTTCTGTTTATGTTACTATGTTTTTTCCACATTGGAGATCTCTTTCTGAGGACCCCAAGGAAGACTACAAAGCTCCCTACTCTAAATCCAGTGCCTTTCTTGCCATTTGCCTTTTTCCACAATTGTTACCATTTACATCTATATGGAAAAGAAAGTTGGAATCTCCAGGAAGCAAAGGCTCATTAATAATGAGAAGAGAACCACAAATCTTGAAACTCAAGATTTTGAGAGGGATTATGATAAAGATTTAAATGCCAAATTGCATTTCTAGAATTGGAAATTTTATTCTTCTCTAAGAACCTATTGATTATATGACTCCTGGAAAACCCCATGACTTTCTCAACAAGTCAGTTCTGCTCCTAATATCATGTTTAAATTCTGTAAAAAGACATTTTTATCCTGCTACAATTTATAAATCCACAGGAGAGAGGTAAAGCTTTCTGCTCCCCAAAAGATTTATAGGAAACCCTATAAAGTGTCTATAGGAGTTGGAATGGACTTGATGGCACATAACAACCTAACAGCAATGATTTATAAATAAATGATAAAACTGTCATTAAATCATTAAAAAGAAATATTCTACTACTAAGAACAACAAAATATATAATGCATTTATTAAACAAGAATGACTCTTTAATCAAACTTTGTTTCTATTCCTTTTTTCTTGACCCATCCCCCAAGTTAACTCTTCTAGCAGAAAGGGACTAGCTGTTTTGAGACTCTTATTAGTAAAATGTTGTTAGCAGTTCTGATAAAGATTTCTTAAAGCAAGAAGCAAAATAATGGTCTGGGGATTATCACTGGTGATGAGACAGTTTCCAACAACTCAGCAATGTTGTAGTAAAATGAAGGAGCTTCTGGGAACCACCCAGGTCTTCAAGAATAATTGTTAAAAAAAAAAAAAAAAAATAACAAGTCTTTTTGTTATTAGAATTCAGGAGCTTCCTAACTAGCTTAAGGACATAGACAAACTGATTCTTGTTAGTTTGACCTTTCAAATCAGTTCCCATGGAGTAGATTTAGACTTCTGGTGACTATGTCAAAGTCGACCTGTGTGCCGTAGGGTTATTTTAATGGATTCTCATCTCCAACATTTCAGTTAGTGGCTTCACACATTAAGTGTCTGCAAGACCCAGGAACTCCAGTTTGACCTTTAGGAATCATTATGGAGACCAAAACTAAACCCACTGAGTTGAGTTGATTCTGAATCACAGTGATCCTATAGGACAGTCTAGAACTGTTACATAGGATTACCAAAACTGGAAATCTTTATGGAAGCTGTCTGCTCCATCATTCTCCCTTGGAGTGGCTGGTGTGTTCAAACCACAGCCTCTTAGTTGTTTCTATGATGTCTCATCTAGTTTGTTCCAACTCACAGCGACCCTGTATAGATAGAGTTTCTGAGGAGTGGCTGATGGATTTGAATCACCCACTTTTTAGTTAGCAGTCCAGTGCTTATCCTACAGTGTCACACCAGGACTCCAGCCTAGTCAGCAGTTTGAACCCACCAGCTGCTCTTGGAAATGCTATACGGGGTCGCTATGAGTTGGAACAGACTTGATGGCACAGAACAACAAAAACAACATAAAAGTACAAGAGGACAAATACCCATATGCCATATGCGTTTGTGCAGTTGTGTTAGAGTAGAGAGAAACAAGCTAAAGAATTCTGATGGTTCTAATGTCTTTTCTTGACTTTTGATCTCTGTCCTGTCTTGTTTCAATTTTAAGGCTGGTAGGCCAGCTGGCATCACAACAAGTACTAATTACAAAAACCCTGTTCAACTGTCTGTTCCATGCTTTTGCCATAGCAGAGCACTTAATAATACCACTGCTGCAGGATTCCCAACTAGTAGCAAATTTCCACCAGGATTATGTGCTTTTTTTCAAGTCCCTCCCCTGAGAAGAATGCTTCATATAACGTTGTAAGCTATTTTTCAAATGTCAATTATTATTTCTGCAATGGTTACTTACTGATGTATGTCTAGAGTGGACTAGATGTTGTCTAACATTATACTACTTCCCAAGTTCTGCAGTTACAAAGTCTTGGCATACTGAACCGTCTCCCACATTATACCACAGAGCAGCCCCATCCATTTCAGTAAGCTAGTGCCTAATAAAAATTAAAAGCAGAGAGAAAGAGAGCTTTTAGCGGAGAAGTACTATAGGCAGTATAACAGAGAAGAAAATAGTTAAATTACAAACATCCACACACATAGGGAGAGCGGTGGTTCCACTCCAGGTGGTTCCAGGATAAGTACTGAACTGTGAACCACAAGGTTGGCAGTTCAGGCTACCAGCTGCTCCACAGAGGAAATATGAGGCTTTCTGTTCTCACAAAAGATATAGGATTTAATCTTGGAAACCCTGTACAGGGTCAATAAGTGTCAAAATCATCTCCAAAGCACTTAACAACAATATAACTATATATGTATATATATTGTTGTGTGTATACGTACATACATATTATATACAGTTATATTGTTTTTAAGTGCCTTCAAGATGCCTGTGTGTATATCTATATATAGCTATAGATATTGTTGTTAAGTGCAATGGAATCAGTTCCAATATATATATATATCTGTGTTGTTGTTGTCTGTTTCTATGCATAGCAGCCCTGTGTAGGGTTTTCAAGGATTGGCTGGTGGTTTGAACCACCAACATTTGGCTGGTTATTCTACAGAGCCACACCAGGACCTTATATAAATATTGTTGTTAAGTGCCATCAAGTGACTCATAGTAACTCTGTACAAGGTTTCCAAGGAAACTATTCACTAAATTAATAGTAAAAGAAACATGCAATACACATCTCACATTCTGTGTGGAATCCTTAAGTCAACCATTCAGTTGCTAACCAAAAGACTGAAAGTTCAAGTTGATCCAGTGGCACCTTGTGTGTGTGTGGAGGGGGTGACTGTCCTAGCAATCTCTTTAAACAAAAAATGAAAATAATCAGTCACTGAAAATCCTATGGAGTACATTTCTACTCTGATGTACATGGATTCAACCATGAGGTGGAATTCACTTGATAGTGACTGGTTACTGTCTACCTTTCTGTGCAGGCTAAGAAGATAAAACAAGTCTTCTTAGGACAAAATGGAAAAGACAAAATTTACTTTAGGAAAATACAAAAAGGCTCTGGCTTACTGTTACTTCTTATCTAAGAATGCAAAATCTTTAGCATTCTATAAAGTACCAGATTGTGAGGGACCTAGAGAACAGAAGAGAGAAAGAAGAGAGACCATAACTCTAACTGATTCTCTGATATCCAGGCTGCTGTAGATTTTCAGGCAGGAGAGGTGCTTTTATTGACTTCATCAGTAATGCCCTCTAGAATGTCATTCTCCAGGAACAAGCAGATTGTGTTGGCTTCTTTCACAACCCAGGAAGCAAAGTTTGGACATTCAAAGAGTGGTGAGCCCTAGAAGCAGAGACCATAGCTGTTCCACTGGCCAGCTACAAAGTGCTCTCCAATCAGAGAAGACATCACAAAACTTGTTAGGTACCTAGACAATCCTGTTAGTAGTATCTAGCATCTATGATAATTAAGACTTTTTCTGTGTACACTGTAGCAGAACAAAGGATCACATTGTTTTGTTCATAGTGTTTGCACAAATGGCATGGAAGCCATTTGGCTTCACAAGAGGGAAGGAGTATCATACTCTAAATCAGCCCAAGGCCAATCACTATGAGGTGAGCTCAAACATGTCTCCACCTTTCAACTTTCTTTATCCTATTCTGACATCAATTACCCCCTGACAGCATTCTGATTTCTCTTCTGGGTTCAAACCTTCATTGCAATGGCCACACAGAACTCACAGACAATACTCATGATTATGGGGTTTATTAACATGGACAGGATCCAATTCAGGATCAAAACCAACTCAGGATTCAGCAATTCTCCAGTCAGGAATGATTCTTCTCTGCTATTCTGTAGGCATGCTCCATTCTTGTCTTCAGCCTCTTGGTTACGCAACCCTTTGGCTTCTGCTTTGTTCAAGCACTGTCTGTAAATGCCCAAAGGACACACTTTACAAGCTGGTCTCCTGCCCAAAGCACTCAACTTTACTCAGTCAATGGGCCAGGTATCCTGCTGCTGTATCTCTCCATGCTACTGTGTCTGCTGTTACCATTTTTGCAGCTAGGGATCTCATGCTCTGCTCAGGATCTTCTTTCTCTGTGATCCTGAGGTCACCTGTTCCTGCTACAGAGATGGTTCTATTTAAATCTACAAACAAGACAAAACTAAGCAATCCCATGTTAGCATCCCATACAAACTATTCTGGTTGTGGCACAGTAGAATCTGCACTGGACTACTAATCACAAAGTAGGTGGTTCAAACCTACCAATTGCTCCTTGGAAACCCAACACAGTGTTGCGGCGAGTTAAAACTGACACAATGGCACTTAACAACAACAACCACCCATGTCCCGGTGTGGCACTGTAGGATAAGTACTGGACTGCTAACTGCAAGGTTGGTGGTTCAGACCCACCAATTGCTCTTTGGAAACCCTATATAGGGTTTCTATAGGTCAGAATCGACTAGACAGCACTTAACAACAACAACCCATTCATTTGGTGGGAATTACAAGGACCTAATAACAACAACAACAACATAGAAGAAACATTATTCATTGTACACAGGGTTCCTAAGCAAATTTACTCTGAAAATTTCAGCATTGCATTTATGGGGTCCAGAAGAAGGATGCCAGTGGAAAACACTCCTCCTACCAGCCTTTCTGACAACAGACCATGAACCTACAGTCCTTTCTGAGAGTCCATTTCTGTCCTCCACATGTTGGCTCTGCCAGAACTTTGCTGGGTACTTACTGAGTGCCAGGTATTAGCTGAACACTTTATATGTAATATCTAATTTAAATTTCAATGAAGATGCACTGATAATTACTGGTAATTAGAATGTGAAAATTGAAAGCAAAAAGGGAAGGATCAGTAGTTGGAAAATATGGTCTAAGTGATAGAAATGAAGCTGGAGAACTCATAATAGAATCTGGCAAGATCTATGATTTATTCATTACAAGTATTTAGTTTCAACCACAGAAACGGTGACTATACATGTGGACCATCACTTTTCTGTCAGCTTGTTGTACTGAGGTGGCTATCATGTTGCTATGATGTTGGATGCTATACCACCTTTAACCAAGGTAGATAGGTTTCAGCAGAAATCCAGACTAAGACAGGCTAGGAAGTAGGAGAGACCGACTATTTCTGAATGTTTAGCTACTGAACACTTTATTAATAGTGATGGAACATTGTCATTGTCAGATATATTACCAGAAAATGAAAACAATATGACTGGCAGCAGAATATTGTCAGATATAGTCCTGGGACATGAGCCCCTCAGGCTGGAAGGCACTTAAAATACCACTAGGGAAGAGCTGCCTTTTCAAGTAGAGTTGCCCATAATGACATGATTACAGTCAACTTTTCAGAGCTTCGTTTGCTGATGGGGAAAAAACTCAAAATAAGGAGAAATAGCTGAAAGCATCCATTAACAATTGGAACATGAACTGTATGAAGTATGAATCTAGGAAAATTGGAAGTTGTAAAAAGGAAATGGAATGCATAATGATTGATATCCTAGGTACTAGTGTGCTAAAATGGACTGGTATTGACCATTTTGAATATAACAACATATGGTTTACTATGTGAGGAAATATAAATTCAAGAAGAATGGCATTACATTCATCATCAAAAAGAACATTTCAAGATGTATCTTGAAGGGCAATGCTATCTGTGTTAGGGTAATATCAATTATGCCTACAAGGAAGACCAGTTCATATCATCATAATTCAAATAAACATGCCAGACACTCTGAAGTCAGTGATGATAAAATTGAATAATTCTACCAATATCTTCAGCCTGAAACTGATCAAACATGTAATAAAGATGCATGGATAATTACTAGTGATTGGAATGAGAAAATTGGAAACAAAGGGGAAGGATTAATAGTTGGAAAATATGGCAATGATGATAGAAATTATGCAGGATATGGCATGATAAAGTTTTTCAAATATTCACAAAAGTGACCATATACCTGGACCTCACCAGATTGAATACACATGAATCAAATTGACACCATTTGTGGGTAGAAACAATGGAAAAGCTCAATATCATCAGCCAAAACAAGGCCAGATGCAGACTGTGGTACAGACCATCATTTGCTCATATGCAAGTTTCAGGCTGAAGCTGAAGAAACATTTTAAAAGTTCACAAGAAACAAAATATGAGCTTGAATGTATCCCACCTTAATTTAAAGACCATCTCAAGAACAGATTTGATGCATTAGACCCTAATGTCTGAAGACTAGAAGAGTTATGAGATGACATCAAGAAATTTATACAAGAAGAAAGAAAACATTTATTAACAGATAGGAAAGAAAGAAAAGACCAAAATGGACACCAAAAAAGATTCTGAAACTTGCTCTTGAGCATAGAGACGCTAAAGCAAATGGAAAGAAAGAAGAAGTAAAAGTGCTGAACAGAAAATGATAAGGGCAGCTCAAGGATACAAAGTGAAGTATTATAATGAAATGAGCAGAGACCTGCAGTTAGACAGCCAAAAGGGAATAGTGCACTCATCATTTCTGAAGTTGAAAGAAATGAAAAAATAAATAAATAAAACTTGACTTGGAATAATAAAAGATGCTATGAGCAAAATATTGGAAGGATGCAGAAAGCACCAAAGGAAGATGGAAGGAATTCACAGAGTCACTATACTCAAGTAGCTTAGCGGTTACGAATCGGGCTGTGAACTGCAAGGTCAGAAGTTCGAAACTACCAGCTGTTCCATGGGGGAAAGATGAGGCTCTCTGCTCCCGTAAAG
>NW_006408838.1:998780-1018403 GCF_000296735.1 Chrysochloris asiatica | reverse complement strand
ATACCTAAAAAGATTTGGGGTTTTATTCTGAGTGAGATTGAATGCCTATAGAAGTTTTAGCAGAATAAAGATTTACCATTTCTAAGGAGTTTTCCTGGATGCTATATTAACAATATACCCTGTTCGGGGTCACTATGGGTCAGAATCGAATCGACGGCACTTAACAACAACAGTAATATTAAGAATAGAGTCCTGTTGTGGTACTGTAGAATAAGCACAGGACTGTTATCCACAAGGTTTATGGTTCAAATCCACCAGCCACTCCTAGGAAACATATACAGAATTGCTATGACTTGGTACTGACACAATGTCATTAATAATAATAACAGCAACATATGAAGAACAGATTATTATTGAAAATAAAATGGAAGCAGAAAAATCAGTTTGTGGGCTAAAAATTGAAGTAAAACCAGAATGGCTTAGATCCATTATGTAGCAGTATATTTAACATTGATTATCACCTCTCACTACCTTCAATGTACAGAAGATATTTGATTCTTTCCACAAACTTTTTTCAATTACAGGTATAGTCAGTAATCAGTGTAACTCCCACTAGACTCCTAACATCTCAACCCAAATTTTCATTCCTTGAAGGCAGAAACTACCCTAGAGTTGGTGTGCTGATATCTTATAGATGTGCTAACAAATCACCATGAACTCAGCTGCTTGACACGACTTGAATGTATTCTCTTAGTTTGGAAGTCAGGAGTCTGAAATGCATCTTTCTGAGCTAAAGTCAACATATCAGCAGGACTGCATCCCATTCTGAAGTCTCTTGGGTAAAATCTAATTTCCCTTTCATAGCTTCTATATGCTGCCCACAATCCTTGGCTCCTGATCTCATTTTTCTATCTTTAAAGCAAGCAATATCAGCCCATGTTTCCCTCAAGCTGCCCAGATTCTGGTTCTCCCTCCTTTGCCTCCCTTTTCCTTATGTTGTTGTTAAATGCTGTTGAGTCAGTTGCAACTCATAGCAACTCTGATAGGGTCTCTGAGGGGTGGCTGGTGAATTTGAATTCCCAACCTTACATTTCAAATCCATCTTTCAGTCTAGTGCTTACCCTGAACCCTTGAAACACACCCAGGAAATCCGAGAAAATCTCATCTCAAAGCCAACTAATTTGCATCTTCAAATGTTCAATACCATCTGAAACTTTACAGTCTCTTTGCCTGACAAGTAGCTTAACATATTCACAGATTCTCTGAATAAGGACACAGACATCTTTGTTATTTTTGTTAGGTGCCATCAAGTCCATTCTGACTCACAGGGTCCCTGAATACAACAGTTTCCAAGGAGCAGCTTCTGGGCTTGAACTGTTGATCATTGTTGGGTCTCTTTCTCTTACTATTGCAGTCATTAATCTATAGTTCCTAGGACAATGCCTAATGCATGGCAGCACTCAATGAATGTAAATTAATTAACTAATGCATTTCTCAGTGCCTCCAATTAGATACTTCCCTACTTTCCTCTAAGGTCAGAAAATAGCTTACTTTTAAAGAAAACACCTGTTTCATCCATTTTTATTGGGATCCCAAAGGGAGAGAGGTGGAAAGTAGTTTTTGAGCAGTTTAAATTAGCCTCACCCTAGTGTGGTATTGTAACAGGTTAGTACTTCAAACCCACCAATTACTCCATGGGAGAAACATGACACTTTCTGTTCCCATGATGATTTACAGCCTTGGAAACCCTATACAGAGTCACTGAATCAGAATCAACTCAACGATTCAATGTAAAGGTGTATGTCCCCCAGTATTCTTCATTTTTAATACTTTTTTGGTTATCTAACCTAGTAACTCATGAACTTCATGAGAATAACATTCAGTTGCTTTTCCAACTCAAATGCATCCACAGTGCCTGGCTAGTATAAATTGGACTATGCTTCTTGAATATTAGGAAGAAAAAAAAACTGAAGAAAAAATTTCAAAGGACAGCTCAAGAAGACAAAGTGAAACATTATAATGAAATGTGCAAGGATCTTGAATTAGAAAAACAAAAGGGAGGGAAACACTCAGCATTTCTCAAGTTGAAAGAACTAAAGAAAAAAAATCAAGCTTTGACTTGAAATATTGAAGGTTGCTATGGACTTCTGGTGTGGTGCTGTGGGTTATTGCCCTGGACTGCAATGTCGGATTGAATCTCAAGGTCAATATTTCAAGCTCACCAGACACTTCTAGGAAATCCTAAAGAGAGTCATTATGGATCAGAAGAGACTCGATGGCACTTAGCAACAACAACATGGGCAAAATATTGAATGATGCAGAAAGCATAAAAAGAAGATGGAAGGAATACACAGAGTCACTGTACCAATAAAAATGGTCAATGTTCAATCATTTCAAGAGGTAGCATATGATCAAGAGCAAATTATACTGAAGGTAGAAGTCCAAGGTACACTGAAGACACTGGCAAAGAACAAGGCACTGGGAATTGATGGCATACAGAGTGAAATCTTTCAATAAATTTATGCAGGACTGGAGGCACTCATCTATGTCAAGAAATTTCAAAGACAGCTACCTGGCCAAGTGGTTGGAAGAGATCCATATTTGTGCCCATTCCAATGAAAAGTAACCCAACTGAATATGAAAATCATAGGACAATATCGTCAGTATTACATGCAAGTAAAACTTTGTCAAGATAACTGAAAAATAGCAACAAAAATACATCAACAGGGAACTGCCAGAGATTCAAGTCAAATTCAGACAAGGACATGGAACAAGGGAAATCATTGCCGACATCACATGGATCTTGACTGAAAGCAGAGATGACCAGAAAGATGTTTTATTGTTAGGTGCCATCAAGTGGGTACCAACTCATAGCGACCCTATGCTCAACAGAAAAAAAAACACTGCCCAGTCTTGGGCCAACCTCACAATCATTGCTAATCTGAGCCCATTCACCTTCAGCAAGCAAATTTATATCATCTGCATATTGCACATTGTTAGTGATTCTTCCTCTAATCTTGGTGCCACATTATTCTTCATATAATCCAGTTTCTCGAATTATTTGCTGAGCATACAGACTAAATAAGTACAGTGAAGGAATACAACCCTGAGACACACCTTCCATGATTTTAAATCATTCAGTGTTCCCTTGTTCTGTCCAAATGACTACTATCTTGGGCTAAATTTCATAATCTTTCTACTTCATTTCACTTAGTTTTACTGCAGAGTGAATATAGAATACGATAATAACAGATACTTTTTCATAGAACTCTTGTAAGCCTTAAATAAATTAAAATGTTCAAAGTACACTGCTTGGCAGAAGTTAAGTGCTATATGAGCACTTTCTATTATCATTACCATTGTCCGCATACCCATGCAGTCATTCTATACCTTTTCACTTTCCCCAGATGATCTCATCTAGAGTTATGCCTGTAAATACCTCCCAGGCTACATAATACTATCATGTGCATAGTTCCATTCCTGGCTGCTCCTCTGAGCTCCAAGAACATATGGCTAAAGTCATCTTGGCAAGGATACTTGATTGTTTTATAAAAATATCAGTTCTAATATGTCTAAGCCAGAAATTTTGCTATCCTATCATAATCTGCTTGTCCCCAAGTCTTTGATAGTAAATAAGATTACCTTAATCCTCATTGCTTAGACCAAAAAACCTTGGAGTCATCTTTTGTTGTCCCTGTCTATTAATATTATATTTTACCAAGGAAAACCAAAAAACCCGTAAAAAACAAATAGAAGAACAAACCCATTGCTGATGAGTGGATTCTGACTCATAGACATCCAATAGGACAAAGCAGAACTGCTCCTTAGGATTTCCACGACTGTAAATATTTACAGAAGCAGATAGCCTTATCTTTCTTCCATGGAGCTGTTGGTGGATTTGACCTACCTACCTTGAGATTGGAGTCCTGGTGTGGTGCTGTGGGTTAATTCACAAGACTGCAAAGTCATTTGAACTGCAAGCTCGCTGGGTCAAGCTCACCAGCCTATCCTCCGAAATCCTATACAGGGTCACTATGGGTCAGAACCGACTCTATGGCACTTCACAACAACAACAACCTTGAGATTAGCAGCCCAATGTTTAACCTTCTTCACTACCAGAGCTTCTTGCCAATCATGTATTTCCTAAATATGTTTATTTGTTTGTTTCTACAGTCATGAATTCCATTATAATCCAAGAAATCATGGCCTTTCACCTGAACTTCCCTGTGGTCGTCTTCAATCTTCACTCTTACAATAAATAATTTGCTTCCGTATTCACAGTAATCTTTTAACATAAATCAAAATAAATTGCTCTTCTCTTGTTGTTGTTGTTGTTGTTAGGTGCCATCAAGTTGGTGCCAACCTAGAGCGACCTTATGCACAGCAGAAACACTGCCCGATCCTGGGCCAACCTCACTATTGTTGCCACGCTTCAGCCCATTGATGCTGCCTCTTGGCCAATCCATCTGCTGGGGGTGGCACTGTAGGTTAAAGTACTAGACTGCAAAGTTGATTTGAACCACAAGGTTGGCAGTTCATGCTCACCAGCTGCTCATTGGAAACCCTATATAGGGTCACTATGGGTCAAAACTGACTGAAAGGTACGTAACAGCAACAGCAACAAGTAAGAAATAGGAGTCCTGGTGTGGTGCTGTAGTATAAGCACTGGACTGCTAGCCACAAGGTCGGTGCTTCAAATCCACCAGCTGCACCTTGGAAACCCTATACAGGGTTGGTATGAGTCAGAACTAACTCAATGGCACTTTAACAACAACAACAAAGATGGTATAAGATCTGTGTAGTTCCTTTTGTTCTTAGATTTAAAATGTTGACCATAGAATGAGCCCAATTCGTTATTGGAATACTTAAATTATATTAAGAGTTACCCTGGTAGACAATGGTAAAGTGTTTTACTGCTAACCAAACTGTTGGCGGTTCAAATCCACCAGCCCCCCTATGGGAGAGACGACAGCCATGGAAATCCTATGGAACCAACTGGCAATCATTTTGTTTTTTGGTATTATGTTGATGCAAACTGGGAGCTGACAGCGTGATTATGGAAAATTAAGTTTGTTTGTTTTGTTTTGTTTTTCTAGAGAGAATTAACAAAAGGAAGCATGCAATCCATCAGCTCTCTGCACTGTTTCTGAATTTCCACAAAACACTTGTGAATGGATAATTTAAACTTTAGTAGCCTTTAGAAAATTGGTTTTAAAAGATATACTTGAAGCAATAATATTGCAGAGAAAATGTCTATATAAGATTCTAAATCAAGCGTTTACAGTAAAAAATAAATTAGATCAGGAGTCAAGCAAAACAAATTACATGTAATAAACCTATTTCAATGAATGCTAGGAGAGGGAAAACTCCTAAATATAATAAAACTTGCTATACTTGGCATTCCACGCACAGAAGGAAGCTTCTTGAGACAGCTGCAAAATCAATTAGGAACAATTCTATGTTTAGAGGGCTGATAAAATACATATGTGATTCTTGAACAAGATAGGGGTTAGGAGTACCAACCTCCTGCCCAGTTGAATGTTTTTGTTAAGTGACATCAAGTCAGTTCTGACTCATAGCAACTCATTGATTTGAACTGCACAGGTCCGCTTAGCTACTTTTGCAGTGAGCTCAAATGTTCTGAGCATCTTCTTAAAGCACAGTGTGTGACAGTAATCATCTCTGGGAACGGATCATGCAGATTACAACCCAGGGCACATTTTTAAGTGGAACTGAAAGGAAGAATACAGAAAAGATCACTGCATGTGGGTCAGAGGCAGGAGAGTGTATCTTAAGCACAAGCGGTAAACTTTAATGAAGGGGAACAGACTTCTCTGTCTAAGAGGACAAAGAATCCTAAGTAGTTATCTAGGACATGAATTAACTTTCGAAGCTCAATTGTACAATCAGCAGAGGAACAACATAGACATAAAAGGCTAGACTAAGGTAAAACAAAGTGCATTTATTCTTTACATAGACAACAGCTGAAACTGCAGAGGAGTATTGTCTACTTGGAGTGAAAGTAAACTTGCAGAAACAAATGTTGTCTAGCACATGATCAGGGACCAAACTTACTGTCTCAATGTAAAGTGAAGGAAAACTACATCTTACCTTATTATCAGAAGACATCCTTTAGGCTGGGTGAGTGTTTCTTTGTAATATTGGTAACATTTTCAGCCTCTTTTTTATCCTGATGAATCTGTAGTTTAAAAAAAAAAAAAAATCATGTATATTGTTGTTATTGTTAAATTCTGTTGAGTCAATTCTGACTCACAGAGACCCTGTATAGGATTTCTGAGGAGTAGCTGGTGGGTTTAAACTGCCAAACTTGTGGTTCAAAGTCCAGTATTGGCCCTGTGCCACACACCAGATTCCTCATATATTATTATTGTTGTTAAGTGTTGATGAGTCAATTCCAACTCATAGTGAGCTTGTATAGAGTTTCCAGGACTTTAAAAAAAAATTTAACAGCAGCAGAAAGCCTCGTTTTTCTCCCACAGAAAAGCTAGTGGGCTCTAATTGAAAACCTTGTGGTTCTCAGTTCTGTGCTTATTTCTCTCTCTCTCTCTTTCTCTCCATATTCCTGGTGTGGTATTGTAAGATAAGCATTAGAATGTTAAATGCAAGGTTGACAGTTCAAACCAACTAGCCACTTCTTGGAAACCCTATACAGGGGTGCCAAGAATCATAACCAACTGAACAGGGCACACTAACAACAGCATACACTATTGTTAGGTGCCATTGAGTTTGTTCAGACTCAAAGTAGACCATATGTACAACAATAAAGCACTGCCTAGCCCTGCGTTACCATCTTCACAACTGTTATGTTTGAACCACTGTGTCAATTCATCTTGTTGAGGGTCTTCCTCTTTTTAACTGACCTTCCACTTTACTAAGCATGATGTCTTTATCCAGGATGTCTGCTGAAAACATGTCCAAAGAGATAAAGTCACACCATCATTGTTTCTAAGATGCAATCCAGCCATACTTCTTCTAAACCACATTTGTTTGTTCTTAAAGCAGTTCATGGAATGTTCAATATTCTTTGCCAACACCATAATTAAAATGCATCCATTCTCATGAATACATTATAAAAAATTATCTTGTATCTTTTTGGTCTCTTCAACAAGAATAGTAGCTTAGACAGAGAGGATAATTTTATCTGTTGTGCATCAGCAACTAGATATGGATGGTAGTTGTATAACAGTGCTCTGACTGGGAATCAAACTGGGAGCTATCACATGGATGGCAAGAATTCTACCACAGAACCACTAGTATCTAATAAATTACAACCAAACAAACTAAACCCATTGCTGGTGAATCAACTCTGACTTATGGCAACTCTATAGGACAGTACAGAACTGTCCTATAGGGTTTCCAAGACTGTAAAACTTTACAGAAGCAAACTGACACATCTTTCTCCCACAGAATGGTTGGTAGGTGTGAACCACAGACCTTTTAGTCAGTATCAGAGTGCTTATACACTGCATCACCAGAACACCTTCCTCAAATATTCCAAAACGGAAAAACAAAACAAAACAAAAAAAACAAATCCACTACTATTGATTCGATACCAACCCTTAGGAACCCTGTATAGGGTTTCAAAGGCTGCAAATCTTTATAGGAACAGAAAACCACAGCTTTATCCCACTGGTGGGTTTCAGGTGCTGACCTTGCAGTTAGCATTCCAGTGCTTACTCACCAAGATCCAATTAATAGAGACCATTTCTTCTCCTAAATCACATTATCACCTAGAATACACCAAGGTGTTCAGTGTGTTGTGTAACAGTAGCATGTCTCCTCAGCAGAAGCCCAAAACTAACTTCCTCTCCTCACCATTCCCACCTCAGCCCATCTACCGAATCCCATTGAAGTGCACTGTCAGTAACAATGACTTCTCTTCAAAGATTTATTCTTCTACCCTTTCCTGACATTGTTGAGTTGTATCTTATCATAAATGTATATATTTAATGTAGTGTTTCTATCTTTTAATTCAGGTAAAATTCACATACTGTTACTATTGTAAAGAGTACATTTAGTGGCATTCAGTACATTCACAATGTTTTGCAACCATTGTGTCTATTCCAGAATAGTCCTACAACCTCAAGAGGTAATACCAAACTCATTAACGAGTTACTCCCCAGGTCGATGTTCAAACATTTCAAGAGGTAATATAGGATCAAGAGTCAATGATACTGAGAGAAATCCAATATACACTAAAGACATTGGCAATGACCAAGTGTCCTGGAAAAATGGAACATAAATTGAAATCTTTCATCAAATTGATGCAGCATTGAAGATACTCACTCATCTATGCCAAGAAATTTGGAAGACAACTACCTGGACAGCTGGTTTGAAGAGATCCATGTTTGTGCCCATTCCAAACAGAGATGACACAATTGTATGTGAAACTCATCAGATACTATCATTAATATCACATGTAATTAAAATTTGGTTAATGATAATCCAAAAATGATACAACAGTACATTGACAGGGAACTTACAGAGGCTCAAGCCAGATTCAAACAAGGATGTAGAATGAGGAATATCAGATGGATATTGGCAAAAAGCAGAGAATAACGGGACGATGCTTACCTATGCTTTATTGACTATGCAAATCCTTTAGACTGTGTGGATCATGACAAGCTATGGATAACATTGTGAAGAATGGATATTGTGCATAGGGTCACTATGAGTTGGTTCTAGAACACTTAATTGTACTAATGAGAAAATTGTAGATGGGCCAAGAGGCAGGCATTCGAACAGACAAGGGAACATCGAGTAGTTTAAAATCAGAAAAGATGTGCATCAGGGTGGTATTCTTTCACCAAAGTTATTTAATCTCTATCCTGAGCAAGGGAGTCCTGGTGTGGTGCTGAAGGATAATGTGCTGGACTGCAAGATCAATTTGAATCACAAGGTTGGTGGTTCAAAGTCACCAGCTACTCCTCGGCAATCCTATATAGGGTTGGGACCAACTCAACCACACCTAACAATAACAACATGCTGGGAATATAATCTAAGAAATTGGATTATATGAAGAATAACATGACATCAGGATTGGAGGAAGAGTCATTAATAACCTGTGATATGCAGGTGACACAACTTTGCTTGTTGAAAATGAAGAGAACTTAAAATGCTTCCTGATGAAGATCAAAGACCACAATCTTCAGTATGTGTTGTACCTCAACATAAAGAAAACAAAACCCTCACTACTGGACCAGTAAATAATATCATGATCAATGGAGAAAAGATTGAAGTTGTCAAAGTCTTCAGATTGCTTGGATTCACTGTCAACACTCATGGGAGCAGCAGTCAAGAAATCAAATGACATATTGCATTAGGCAAATCTGTTTAAGGACTAAAGTGCACCTTCCCCAGCCATGGCATTTTCATTATCCTCATATGCATGTGAAAGTTGGACAATGTATATGGAAGATCAGAGAAGATGTATTTGAGTTACAGTGTTGGAGAACAATATAAAAAGTACCATGGACTTCTGGAAGAACAAACAAACAGTGTTGAAAGAAGTACAGCCAGAATGCTCCATAGAAGCCAAATGGGGAGACTTTGTCTCTCATACTTCAGACATATAATCAGAAAACTCCTTCCCTGGATAACATTATGCTTGGTAAAGTGGAGGGTCAGTGAAAAATTGGGCAATTCCCAAGGGGATAGATTGGCATAGTGGCAGCAGCAATTGGCTGAAGTGTAACAATGATTGTGACACGATGAAGGACTGAACAGTGTTTCGTTTTGTCATGCATAAGCTTGCTTTGAGTTGGAACTGACTCGATGGCACCTAATAACAACCCAGGAATTTGGCAACCACTCATCTGCTCTCACTCTCTATGGATTTATCTATTATGTTGTTGTTGCTGTTGTTAGGTGTCATTGAGTTGGTACTGACTCATAGCAACCCTATGCACAACAGGACCAGACACTGTCCGGTTGTATTATAGACAATTGTAATTGGAATCATATGATACGTGACCTTTTGTATCTGGCCTTTTCATTTAGAATCATGTTTTTGAGGCTCAGGAATGTTTTAACATATATTAGCAATTCATTCCGTCTTTATCTGAGTAATATTATATTTTATAGGTAGGTTACATGTTGTTCAGCGATTTACCAGCTAATGGGCATTTGTCTTGTGCCTTTGGACACTGTAAGTACTGTTGCTATGAAGAGTCATCTGCAAGTATCTATCTGAATAATATTTTCAATTTGAGAGAGTGTAGATCTAGAAGTGAAAATGCTAGCTCATATTATAATTCTTCGTTGTGTGTTTTTCCTGTCCTCCACAGAGATTGCACCATGGTACATTTTCACCAGACATTGATAAGGATTCCAATTTCTTGCCAATAGTTGCCATATTTTCATTTTTTATTATAGCTATCCTGCTAGCCACCATCAAGTCAGATCCCAACTCATAGTGATTTCATGTGTTGTTGCTGTTGCTAAATGCCCTCGAGTTGGTTTGGACTCATAGAGACCCTATATAGGATTTCCAAGGCTATAAATCTTTGCAGGAGCAGAAATCCTCATCTTTCTACCATGGATTGTGTGGCTTGAATCACAGACCATGTGGTTTGAAGTCCAGTGCTTATCCTACAGAGCCAAAGTGCTTTCCAGAGATCACATGTACAACAGAGCAAATAATGCCTGGCCCTACGTCATTCCCATAATTGGTTATATTCCCATAATTGGTTACAGGCCACTGTGTTACACAGAGTTCTCACTGGCTGGTTTTCTTAAGGAAATCCCCAGGTCTTTCTTCTTAGTCCATCTTAGTCTGGAAGCTCTTCTGAAACCTGTTTAGCATCATAGCCAACAGACGAATGCCCACTGACAAATAGGTGGGATCTGTCAATGAAGTGCATTGAACAAGAATTGAATCCAGGTCTCCTGCATGGAGGACAAGGATGTACCATTAAATCACCAATATTCATGGGCATCTGAGTAGGTGTGAAATGGTATCTAACTGTGGTTCTGATCTATTTGCATTTCATAATATCTTAGAAAACAGTGAATTTAGTTTACTTCATATTTGCCATCTAAGGACTCTGAGAATTGAAGAAATATGGTATAAAATGTAGCATTTGTTGTTGTTGTTAAGTGCCTTGAGTTAGTTCAGACTTATAGCTATGAATTTATAGTTCAGACTTATGGTTTCTGGTGGGTATGAAACACTGACCTTGATGTTAACAGTCCAGTGTTTAACCCATGGCAATGTAGTTTGGTATGAAATAAATGCTTCATCACCTAAGGGAAGCATGTCAGGTACTTGCAATTTTTTGTATAAATGACCAGAAAGACTAAATCCCCCAGGGCCTGTGTCTGCAGTGTCTAAGGTCTCCTTTTCTGGGCTCTATTTCTCCAAGGCACTCATAGTAGTGAAATGGACCACTGAGAAATCTTGGGTTGGAAAGCAGAGACCTACTCCTCTCCCAGCCTTAAAAAGAAATCTTGGTTTATTTTTTCAGTCCTTTTCTTAGACTTGCCTTTCCTTACATGAACATAATAAGAAAGAGAAGGAAGAGATAAAGAGGTACAAAATGTGCAGCCTGACTCTGGTTTAAGAAAAATGAAACCTTTGTGTGGTCCAGCTTTGCTCACCAGTAGGCTAGAGTTGGACTTGAGGCAAAAGCCTTATGTTAATAAAAAACACATGTTTCTTTCCCTTTTCCTCTATGTAGGCATTTCCTTTTAAAAAAATCTCATTAGGAAAAAGAAATTTTGACAGAACTAGATTAAAGCATTTAACATCTTAGTTCCCATTTCTTTTGAAATCTAAATAGCAGAGAAATTATAGAGTGATGGTAAAGTCTGGAAACAAATAAATATATCTCTTTATTTTAATTGCCATTAAATTAATTCTAACTCAAAGGGACTCTTGTGTTACAAAGTAGAATTGCTCCATAGGGTTTTCGTGACCTGAATCTATGGAAATAAATCAACAGGCCTTTATTTCATGGTGCCATTTACTGGGTTCAAACCACCAATGTTTAAGTTAGTTGTTGTGGGCGAACTATTTGTGTCATACAAAGACCTATGTACTTAATAAAAGGTTTATTGATACTAAGTTATAACACATAACATGCTCAATGACATATGTTTCCAGACTTTATGGTCATACTTAATCCTTACAATGATGTCTTCTATATGGTAGATGTCTTTAAGATCAAGTAGGTGGTGCTGTAGGAAAAGCACTGGACTTCAAACTACAAAGCTGGTGGTTCAAACCCACCAGCCATCTCTTGGGAACCCTATACAGGGTCATTATGAGTTGGAATTGACTTGGTGACACTTAACAGCAACAGGCCATCCTTCTTTTTAACACATTCTTTACTTACCCAAATGCTGCTTCACTCCCTTGTTCACATTCAAAACAAATGCATGAAATATGTATTCCTGAAGTGCATCCTTTGAACACTAAAATAACATTTGGCATAAGAAATGTTTTTATTTATACTAGGGTGATAGTTTTGTGTCAACTTGGCTAGGTCACGATTCTCAATGGTTTGGCAGTTAAGATGTAGTCATCTCCCATGATGGGTTCTAATCTACTGAAATCGCCTCCGTGATGAAATCTGCTACGAGCAGCCAATCAATTAAAAGGAAGTTTCCTCAGGGTGTGTCTGTTTCCAATATATGCGGATGTTATGGAAAAACAGGCTTTCTTTTTTCCGGGTCTGGTTTCTTCATCTGGCTCATCATCTGACCTCTGATCCTTTGGACTTGAGCCAGCAGACTCCTGTATTGCCTGCTGATCCTAGGAGTCATCAGCAACTTTACCTCTTATTTGCTAGCATTGAATTCATTCATCTCTTCAGCTTTACTGTCTGACTTTGGTTTCATCAGCCCCTGCAGCTGTATAAGTCAAGAAAAGCCTCCAGCCTGACATCTGATCCGTGGACTTGGAACTTGACCACCTCTACAACTTTGTGAGCCATTTCCTTGATAAAAACCTCTCTCTCTCTCATATATATATATATATATATAGCTCTGGTAGCGTAGTGGTTAAGAATCGGGCTGCGAACCTAAAGGTCAGCGGTTCGAAACTACCAGCCGCTCTGCGGGAGAAAGACGAGGCTTTCTACTCCCGTAAGGATTTACACCCTCGGAAACCCTGTACAGGGTCGCTATGGGTCGGAACCGACTCGACGGCACTTAACAACAACAACAATATATATATATATATATATAGTCCTGGTGTGGCGCTGTTAATGTGCCAGACTACAAAGCCATTTGAACTGCAAGGTCAGTGGTTCAAACTCACCAGATGCTCCTCGAAAACCCTATCAGGGTCGTTATGGATCGGAACCAACTCGACGGCACTTAGCAACAACAACAACATATATCTAAATGGAACCCTGGTGCCAGACTGCAAAACTATTTGAACTGCAAGGTCAGTGGTTCAAGCTCACTAGCTGCTCCTCAGAAACCCTATACAGAGTCACTATGGGTCAGAACTGACTCGATAGCACTTTACAACAACAGCAACAAATATATCTGTATGTGTGTGTACAAATTTCACTGGTTTTGCTTTTTGAGAGAAAGGTAATCTTAAAACCTGACAACAATTACAATCTCTGGCTAGACATGTTGTTAAGGACTGTTGAGTTGGTTCCAACTCACAGTGATCCTGTATAGGGTTTCCAAGGAGCAGCCAGTGAGTTTTGAACCTCTGACCTTGTCATTCAAACTGACCTATCCCACAGGACCACCATGACTCCGGCTAGAAATATGGTAGTCAAATAAAATACAGGACAACCAGCTAAATTTTAATTTCAGAGAAACATTTTTTTTTGTAGAAATATGCCCTGTATGATAGTAGTTTAAGAAACATCTTTACTTCTTTTCTCACAATTTTCATCTTACTCTTCTCCCACCCTGCTAGAACACCTTGAGTCTCGGTTTTACAGATAGTCTTTCCTATGAAAGAGTGATTTTTATAAGTCCTAGCTATAGAGTGTGGTGCTATTGTATAAGTACTAAACTTCTAAACATAAAGTTGAGGGTTCAAACCCACCAGCTACTTCTTAGAAACTATACACAGGCTCACTATGAGCCACAATAACAACAATAGAGAATACTGTCCATGAGTGACACAATAGTAACACATTCAACTCCAGCGCAAAGTTTAGAGATTTTAAGGTGACTCAAAAGAAAGACTTGGCAATCTACTTCTGGAGAATAAACCTCTAAAAACCCCATGGAACACATTTCTTCTCTGACCCACATACAGCCACCATGAATTGCCACCAACTCAACAGAAAATAGTCACCTAGACTGTCTGTCAGCTGGTGTTAAAGAAGACATGTGTATATATATATATGAAATGCAGAAGTAGTTGCTCAAGGGAAGCTATAATAATGTCTGGATCGCATAGTCACCAAAGAGGTATGTGTGCAAAAAAAGCATTGTTTTTCTCATATGGTTCTAGAATACTATGAGTTAACACTAAGAATGCATGAGAATGGTGATAGTCAGTAGAAGCAGTCGGTGTTAGACAGCTTCATAGGGCTCACTCCCAGCCTTGCACTGGCTGTCCAAGTTTTCAGTGAGTCTTCTTACTAGCCAATGGAGTTGAGATTAAATCCTTGACTCCCTCCCTCACTATGCTGCGCCAATTCTTGTCCTGTTTAAAATACAGATGGATCATAAAATCTGGACTCAACCCACAACTTACATAATAATGTAATAAAATCATGTTATTATTTTCCCGGTGTGGCGATGTGGGTTAATGTGCTGGCCTACAAGGTCAGATTGAATTGCAAGGTTGGTGGTTCAAGCTCACTGGCCGCTCGGTGGAAACTTGATGCAGGGTCGCTGTAGGTTGGAACCGATTTGATGGCCCTTAACAACAACAAGAACAACATTGTTAGATTCCATCAACTTGATTCTGATCTATAGGACTGCATGTGGCAGAGCATAACTGCCACAGAGGGTTTCCCAGGCGGTACAATTCAGTCTCGGAAACCCTACGCGGGGTTGCTATGAGTTGGGACCAACTCCACCACCACCACCACCAGTTTTTAGAGAACAAATTACCAAATCTTTATCTCACAGAGACGCTATGTGGATTCAAACCACCAAATTTTGGTTAGTCAATTATGGAAACAGATCGCCGCAGCTCTGTCCCATAAAGCATTCAAACCTGCAACCTTTCAGTTAGTAGTCATTCACTTTAACCACTGTGTCACCAGGGATCCTTGGGCTGTTGTTGCTAAGTGTCATAGCCTCAGTTCTACTCATAGTAACCTCGTATAGGGTTTCTGAGGAGTGACTGGTGGATTCGAACAGCCACACTTGCATTTAGTCACCTAGTGCTTATTCTTCAGCACCACACTAGGACTCCTTGTTGTTATTAAGTGCCGTAAAGTCAGTTCTGATTCATGGTAACCCTGTATAGGGCTTCCAAGAAGCAACTGGTAGGTTTAAACTGCAAAATTTGCAGTTAACAGTCCAATGCTTACCATGTAGTGTCACACTTGTTTTGTTGTTAAGTGACATGAAGTTGGTTCCAACCCATAGCCACTCTGTATAGGGTTTCCAAGGCATGGCTGGTGAGCTTTAACCACTGACTTTGTGGTTCAAACGACTTTGCAGTCTAGTGCATTAGCCCACAGCTCCACATCCGGACTCCATAGCAGCTCTAAAATGGGGAAAATAATATCAACTCAACAAATACTTGTTGAGAAAACTATTTTTTATTTATTTTGTTTTACAAATTTTACACATTTTCTTAATGCTTTAAAACATTCAAAGTAGGAAATTAAGTCATCTGGCTTTGTACATGTGAAAATCACTCCTCTTGCTTGTTTTATAATTTTAAAATGCATTTGGAAGCTTACAAAAAAAAAAAAAAAAAAAAGCTGCAAAATTAAAAAAATAACTATAGTTGTAGTGGCAAATCACATGACATTCAAATATGAATTGCTCTTCTAAAAAAGAAAAGCAAAGTTAATATCAAAACCAATAAAAAGTCCATTTGCTATACTTTTCTTAATACAATTATGTTCTGGTGCTTTCTATATGGTAAGTTCAGAAAGAGGATGATTATCCTTTATTTATTCTTACAACCATTGTTTATTGCATATCTTCTTTAATCCAAACACTGCACCAAACACAGAATTATTAGAGTGAATAAAATTGGCACTCTACTGAAATTCATGGAGCTTGTATTTCTGGAGCTTAGAATAGGTTTCATTTGTTGGGTGGGAAGTTCTGAGCCAGAAGGATAAATCACTCACAATATGTAAACGTTTATTTCAAAGCTTTCTTAGAGCTGTGTCCAGGAATAATGGCTAGAGAATCAAAGAAGCAAGGAGTTGAAATCGTTTTCCATTTCATAAAATATGATTCCAGGTGTTTTTGTTTAATTTTGCATTTTATATAATAGAGTGAAATCAAATTAAATTCAGAGCCTGCAAACAAATACTATATATTGAATATGCTGGAGAAATAACTTTATATTGCTCTTTAAAACTCATTTTATTTATATTTAAGTCACTGTTGTAATGATAATTGTTTCCCAGGCCTTTGTCTTCACTCCCTCTCCCCACACACACGTACACCTACCTACTCACCACAAGCTTTCTGTAACTTCAAAATAAAGGTGATAATTCATGAAGATACTAAGAGAGCCCCTTTTCCAGGCCCACAGGGCTTCTTGTATGATAAAGAAACTGTTGACGTAAGAGTAAACCAGAAGTCAGTTTTCCCTGATTCAGCTTCCCATCTGCCTTATAGTTAGTATTGCTATTAGGGTTACAGTTCATACATACAATGGTTTCGTCCAAACAAAATGTGTTTAAACTTGTCTCTGTGATCAATGGATGGCTGTAGATGAGTTCTCTCAAAAATACACGTCCTAGTCTCATTAGTGTGTCTTCGAAAAAAACATCAAATTAAAACAGTGGTTTCCAAGGGGATTTGCTGAGCCAGTTAAATTCAAGGCAAAGAGATCAGTGAAGAAGGTTATAGCGATCATTTTATTGAGATTCCAAAGGGGCAGTCTTAATAGATTTTTCTCAAAAGACACAGGGCTAATTATAAGGAAATTTTAAGAAAATAGAAAGCAGCATTGATGAGAAAAAGCCAAACAATGTGCATTGAGGAATGTTTTCCCTCATGACAGTTCTTCAAAGGTAGCAAGGCCGGTCCTAGGAGAAATTCACGGGTAAACCTTACCCCATCCGTCCTAGATCCTTTACTTTACCTTTTCAAGTATCTTTTAATTCTCTAAACTCAAAGAGGATTTAAAAGGAACACAATTGAGTCCCTTGAAGATGCCTAAACTGCCATTTTGAAGTGATATAAATCAAAGAGTACATAATTCTTTGGGTAACGGTTGTTGTCGTTGCTGTTAAGTGCCATCGAATCGATTCCAACCCCTAGTGACCCCGTATAGAGCTTCTGAAGAGCAGTTGGTGAGCTTGAACCACCAACCTTGTGGTTCAGACCAACTTTACAGTCAGTCCAGTGCATTAACCCACAGCACTACACCAGGATTGTTGTTATTGTTGTTGTTGTTGTTGTTGTTGTTAAGTGCTGTCTAGTCAATTCTGACCCATAGCAACCCTGTATAGGGTTTCCAAGGATCAGCTGGTGAACTTGAGCCACCGACCTTGCAGTTCAAAAGACTTTTCAGTCTGACGCATTAGCCCACAGCGTCAGGACTCCCATCAGGGTTGTTGTTGTTAAGTACCGTGGAGTTGGTTCCGACTCATAGTGACCCTGCACAGATTTTCCGAGGCTGTAAATCTTTAAGGGAACATAACGCCTCGTCTTTCTCCCATGGAACACCTGGTAGTTTTGAACTGCCGACCTTGAGGTTAGCAGCCCAATTCGTAACCACTGTGCTACTAGAGCTCCCTATTAGAGAGCTGGAAATAACACCTTCAAAAATGTTTCCACATAGATGGAAAATACATTGAGAAACAATAGCTTTACATTTGTTTAAAAAAGGTTTATATGATTTTGTAGAAATACTTTTTGACTAGTTTATTTATGCCAAGGCTTGCAGCATAGCTTAGGAATGTGTTTGCATCTATATCTATAAAAATGTACACATTATTTTAAAATATTTTACGCCATACATGATATTGGGAGCAGCTGAGCTGAAGGTCCCTGCCTTGGAGGTAGTTTAACCAAAGGATTGCAACTACACAGTTGTGGTTCAGAAACTCAGGCTGCTTCCAAGTCAAAATCTTCCCCCTACCCGCTCCCCAGGAACTTTCAGGGCTGCCTCACGGGTCAGGGAACTTGCAAGGACTTTCCTTGTATTTAGCTGTGTCCTTTGGCTCAGCCTGTGCAACAATTTTGCTGTCCTAACTCTGTTTCGCCAGCAACTACATTCTTCTGATCCCTGCCCTCAAGCCCCTCCCTTTGAGCTGTGTATAAAATAAACTTGCTGCCTAGGTCTGTGAAATAGTATCTCCATCAGAGGGCTGTGGCCCACCTAGTCTCAACTATTCTATTTTCAAAATGTGTCTTGTGTCGTTCTTTTGTTTCTCATCTCCCGTTGCCCCTACTCAGGTTTAATCCCTCCATGCAGGTCACAGAGAAAAGCCAATTGTGGTATGCGGTAGTTGGCCCCAGCAGTGGTGGCTCCAGCAGTTGTGTTGGCTCCAGCAACATGCTGTTGTTGCTAATTTTCAATTCATAGCAATTCTGTTTAGGGTTTCCAAGGAGCCACAGATGGATTTGAACTGACGAACTTGCAGCTAGCAGTCCAGTGCTTATACATACTAGATATGGTTATGTGCTGTGGAGCTGGTTCCGACTCATAGACCATGTATAGGGTTTCCTAGGCTGTAAATCTTAGGGAACAGAAATCTTTTTACCATGGAATGGCTGGCAGTTTTGACTGTTGATTTTGAGGTTAGTAGCCCAACTCATAACCACTATACTCTAGAGCTCCTTATATAACTCCTTATACTAGATATAAATGGTATTAACTATCTTAATAACATAGTGCTGACTAGAAACATTGAAACAGTTATAAAAGAATAAGACCTATATATTTACTATTTATGTAAATTTAAAACAAACACATAGTCTACCACGCTAAAATAAGCTACAACAAAAATCATAAATCACAGTAACTATAAACAACAAATTTTATTTTTAGTTAATCAGGCTACTAAACATTTTCTTAATTTGTCCAAAGGAATTCCATCCTAAGGATATCTAACTGTAATCATCAGTATAGTCTAAAAGATAAATGTTTGAAATAAGAAAGACTTAGTGTTTTACCATGATTATTCCTCTGTTTTTAATTATAGTTTTATTAAATATTTATGCTTCTTTAAATAGCATATTATATTTAGCAAAACTATATAATATGTTTTTTTTATAATTCTTTGGGGAACAGTTGCTGTTTTTGTTGTTAAGTGCTGTATATTATATAATATGTCTTAGCAAAACTCATCTATACCAAGAAATTTGGAAGACAATTATTTGGCCAACTGATTGGAAGAGACCATATTTGTGCCCATTCCAAAGAAAGGTGACCCAACAGAAGGCAGAAATCATCGGACAATCTCTTTGATATCGCATGTGAGGAAAGTTTTACTAAAGGTAATACAGAAATGGATGCAAGCATACACTGAAAGAGAACTAACTTCCAGAGGTTCAAGCTGGATTCAGAAGAGGATGTGGAATGAGGGATAT
>NW_006408838.1:993538-995118 GCF_000296735.1 Chrysochloris asiatica | reverse complement strand
GGGATTGGAACCATGGCAATGAAACGATGTACGGTGGAATAAATGTAAAACTAAAGTTCTCCCATGTAAAATATCATATAATTCACAATAAAACATGAAAAAAAAAAAAAAAGTCAGATTCTTTATACTAACAAACAGAACTCTGAAAAGGAAATCAGGAAAACTGTACCATTAAAAAAGCCATGCAAAAGATGAAATGCTTAGGAATAAAATTAACAAGAATTACAAAAGATGTATACAAAGAAAGGCGTCCTGGTGTGACACTGTAGGATAAGCACTGACCTGCTAATTTCAAGGTCAAAGATTCAAATCCACCAGTCGCTCCTTGCAAACCCCATACAGGATTTTTATGAGTCGGTACCAATTCCATGGCACTTAATAACAACAACGTACAAAGAAAACTACAATACTACAAGAAACTTAAAGGTTGTGGTGGTGGTGGTGGTGTGCCGTGGAGTCAGTTCCCACTCATAGCAACCTTATATGGGGTTTCCAAAACTGTAAATGTTTATGGGAGCAGAAAGCCTCATCTTGCCCCCACAGAACTGCTGGTAGTTTCAAACTGCTGCTTGTGTAGTTAGCAGCTGACTCATAACCACTAAGGTACCAGAGTTCCTTAGAAACCTAAAGAGAACAACATAAATGAAAGGATAGATCACACTCAGGAATAGGAAAACTTAACCTTGAAAATGCCAATACTGCCTAAAATGATCTGTAAATTTAATGCAATCCCAATCTAGATTTCAATGTTACTTTTTAAAGAGATGGAAAAACTAATTACTAACTTCATATGGAAAGGAAAGAGACCTCAGATATGTAAAGCACTATAAAAGAAGAACAAAGTATGAAGCCTCACAGTTCCCAATTTCAAAACCCACTATACAGTCAAAGTGGTCAAAAGAGCCTGATACTAGCACATAGACAAACATATAGACAAATAGAATAGAATTGAGAATTCAGAAGTAAAGCCATCCACATACGGGTATCTGATTTTTGAAGTAGGGCCAAAAATCATTAAATGAGGAAAACATCATCTCTTTAACAAATGGTACTAACAAAATTGGATATACACTTTAATTAAAATTAAATGGGACCCATATGTAAGTACCCTGGAGTCGATTCTGACTCATAGTGACCCTGCACAGGGTTTTCGAGGCTGTAAATCTTTGTTGTTGGTGTTGTTGTCAGGTGCCATTGAAACAGAACCGACTCATAGCGACCCCATGCACAGCATAATGAAACAATGTCCGATCCTGGGCCAACCTCACTACTGCCGCCATACTCAATGCCATCAATGATGCCACCTGGCTGATCCATCTCATTGGGGGTCTTCCTCTTTTTCTCTGACCCTCCAGTTTACCCAGCATGACATCCTTTTCCAGCGACTGTTCCCCCCTGACAATATGTCCAAAGTATGAGAGACGAAGCTTAGCCATCCTGGCCTCCAAGGAGACCTCTGGCTACACCTCTTCCAAAACAGATCTATTGGTTCTTTTGGCAGTCCTTGGCACTTTTAATATTCTCCTCCTACACCATAATTCAAAGGCATCAATTCTTCTACAATCTTCCTTATTCACTGT
>NW_006408838.1:989607-992678 GCF_000296735.1 Chrysochloris asiatica | reverse complement strand
CAATGATATCTCTCGTCTTTCTCCCACCATGCTGGTAGTTTCATACTGCTGACCTTGAGATTCACAGCCCGATTCGTAACCACTACACTACCAGTGGTTATGAATCGGGCTGTGAACTGCAAGATCAGCAGTTCGAAACTACCAGCTGTTCCATGGGAGAAAGATGAGTCTTTCTGCTCCCGTAAACATTTAACAGCCTCAGAAATCCTGTACAGGGTCGCTGTGAGTCTGAACCAACTCCACGGAACATAACAACAACAACAATATGTAAGTAAGTAAAATATCTTCTACACGTGAGCTTAAAAGAGGGAAGGAATCTTTACAGCAAAGACCATTCCCACCCCCTCAGTACACAGGGTTGACAGGGATGGGCAACTTAGACATGTCTACCCAAAATGGGGGTGGGGTTAGAAGCTACAAAGGCAAGAAGTGACTGGCTCACAAGATTTCAAGAGGGAGCCTCAGTCCAGAAGGTGCGAGGGAAGGTAGCATCTCCATTGAGTGGTTTCCAACATGTCTGGACCGCCTAGTGAAAGGAAATGGGGATAAGACTCTTGTGGTTCAATAGTGAATAATTGTTATCAGGACTGACTATGAGGCTGCAAATGTAAAGGTAGATGTCTTGTAACAAAAGGAGGGGAGTCACTCATCTTGCAGTCCAGTAGTGGAGTCCTGGACCTTGAGGCCATCAAGGGAGAAGAGCAGAGTGTGGGACCCTATCCAAAGAAGCAGTGACACCAGAGATGGAGGCAGAGAGGATGACGTAGAAAGATGGATCATCTGGGGACTCTGGATTCAGGAAGTGAGAGGGGCTGTGTGCTGACAGCCAGGGGTCAGGCTTGAGGGGTGTATCCTTTGATTGTTTGAAAGGTTATATATTCCTGAGTGCTTCAGTGTACATCCAGGAAAAAAAAGAAAACAGAGGGAATGGAAGCAAAGAGTGTTGAATGATGATGCATGGCAGTAATTGTAATCATTGCAATGAAACAAAATATGATGAAAACAAAATAGGATGAATGTAAAGCTAATGTTCTCCCATGTGAATTATCTCTCAATTCACAACAAAAACTTAAAAAAAAAAAAAAAGAGGTAGCAATAAAAAAAGAAATGAAAAAGTGTATATGAGTATATAGTGACACAATAAATGACAACGTAGGAAACCCTCTGAGACAGTTCTATGTCACATGGGGGCACTGTGAAAACCACTTGGAGAGGATATAGCTGGAAAAAGCTGCCAACAGAGCTTTGGGCTGGAACAAAGCAGGGAAATCACAACATACCTCACAGAACAGTCTTATAAATCAGATGTTCTTATGTCTCTATCTGAAAATCCACCTGGAATCCAATTCCAGTTTAGTTTAATTCCTTTGCTCTCTTATTTGCAAGCATAAATCCAAGGATTAATGACCTTAAAATTGATCTACATGACAAATAAAAGCCTTGGAAAAATATTTTTGTCTTTCCACAAATGCCTTCATTTAATATACTAGAGGGGGTCTCTTTGTTCCTCTTTGTTCCCCTTGGCAGATGAAGAACAAGAACTGTCAAAGCCCCTGAGAGATCGGGATCTTCTTTGTTTAGTGAATTTGGAGGCATGAACCTTGAAATAAGAATGTACCATAGATCATATGAACTGTGGCATTAAAGGGAAAAGTTAACTGCTAAAAAGAATGTGTGAGAGTATTTAAAAAGAATAAAATATTTGAGATTTTCAAGGTAGATATTTCTCAGGAAAATAAACAGGGAGTTAGTATGCTAGTTTTGTATTTTGAAAGTCTTTGGTGACATAGTTCTTATTAACCCAAAGTCAATAATAAATAGCATGAAAATTTGACTGAACTTACTTTGTTGCCATATCTCCAGACAAGCATCCCTGAGAAGAATCTACAGTTGGAAAGAATTCAAAAAGCATGAAACACTATATAGCAGAAACATTTTGTTGTTTTTAGGTGCCATTGAGTCGGTACCAACTCATAGCGACCTTATGCACAGCAGAACGAAACACAGCCCGATCCTGGGCCAACCTCACTACTGTTGCCACACTTGAGTCCATCGATACTGCCTCTTGGCCAATCCATCTCATTGGGGGTCTTCCTCTTTTTCTCTAACCATCCACCTTACCAAACATGATATCTTTTTCCAGTGACTGCTCCCTCCTGACAATATGTCCAAAGTATGAGAGATGAAGTTTGGACATCTTGGCCTCTAAGGAGCACTCTGGCTGTACTTCTTCCGAAACAGATCTGTTGGTTCTTTTGGCAGCCCATGGCACTTTCAGTATTCTTCTCCATCACCATAGCTAAAAAGCATCATTCTCCTATGGTCTTACTTATTAACTGTGTCCAGCTTTCGCATGCATATGAGGTTATTGAAAATATCATGGCTTGGGTCAGGTGCACCTTAGTCCTCAAGCTGACATCTTCGCTCCTCAACACTTTAAAAAGGTCTTGTGCAGCAGATTTGCTCAACGCAATATATCGTTTGATTTCTTGACTGCTGCTTCCATGAGTGTTGATGGTTGATCCAAGAAGAATGAAGTCCTTGACAACTTCAATCTTTTCTCTGTTGATAAGAATGCTGTTTATTGGTCCAGAGTTAAGGATTTTCATTTTTTTTACATTGAGATGTAATCCATACGGCAGACTGTGCTCTTTGATCTTCATCAGTGAATGTTTTAAGTCCTCTTCACTTTCAGCAAGCAAGCTTGTATCATCTGCATATCACAGGTTGTTAATGAATCTTCCTCCAATCCTGATGCCACTTTTTTCTTCATGTAAGCCAGCTTCTCAGATTATTTGCTCAGCATTTGCTCAGAATAAGTATGATGAAAGAATGCAACCTTGTCACACACCTTTTTAAATTTTAAACCATTCAGTGTTCCCATGTTCTGTTCGAACAACTGCTTCTTGGTCCAGATTCCTCATAAGCACAATTAAGTGTTCCGGAATACTCATACTTCTCAAAGTTGTCCATAGCTTATCATGATCCACACAATCGAAAGCCTTTGCATAGTCAATAAAGCACAGGTAAACATCTTTCTGATATTCTCTGCTTTCAGCCAAGATCCATCA
>NW_006408838.1:968413-989507 GCF_000296735.1 Chrysochloris asiatica | reverse complement strand
CCAAGAAGAATGAAGTCCTTGACAACTTCAATCTTTTCTCTGTTGATAAGAATGTTGTTTATTGGTCCAGTGGTGAGGATTTTTGTTTTCTTTTATTCAAAGACAACATCAAAGACTAAAATCAGCCACACTTAATTTTTTTTTTTTTTTTAATTATGTTAGCACTGATAGGGGAAGAACTGATAACTCTTTAGGCTTACTGGCAAAAATCAATGGTACCAAGAGATCAGATGTAGCAGCTAACCAAACATGGTCCCTAAGTCATTCTTCAAACCCCTAAAGCATAAAAAACAAAACAAAAGTCCTAAACTTCCACTGACTGGGAAATATGTAATGCGTTTCCATTTTTACCAGAAGATAATGAATGAACGATATAGGCAGGAGTCTCTTCACCCTGCTGCTGGGCTTTACCACATATTCTGTTGTTGTTAAGTGCTGTTGAGCCAGTTCCAACTCATAGAGACCCTGTGTAAGGTTTCCAAAGAGCAACTGGTGGGTTTGAACTCCTGATCTTGTGGTTCACAGTCCAGTGCTGATACTACAGCACCACATATTCTGTGGCACATATTTGTTTAATACAACAAAACCCGTGAAAGCTGAAACTTGTGTAAAGCAGAAATCTGTCAGGGAAGAAAAAAATAGCTTTCTGCTAAAATGAGCAATGGAAAAATAGTAAGACTGAACCCTATCAAGCATGGAAAAATTGTAAGACCCCCTCCCCCCAAAAAAAGTCAGTTCTGTCTACCGTATATGTATATGTTTCAAGATTGAGGTGCTCTTTGAAAAATCATCTTACTTATAGAGATTAAGGTGCCTTTCATTTCAGTTAAGGTGAATTGTTGTTGTTGTGAAGTGCTGTCGAGTCAATTCCAACCCGTAGTGACCCTGTATAGGGTTTCCATGGAGCAGCTGGTGAACTTGAACCACTGACCTTACAATTCAAACAGCTTTGTAGTCTGGCGCATTAACCCACAGTGCCACACCAGGACTCCAAGGTGAGTATATGCTTAGAATTATTTTGTCCTTGATCAAGTTCACTAAGGGAAGTCTCTTTGAGTGTTTGCAGCAGAACACAACCTGCCATCATTTCAGAAACCATTAATAGTATTCTGTCTGATAAATAATCAGCAATGACATTTCACAGTTTTGCATCTGACTTAAGGCTACAGCCAGCATATTCAACTAAATCCCAGTTTTCTTCAACAAAAGTTTTCTCTGTTTGCTTCAACTCCCATGGTATTGGTAAATGTTGTTGTGTGCCTGTTGAGTAGATTTTGACCCATGGGACAGAGTGGAAGAGCATAATAGGGTTTTTGAGACTATAATCTTTATGGAAGCAGATTGGTTCCAGGTCTTTCTCTCATGTTGATGGGTTCACAGCACCGACAATCTTTAAGTTACATGCCCAGTATTTAACCATGACACCACCATGGCACTTTTTATATGTATAAGATTATGTAGGTGTAAATTAAAGATTGTTGTTGTTGTTAATGGCTATAGAGTTGGTTCTGACCTCTAGCCACCCTTATAGGGCTTCTGAGGAGTGGCTGGTAAGTCTGAACCACCAACCTTACTGTTCAAACTGACCGTGCTGTCCAGAGAATTAACCCACAACACCACAACAAATTCGAGTCTTCAGTATTTTATCTGAGCATTTTTTCCAATAGATTAGAAAGACTGCCACTCTAGTTATCAACTATCTGCCCTACTAATGTTGGGGAAATTGGAGACAAAAGTTTGCTCTGTTTAACACTAAAACAAAACAGTTGTTTGTCTCATCTTAGTGTTGACAGATACTTTAGAAATGCAGTGTTTGACTTGTTAGGAAACTTCATTCTCCTGAGATTCTGCTGACAGGTCAAAAATCAAGCAGTGTTCTACATAGCTTTTCAATTTAAGTGCAAGGTAAAATAACTTTCTTTGTGCCTAGCAGGAATAAATCATCCTCATCACTCCCTAAAACACTCAATATTTGAGTATTGTATGAGTATGGAGTCCTGGAGTGGTGCTGTAGAATAAGCACTAGACTCCAGGGTTGGTGGTTTAAATCTACCAGTTACTCCTTGGAAACCTAATACAGGGTGGCTATGGATTGGAACCGATGCGATGTCACTTAACAACGTAGTATGACTATAAAGGAAACAAGCAAAAGGACAAAGTATAAATGTTCTTGGGAAAGATTTTCATTTTTCCTTCAAAAACATGTAATGGCAGTCAACATTGTGAAATGAAAAATATAAATGGTCTAAAAATAAACAAGCATTATTACTATGGATTGAATTGTGCCCCCCAAAATAGCCCAAAAAAAATAGTTTTATAAATCCTAACCTCTAAGCCTATGTATGGTTTTGCTCCAATTTTAGAATGGTTTTTGTTATGCTAATGAGGCTGAATTAGTGTAAAGTCTATTTTGAGTCAGTCTCTTTAAAGATATAAAAGCAGAGATGGCGTAAGAGAGTGGCCAAACTACATGAACATAGCTTAGGAACAAAAGCTGAGAGATAAATGTCCTTCATATAATGCCAATAAATAAAGAAAATCTTCCACTAGGGTTGACCTCCTGAATTTGGACTTCTAGTCTTCCAAGCTGTTAAAAAATAATTGTCTGTTTGTTAAAACCACCCATTTGTGATATTTCTGTTATAGCAAGACTAGATAATTAAGAATCTAGTAGGAGAATTGATACATTTGAGTTATGGTGTGGGAGGAAATTTTTAAACATTCCATGGACCACCAAAAAAACAAGCAGCTCTGTGTTGGAAGAAGTACAGTCAGAATGCACCTTAGAAGCCAGAATGGCCAGACTTCATTTCTCATACTTCGAACATATTGTCAGGAGGGACCAGTTACTGGAGAGGGATATCATGCTTGGTAAAGTGAATGATTGCAGAAAAAAAGGAAGACCCCCAAAGAGATGGGTTGGCACAGTGGCAGCAGCAGAAGGCTCAGACATAACAGCAATTGTGAGGCTGGAGCAGAACCCGCAGTGTTTCGTTCTGTTGTGCATAGGTTCTTTATGAATCAGTATTGTCTTGATGGCACCTAACAACAACAAAGATAAGACACTTATCCATCATGCTATGGTTTGGGAAGCATCGTGACTCCATAGGGTAGGCATTGGACTACAAACCACAAAGTTGGTGGTTAGAGCCCACCAGAGGTTACACAGAAGGAAGATGAGGTTTTTCTGCTCCTTTGGTAGCATAGTGATTATGAATCAGGCTGCGAACCACAAGGTCAGCAGTTTAAAACTACCAGCTGTTCCACAGGAAAAAGATGAGGCTTTCTGCTCCTGTAAAGATTTACTGCCTTGGAGACCCTGTGGAGGGTCGCTATGAGGCAGAACCAACTCCATGGCACATAACCCCCATCAAGAAGATTTAAATCCTCGGAAACCCCATGAAATCACTATGAGTTGGAAATGACTCAAATATACTTAAAAATAACATTATTTATCCTATAGCTCAGAGCAGACAAAATGTAAAATCAATGCAAAGGTTGCAGTGAAGGAAAACCTCTTGAAGATAGTGATAAAAGAAGCAAGCCCTCTGAATCACTCCTTTTACGCACCTTAAATTTCTAAAATGGAAAATGAAAAATAAAGAGTAAACAGCACATGATAAGTTAATCCCATATAAATAAAAATGTAGAAACGCAGACCTATCTTGAATTTAAAAAGAAGGCTGGGTGCAGAGGGCCACCATGCATGTACTATGGTAGCTTGTATGTTGCTATGATACTGGAAGATATGTCATCAATATTTCAAATATTACATGGTAGACACATTCATTGAAGCTTCGAAAACACAGACTAAGGAGAAAGTTCTGACAATCTACTTCCCAAAATTAATGCATCAAAGCCCTATGGATTGAAACAGAACATTGTCCACATAGTGCTAGAGGATAAATCCCCTAAGTTGGAAGGGCAGCGCAATCAATGTACCTGAGCATTTCAAAAACTGTTCAAAATTAGGCAACATTTTGCTCCATTGTACGTGGGACTGCTTGAGTCAGAGCCAACTCAATAGTAACTAACAACAGATACTCAGATCAAACAAAGAGGTCATCAATTTAGAGTAGAATTTTCTGCTTCATGAAAATTTGGTTAAAATATGATTATATTAAAACCAAATCCAGAAAAATAATTCCTATCAGTTTCTTAGGATGTCAATAGGACTATAGTGTGCTGATTATGTAAATAATTTATTTTTTAAGCATGTATGAAGTCCATGTGCCAGGCACCGTGCTCGACACTAGAAATACAAAACTGTCCAAGGGAAAGTCACTACCCTTAAACAGCCACCCATCAGGAAAAGTAGAATTCTGGAATCCAACAATCTTGAATAATAATAGTTCAAAAGAATCTCTTAGTGCAGTGGTTCTTAAACTTGAATGTGACTATGAATCACTTGAGGATTGTGTTGAAAGACAAGTCTTCTTCAGAAGCCTGGGTTAACACCCAAGATTGTATATTTTTAACAAGCATCTCAATGATGTAGCTATTGATGTCATTGGGCTACATTTTAAGTAAACACTAGGTGTCATTGAAATGACTGTCTCATGGTAGCCCATACATGTCACAGTAGAACTGTGTTTCATAGGGTGCACCATGGCTGATGTTTTGGAAGTACATCAACTGACTTTTCTCCTAAGATGCCTTTGGGTGCACTTAAACCTCCACACTTTCAGTTACCAGCCAAATTTGTTAATCATTTACAGGGACTCTATATTTTAAGTCGGAATAAAAAAAGAACAAAAACATTGCCATAAAATCAATTCCAACTCATAGTCTTCCTACAGAACAGACTAGAACTGCTCTACACAATCCTGGTGTGGTGCTGAAAGACAGCGCACTGGACGGCAAGGTTGGTTTGAACCACAAAGTTGGCAGTTCAAACTTACCAGATGCCTTTTGGAAACCCTAGTAGGAACTGGCTCCATGGCACTTAACCACAACCACCACAACAATAGAGGGGTTTGAAAGCTGTTTAAGGGCATTTCAAAAACTTCATGGAAAAATTTCATTATCTTTTCATCCTCTTTTATCCCATGAACTTTTCTGAAGCTCCTTCACAATCTTTATGGACACAGACTGCCACATCTTTTTCCTTTGAAGCAGGTTAATGGGTTAGAACCTCCAACATTGTGTTAGAATATGCGTACACAACCACTACACCACCACAGTTAATTTCAGCTATCTCTACATTAACAAATAAAATTGGAATTTGCAGAAAAAACATGCATTTGTGCTGTGTGAGTTGTCTGGGAGTTAATACTGGAGGTATCAATGGCCTGTGATTCTGAACCCCAAGTTATCATGCAGACGATGGTGTCTGGCTGCTCACAATCTCTTAAGCTTCACATGGAGTCTACCAAACTTGCACAGCAGTTTAGTGATGAAGTGAAGACGCTTGCTATGACTAAGCTCAAAGACAGATGATTAAATTTCCTAGCCTGGGACTCTAAGGAGAAAGAGTATATGAATTATCCATCATGACCTGGTAACAGAAATGGTGTGTTGACTTTCCAAAACTCTGTCCACTCTCAGGGTCTATAGGAAGAAAATGTACAAAAACGAATGTCATGATGAATGTAAAGCTAATGTTCTCCCATGTAAACTATCACATAATTCACAATAAAGCATTAAAAAAAAAAAAAAGAATGTTAATGTTTGTTCACTACATTTCTTTTGCAACCATTAGAAAAAGAGGTAACCTTTAGTCAAATCAAATTTGAAGGTCTTAGACCATAGATAAAAAAAAGTAATAAAAGCTTCTGGTAACGTAACAAAAGGCACTAAAATAGTAACATGAGCTGATCATTATCTTCCTTAATAAATGTGTTAATTAAAAATTTTAATAAAATATCAAAGGAAATTATTGACTGTTTAGTCTTGTTTTTATTCTAAGCAGAAGGGACTGCAGATCCATTCATTTTTCTGTGAAGTCTACCCTCTCTTACCTTCATTAAGACTTTAGTCCTGTTTTCCATTATTTCCCATCGTTCTCTGTATTAAAAGGTGTTTCTACAACATAAGGTCTATAAGATGTTTCATAAAGTCTTGTATAATTTAATAAACAGGAAATCCTGCACTGCATACCACCTCTCTTGGGATTGCCCAAAATATATTGGCAAACTAAAACCTTCAAGTACTCCAATAAGGAAACCCACTTAATTTTATTAAACTTTCTTAGTTGCCCTGCTTTTAAACTGAGAAGCTATGGAACATGTTTTGGTAAACAGGACTACAATTTGTTAACTTCAATTTTGAAACATAAACATTTTTGAATATTCAGTTTTTATTCAATTCATTTGATGACAAAACCTGAGCTAAACATATTGTTTTTCTTAGGTGCCCTCGTGTCTACTTTGGGGGGTTGTACATTAAAACTTGAGTGTTCTGTGTACTTAGGGAGCTTGGGGTTGCCTGGATGACATGAGGTAACAGACTCCAACCCTTCTGACACCCTTGCCTCTGCTAACTTCTATGAAAGCACTCTGTCAACAGGAAATCAATTCAGTAGCTTTGTAATATGCTCAGTATTTATCATTTTTACTATAATATTGCTCTAGTAGCACCAAAAACTTCAAAATCTAAAATTTTATATGGTGTGTAACTCACACACACAGCTGACTCGTGTGATTATTTAATTCCTAAGTAATGGTACAGTAAGCAAGCTTCTAATAAAACCATGACCTTTTGATCATTTCTCTGGATATCTTGCAGGTTTCAGAATTGAAAGGGACATGTGATACCCAGACTCTTTTATTATTTTTTTCATTTCTTTTTGCTTCTTGTTTTTGTTTAGTTGCTAACTTTTATTTGTTGTGTTTCTTTTCAGCAAGATGTGAAGGGAGAGCATTGATTTTTCTCCTTTGTATCATTCTGGAGTTTCCACCAAAAATGTTATAAAAATTTGGCTGTCACATTTGAAAAATGAGCAAGCCTAGATTATCCTACTAAATTTCATTTTACTTCACATTTGGTTACAAAGCTATTCCTGTTTTACCTGCTGCTTCCCCTTTCTCTTTTCAGTGGGGCTGCTGATGCTGTACATTGTTGTTGTTAAGTTCTGTCAAGTCAATTCCAACCCATAGCGACCCTGTTTCCAAGGAGTGGCTGGTGAGCTCAAACAGCTGACCTTTCAGTTCAAACGACTTTCCAGTCTGACACATTAACTCACAGCACCACACCAGGACTCATTGATGTTGTATATGGTGGTGGTGATGTGCCGTGGAGTAGGTTCCGACTCATAGCAACCCTGCATGGGGTTTCTGTAGCTATAAATCTTTACAGGAGCAGAAAGCATCATCTTTTTCCCACGGAACCACTAGTAGTTTCAAACTGATGACCTTGAGATTAACAGCCCAATTCATAACCGCTATGCTACCAGAGCTCCATTGTTGTTGTTGTTGTTGTTCAGTGCCGTCGAGTCGGTTCCGACCCATAGCGACCCTGTACAGGGTTTCCGAGGGTGTAAATCTTTACGGGAGTAGAAAGCCTCATCTTTCTCCCGCGGAGCAGCTGGTAGTTTCGAACCGCTGACCTTAAGGTTTGCAGCCCGATTCAGCCCCATCAATTTCCTAGGTTAATCAATATTCAAACCACAGAATGGAGTTGACCAACAAATAAAGCCTACTAACAGGCAGAGTTAAAAATTAGTATTTTTCTGCCATGGAGTTAGCATTTGATCTGCCTAGAATAGCTCTATTTATCTACAGACCCATTGATTTGTCATTCTTCCCAACCTGCTGTTGCATTCATGTAATCATAAGTTTCTATGCATGACACACCAATACCATGTTAGCCCTGTAGCCCTGCCATAAATTCCAGATCACTACTCAGGTTTCTGACATCTCTGAAGGGCTGGATCAAGTCAGTTATAACTCTAGCTACTTCACAAGCCCAACTTCAAATGGACTGATTGCATTAGAATGTGAAACTGTCATCTGCCTTAGATTGAACATCATTATATAGAAATACTGCTATAACCAAGCCCAAGTTAAAGACGACCCTTGAGCAGTCAGTGCATACTTGTTGGTGTTTAGGCCCAGAAGGGAAAAGCCTTCTACACATATAGTTGCTAAGAAACTAAAAAACAAAACTAGTTTATTACAGAAAATAAAATTGAAAACATGGTTTTCAAACCGAGGAATTTACCAACAAAGGGCATGAACAGCTACCTCCAATATGGATTCATCTCCTGTGGTGACTGGCTTCAAAGTGAAGTTGTTCCATGCATGGTATATAGCTAGGGTCTTTTTATATCATGGTGTATACAGGCTTCACACATATCAAGGCAGCTAAGCCATGCAGGTATAACAAGGAAAAGGTAGAGAAATTATAAGGTACCAGCTGTTGGCTCCTTCCTAGCATTGTTGTTAGGTGTCACTGAGTCAGTACCGACTCATAGTGACCCTATGAACAAACTGCTACATTTGAGACCATAGCTGTTACCACTATGCCAAGTCATCTAATTGGGGGTCTCTGTCCTTTTATCTGACCTCCACTTTACCAAACATGATATCCTTCACCAAGGACTGGTCCCTTCTGACAATTTGTATGAAAGATGAAGTCTGGCCATCCTGGTCTCCAGGGAACATTCTGGCTGTACTTCTTCCAACGCAGATTAATTTGTTCTTTTAGCAGTCCATGGTACTTTTAATAGTATTCTCCTCCAACACCATAGATCACATGCTTCAGTTCATTTATGGTCTATATACAACTTTCACATGCATATGAGATTATGGAAATACCATGGCTTGGGTCAGTTGCACCTTAATCCTCAAAGTGACATTTTTACTCTTCAACATTTTAAAGAGGTCTTATACAGCAGAGTTGGCTAATGCAGTATGATGTTTAATGCTTGACTGTTCTTCCATGACTGTTGATGGTTGATGGAGTGAAATGAAGTCTTTGACAACTACAATCTTTTCTCCATTTATATGGATGTTGTTTATTGTTCCAGTGGTGATGATATTTTTTTCCTTTACATTGAGGTGCAACCAATAACGAAGGCTGTGGTCTTTGATCTTCATCAGTAAATATTTTAAGTCCTCATCATTTTAAGCAAGTAAGGTTGTATCATCTGCATACTGCAGGTTGTTAAGGAGTCTTCCTCCAATCCTGATGCCACATTTGTCTTCATATAATCAAGCTTCTTGGATTACGTGCTCAGCATACAGACTGAAAGAGTATGGTAAAGGATTGCAACTTGGCACACACTTTGCTAATTTTAAAACATTCAGTGTTCTTTGTGTTGTGCAAACACTTGCCTCTTTGTCTATGTACAGGTTCCTCATGAGCACAATTAAATGCTCTGGAATACTCATTCTCCACAATGTTGCCCATAATGTGTCATGATGCACACAAGCAAAAGCCTTTGTATAGACAATAAATCACAGGTCAACATCTTTATGGTATTCTCTGCTTTCTGCCAAGATCCATCATCCATCAGCAATTATAAACCTCATTCCACATCCTCGTCTGAATCTGGCTTGAACTTCTGGCTATTCTCTGTCAATGTTCATTTGCAGCTGATTTTGGATTATCTTTAGCAAAATTTTACTTGTATGCAATATTAATATTGTCTAATGACTTCCACAGTCAACCAGGTCACCTGTCTTTGGAACAGATACAGATCTTTTTCAGTCAATTGGCCAGGTAGCTGACTTCCAAATTTCTTGGCATAGACGAAATGGTACCTCAAGGGCCACATCAATTTGTTAAAATATTTCAATTTGTATTCCATTAATTCCCAGAGCTTTGTTCTTTGCTAATGCCTTCAATGTACCTTGGACTTCTTCCTTCAGGATCATTGGCCTGGACCATATGCTACCTCTTAAAATAATTGAACATCAACCATTTCTTTTTGGTATAGTGACTCTGTGTATTCCTTCCATCTTTTTTTGATGCCTTCTACATCATTCAATATTCTGCCCATTGTGGTGGTGGTGTGCCCTGGAGTCACTTCCAACTCATAGCGACCCAGCATAGGGTTTCTGAGGTTGTAAAACTTTATGGGCATGGAAAGCCTCATTTTTCTCCCATGGGACAGCTGGTAGTTTTGAACTGCTGACCTTGCAGTTAGAAGCCCAACTCATAACCACTATGCTACCAGAGCTCATAGACTCTTTTAATATTTTGAGACTTGAATTTTTCTTCAGTTCCCTCAGCCTAAGAAATTCTGAGTGTGTTCTTCCCTTTGGGTTTTCTAACTCCAAGTCTCTGCCAATTTTATTATAACCTTTGTCTTTGTCTTCTCAAGCTACTCTTTGAAATTTTCTATTTAGCTCTTTTACCTCCTCATTTCCTCCATATACTTTAGCATCTCTATGCAGGAGAGCAAGTTTTAGAGTCTCTTATGCCCTCCATTTTGTTTTTTTGTTTTTGTTTTTTTTTTTTACCTCTTTCTTGCCTTCTTCATGACCTTTTGCTTCCTTCCTGTATGATGTTCTTGATGTCTTACTACCACTTTACTGATCTTCGGGCTTTAGTATCTCATATATCTAATATATCAGATTTGTTCTTCAGATGATCTGTAAATTCAGGTGGGATATTTTCAAGGTCATATTGTGAATCTCATGGAATTGTTTTAATTTTCTTCAGCTTCAGCCTGAATTTGTATATGAGCAATAAATGGTCTGTTACATAGTCTGCCCCTGGCCTTGTTTTTGCTGATGATATGGAGCTTTTCCACCATCTCTTTCTACAGACATGGTGGTGGTGGTTATGTGCCGTGTTGTTGGTTCCAACTCATAGATACCCTCCATAGGGTTTCCGAGGCTGTAAATCTTTATGGGAGCAGGAAGCCTCATTTTTCTCCAGCAGAACAGCTGGTAGTTTTGAACTGCTGACCCTGAGGTTAGCAGCCTGATTCATAACCACTATGCTACCAGAGCTACTTCCTATAGACATAGTCAGCTTTATTGGAAACAAGGAGGAAGGATCAATAGTTGTAAAACAAGGACTCGGTGATAGAAATTATGTTGGAGATTGCATGATAGGATTTTGCAAGACCAATATTTCTTCATTACAAATACCTATTTTAAACAACATAAAATATGACTATACACGTGGACTTCACAGAAGGAATACACAGAAATAAAACTGACTATCTATAGACCTGTTGTTGAGTTGGTTCCTACTATAAATGTGCATTTACAGCTATTTGTCTGCGTTTTGAATTGTGCTCTATCAGCAAATGAAGGTGCCGAAAGCTTTACTCCATTCAAGTCATCAAGGTCAACTCTACTTTGAGGAGGCTGTTCTTCTCCAGTCAGATTTTGAGTGCCTTCCAACCCAAAGGGCTCTCCTTCTGGCACTATATCAGACCATATTCTGGTGCTCTTCATCACGTTTCAATCAACAATATTCTGGTGACAGTGTTCCAGTGCTATTCATAAGGTTTTCAGTGACTAAATATTCAGAAGTAAGCTGTCTCTGCTTTTTCCTAGTCTGTCTTAGTCTGGAAGCACATCTGAAACCTGTCCAGTTTGGGTGACTCTGCTCATATTTAAAATACCCATGGAAGAGCTTCCAGAATTGCAGCAACATGCAAGTCACCACTGTATGACAAATTGGTAGATTAGTAGTGGCCTTTCTACTTGCATTACTAAAGCACGAAAACAAGGAGTTTGGCAATGCTTATTTTTGGTTTGTCTTGACTGACTAGGGCAAAAGAGGATGGAGTCTTAAATAAAGTCAAAGGAATATTAAGTAGATAGTACGGAAAAAAAAAAAAAAAAAACCGGAACTATGACCTAAGTGTCAACTTATATGATTCATACTTATGTAATTCAGCTAATTTTCCTTTTCATTATTAAATTTATGCAGATGTCATTGGTGACCACTTTTCAATTTAGTCTAATGATTACAGAATATGATAATGAGAACATTAGAGGAAGGCTTGGCATCTTCAAGATCCTGAATTAGTACCTGCATGCATCAGTTAAAGAAGTTCTGAGTTTTCCTATTTTAAAGATGAAGTAACAGTTCTTTTGGTTTTCATCAGTTATTTCTAAGATGAAGGGTAGAAATAATGTCTTCAATTAAAATATCTCAACTTTTTTTATTAAAGGGTTATCTGGACAAATTATTGAATGATGAGGAAACATGAAAAGAAATGAAAAGAAGATGGGAGGAATACAGAGTCGCTGTACTGAAAGGAAATGGTCGATGTTCAACCATTTCAAGAAGTAGTATATGATCAAGAGCCAATGATATTGAAGGAAGAAGTCCAAGATGCATTGAAAAAATTGGCAAAGAACAAAGCACTGGAAATTGATGTAATGCAAATAGAAATCTTTCAACAAAGTGAGGCAGCACTGGAGGCACTCACTCATCTATGCCAATAAATTTGAAGGACAACTATCTGGCCAACTGATTGCAACAGATCCGTATTTCTGCTCATTCCAAAGAGAAGTTACCCAACGCTATGTGAAAATCATTGGAAAATATATTTGTTATCCCATGTGAATAAAGTTTTACTAAAGTAATATAGAAACAGCTGCAAGTATACATTGACAGAGAACTTCCAGAGGTTCAAGCCTGATTCAAAAGAGGATGTGGAATGAGGGATATCATTGCTGACATCAGATGGATCTTGACTGAAAGCAAAGAATACCAGAAACATGTTCACCTGTGCTTTATTGACTACACAAAAGCCTTTGATTATGTGGATCATGACAAGCTATGGACAACATTTTTAAGTATGAGTATTCCAGAGCACTTAATTGTGTTCATGAGGAATCTGTACATAGACCAAGAGGCAGTTGTTTGAACAGAATATGGGAGCATTGAATGGTTTAAAGTTAGGAAAGATGTTCAACAGGATTGTATTCTTTTACCATACTTGAATAAGTATGTTGTATGCTGAGCAAATAATCTGAGAAACTGGGTTATATGAAGAGAAACATGGCATCAGGATTGGAGGAAGACTCATTAACAACTTGTGATATGCAGATGATACAGCCTTGCTTGCTAAAAGTGAAGAGGACTTAAAATATTTACTGTTGCAGATAAAAACCACAGCCTTCAGTATGGATTGCATCTCAATGTAAAGAAAACAAAAATCCTCACCACTTGACCAATAAACAACATTCTTTTCAATGGAGAAAAGATTGAAGTTGTCAAGGACTTCATTTTTCTTGGATCAACCATCAACACTCATGGAAGCAGCAGTCAAGAAATCAAATGATGTATTGCTTTAGGCAATTGTGGTGCACGAGACTTTTTTAAAGTGTTGAAGAGCAAAGATGTCAGCTTGAGCACTAAGATGCTCTTGACCCAAGCCTCATATACATGTAAAAGCTGGACAGTGCATAAGGAAGACCATAGAAGAATTGATGCTTTTGAGTTATGGTATTGGAGGAAAATATTGAAAGTACCATGAGCTACCAAAAGAACCAACAGATTTGTGTTGGAAGAAGTACAGTTAATGTGCTCCTTGGAGGCCAATTTAGCCAGACTTCATCTCATACTCAGTCAAGAGGAAACAGTTACTAGAGAGAGATATCATATTTGGTAAGGTGGAGGGGCAGAGAAGGGGATGAAGACCCCCAGTGAGATGGATTGGCAAAGTGGCAGCATCAATGGGATCAAGTATGGCGACAATTGTGAGGTTGGCCCAATTGTGAGGTTGGCCCAGGATCGAGCAGTGGTTTCATTCTGTTGTGCATAGGGTTGCTATGAGTGGGTACCAACTCGATGACACCTAACAAAAACAGCAACAAAATCATCTAGAGGGGTTAACAGAGTAAAAGTAAAAATTTGTCTTTTTTTTTTTTTTTTTTACTACTCTGTATTTGAATCTTTTTGTGATGGAGAATTCTCCACCATAAAGAGTTGGAAAAGAAGCTAACAACCCTCACATTGAACTTGGAATTGCTAGCCAGAGACATATAGCAGAGAGGACTAGGACAATGGCAATGAGGCTTAATATTGTCCAGTTCTTACATCATTGGAAACAAGCTAGGGACTTAGTATTTGGTGAAGATGGCAGAAGTTTGTGAGGTGATTTGAAATAAGTTTGGGCTTGCCTCTAAGTCTAGTTCTTCAATCTTCTTTGTGATTATGTGAGTTTTATTGCTAGCTATCATCAAGACAGCCCATGCTCAACATAACAAAATGCATCCTAGTTCTGTGCTAGCCCTGTGATCAATTTCAGATTGAACCCATGGGATCCTTAAGGTTTTCACTGACTATTTTTCTGAAATAGGTCTTTAGGTCTTTCTCCCTCATTTGTCTTTGCCTGGAAACTCTGTTGAAATCATAGCAGCACAAAAGCCTCCATTAACCGACAGGTGGTGGCTATGGATGAAGTCCAATGGCTGGGAATTGAACCCAGGTTTCCATCATAGACGGTAAGAGTTCTATCCCTGAATCATCACTACCACAACTATGATTATGTAAGCTATCATATCATCTTTTTATAAATCTGCTTTCTGCTTAAATCAACAGAAACAGCTTTTATTGAGATGCCAAAAGATCTATCGTGTCATTCTCCTGACTCCAAGCAGGACTCTTAAATCTCAGAAATAACAGACTTTGGTAATTTGTTCCATACTTTATTTACTAGTGAGTGAATATCCAGTTTCTGTTTCCTCTGATCTTTAACATTACTTTTAGATTGCTAATGATCTAATAGTCATTCTCCTTCTCCATGCCCCTGCTCCCAATAATAATTATTTCCCTGTGGTTTTGTTTTGATTGGAAGAGATTCACAGTATACTCTAACACTGAAATTATATGCTTCACCAGAATTTTGAATTTGCTTTCTTTGCTCATGATAGATACTGGATATCATGTCATGTAAAGTACTATGCAGTTCCCTAAAATATGCAGAACGCTATAAAATATTTATCAATTATGTGACTTCTTAAAGAAATTAAACAAGAAAAATTCAACTTCAGAATGAATTAGTGAATTTTAGATTGGATAATGTAATATTAAATATATTTTGTGTCTACATTAGGATAAGAATATAATATTTACATAGAAGAACTAAAGCTTTTAGTGTATATTATAGCCCAAACCAGTGTATTCCATTAAAAGGCTGAACATAAGCCTGCATTTGAAGTGAAAACATAGCTTTTAGAGATAAGTAAATTTTCTAGATAACTAATAACCCATTATCAACACATTGCCAATTCTTTGAGACTAACAAAATCTTTCAAAATTATGCAAATATTCTGTCTTCTTAATAAACTTCTCAATAAACTTTTCTTTATGAAAAAATATTATCTTCATGAACAGCAGTTGTTTCATGAACAGCAATCATTGCAGTGCAATAAGACTTGAAAGAGCTAGTAGGATATATGGAGCTGGTGGACACAGGCTATTGATTTTCTTTTATTCCTCAGTGTCTTGAATTTGGCATGAACCCCAAAACTCTTATATTCTACAAGATTCTTCTTTGTTTTTTTTTAAGGTTTTTATTGTGGATTGAGTGAAAGTTTACAGGGCACATCATCAGTTTCACATTCAACAATTCATATACCTTGTTTCATTACATTGATTATGATCCCCTCTATATACCATCAATTAACAGTATTTCTCTCTATCCATTTTAGCTTTTTAAAAACCACACAAACAAACAAACAAACAAAAACCACTCAGGCATATATAATAATTTACATCTCCAAAGGGCACATTCTGCAAGTCTGCTTCTGGCCACCAGCTCTTAGTCCTTCTCTTCTCAGTCAATGAATCTAGAGTCCTCAGCTGCATCCCCTCTCCATGCTCCCATCTCTGCCCCCATCTCTGTTGCTGCTGCTTCTCTGGATAAGGTCCCGCATTCTATTTGTGTGTTTCTCTCTTGATGGTCCTAGGGTCCTCTGTTTCTGGACTGTAAGATTAACCACTCCCCATTTTTTGTTACAAAACTTCTACCTTTATGATGTGACAGTCGCAATTAGTCATGATAACAATTATTCTCTATTGAATACAAGATTCATTTCTGACTCCCTGTATACATCCCCACTCTCCACCCAAACAAACCATTCTTCGTCTTGTTCATGAGACACCATGAACATCCCAAAATCTAACATGCTCTTTCCTCTGCTGAAATTGTCTTCCTTACAGTTTTTACCTGGAAACAATTGCTTATTAAATATTATTTTCTCAGAAAGCTTCTGCTTTTACTCCCATATTTAAGTCAGGTTGCCATTGTTAGCAGACATAGAGCTGCCCACCCTTCCAACTCATGGTGACCTCCCATACAATGGAATGAAGTGCTGTCCAGTCCTGTGTTATTTCCATAATCAATTGCTTTCAGACTTTTGTAGTACACAGGACTTTCATCTGTTGATTTTCAAAAGTATATCAACAGGCCTTTCTTCTCAGTCTGTTGTTTGGAAACCTCTACTAAAGTCTGTTCAGGATCATATAGCACACAATCTTCCACTGACAGATGGGTTGGTGATTGCACCATGAGATATATTGGCCAGAAATAAACTCCAGGTTATTTACATGGAAGGTGAGAATTCTACCACAGTGCCACCAATGTCTATAATTAAGTTTTGTTGTTAGTCGCCATTGAGTTGCTTCAGACTCATGAAAAGCCCATGTATACAGAGAACTGGATTCCATAGGGTTTTTAAGGTTGTGGCCTTTCAAAACAGATTGTTAGGCCTTGTTTCCAAGCTCATTCAGGTTGCTAAGTACCATGAATTCAATCTCAATCCATAAGATAGCCAAACCTGTAAACCTTTGCAGAAGCAGAAAGTCTCATCTTTCAAATGAATTCAAATTCAACGTCAAAAAGAACATTTCATGATCTATTTGAAGTACAACATTGTCTGTGATGGGAAAATATCCATACGCCTGAAAGGAAGGCCAGTTAATACTACTATTATTCAATCGTATGCACCAACCAATAGGAGCCGTGATGATAAAACTAAAGAAGTCTACCAACAGCATCAGTCTGGAATTGATAAAACATGCAGTAAAAATGCATTGATAATTACTGGTGATCCCAATGCAAAGGTTGGAAACAAAGAGGAAGTGTCAGTAGTTGGCAATATGGCTCTGGTGATAGACATGATGTTGGAGATCACATGATAAAATTTTGAAAGACCAATGACTTCTTCATTCCAAATACTTTTTAAAAACAATGTCAAGTGAATATAAACATGGCCCTTACCAGATATAATACACAGAAATCAAATGACTACATTTGTGGTAAGAGGTAAAGGAGAAGTTCAATATTTTCTGCGAAACAAATTCAGGCTCTGACCTAGGAACAGACCATCAATTCCTCATATGCATATTCAGGCTGAGGCTGAAGACAATGAAAACAAGTCTTCTAAAGCCAAAATATAACCAGGAATATATCCCACCTGAATTTAGATACCATTTCAAGAACAGATTTGATATATTAGAAACTAATGATCAAAAACCAGAAGAATTATAGTATGTCAGTAAGAATATTATACAGGAAGAAAGCAAAAGTTCATTAAAAAGACAGGGAAGAAAGAAAAGACCACAATGGATTTTAAAAGATACTCTGAAATTTGCATCGAGTGTAGACAATAGCTAAACCAGCTAGGAGAAATGAGAAAGTAAAAAAGCTTAACAGAAAATTTCAAAGGACAGCTCGAGAAGACAAAGTTTAATATTGTAATGAAATTACAAAGACCTGGAGTTAGAAAGCCAAAAAGGAAGAACATGCTCAGCATTTCTCATGCTGAGAGAACTGAAGAAAAAACAAGTCTTGAATTGCAATACTGAAGGATTCTAAGTGCAAAACATTGAATGATTGCAGGAAACGTGAAGATAGAAGGAATATAGAAAGTGGCTGTACAAAATGAATTGTTCAATGCTCAACCATTTCAAGAGATAGCATCTGATCAAGAACCAGTTGCACTGAGAAATGAAATTCAGGCTTCAGTGAAAGCATTGCCAAAAACAGGCTACAGGAATTGAATTGATGGACTACAAATTGGAATTTTTCAACAAGCTGATGCAATACTGGAATGGCTCGTTTATCTGTGCTAAGACATTTGGAAAACAGTTACCTGGGCAACATATTAGAAAACATTCTTATCTGTGCCTATTTCAAAGAAACCTGACCTAATGGAATGCAGAAATCATATAACAATATCATTAATGTCATAGGTTAGTAAACTTTTACTGAAGATAATTCAAATATGGTTCCAGTTGTACATTGACAGATAGATGCCAGAAACTCAAGGTGTATTCAGAGGAGGATGTGGAACAAGGTATATCATTGCTGATATAAGATGGATCTTGTCTGAAAACAAAGAATACCAGAAAGATGTTTACTTGTGTTTTATTAGTCAATAAATACAATGACATTAGTCTGTGTGGATCATAACAAACTATGCTAAGAATTGGAATTCCAGAACACTTAATTGTGCTCATGAGGAAATGAGGAACCTGTACAAAGACAAAGAGGCAGTTGTTTTATAAGACTAAGGGGACACTGAGTAGTTTAAAATCAGGAAAGGTGAGTGCCAGGGTTGTATCTTTTCGCTGTACTTATTCAAGCTTTTTGCTGAGCAAATAATCAAAAAAAAAAAAAAAAGGATTATATGAAAAAGAATGTGGCATCAGAATCTGAGGAAGACACGTTAACAATCTGAGATATGCAGCTGAATGAAACAATCTTGCTTGCTGAAAGTGAAGAGGATTTAAAATATTTACTGATGAAGATTCAAAACTACAGACTTCAGTTTGGACTACATCTCAATGTAAAGGAAAAAAAATCCTCACCACTAGACCAATAAATAGCATCATGATAAATGGAGAAAAGATTGAATTTGTCAAATATTTCATTTTGTTTGGATTTGTAACCAATGTTCACGGAGCAGTATTTAAGAAATAAAATGACATATAGCATTAGGCACATCTGCTGCAGATAACTAAAATACTAAAGAGTAAAAATGCTGAAGACTAAGATGTGCCTGACTCAAATCATGGTATTTTCAATAATCTTGTATGCATTTGGAAAATGGACAATGCAAAAGGAAGACCTTAGAAGAATCTATGCATTCAAATTGTTATTATTGTGTTAGCAAAGAATATTGAAAGTGACATGGACTGCCAAAACAAACAACTTTGTCTTGAAAGAATACATCCACAATACTCTTTAAAAATAATGATGGCGAGACTTCTTTTGTTCTTTGGGCATATTGTAAGAAGGAACAAGTCCATGGACAACACCTAACAACAACAACAATTCCAATTGGTATGCCAGAAATATTTAATTTTACTCAATCACAAGGTCAGCAGTTCGAATTTACCAGCTATTTCTCAGGATAAAGAAGAGGATTTCTGCTCCAGCAAAGATTAGTGCCAAAGAAATGCTATCTAATGTTGCTATGAGTCAGAAGTAACTCAACAGCACATCATTACCACCACCAAGCAATATCCAGCTCTCCATTTCTTCCTATACATATAGAAAATACTATATTTCCCAGTCTCCTAGAAATTGTTGTTGTTGTAATTGTTAGGTACTGTCCAGTCTTTTCCTACTCAAAGAGATCCAATGCACAACAAAAGGAAACATTGCCTGATCCTGCAATCATTGTTGCTGCCATATTTTCAGTCCAGTTCACTGGGGGTCTTCCTCTTTTTGCTGATCCTCTACCATTTTGTTGTTGTTAAGTGCCATCAAGTCTGTTCCGATCCATAGCAACCCTGGATAGGGTTTCCAAAGAGGGCTGGTGAGCTTTAACCACCAAACTTGTGGTTCAAACTAACATTGCAGCCCTGCACATTAACCCACAGCACCACACCAGGACTCTTACTTTACCATGTTGTTGTTGGTAGGTGCCATCGAGTTGGTACCAACTGATATCGACCTTATGCACAACAGAATGAAACACTGCCTGATCCTGGGCTAACCTCACAATTGTTGCCAAGCTTGAACACACTAATGCTACCAGTTTGCCAATCCATCTCACTGGGGGTCTTCCTCTTTTTATCTGACCCTCCACCTTACCAAACATGATATCGTTCTCAAGCAACTGGTCCCTCCTGACAATATGTCCAAAGTGTGAGAGACGAAGTTTGGCCATCCTGGCCTCCAAGGAGTACTCTGGCTGCGCTTCTTCCAACATGGATCTGTTGGTTCTTTCGGCAGCCCATGGCACTTTCAATATTCTCCTCCAACACCATAACTCAAAAGCATCAATTTTCCTAAGGTCTTCTTTATTCACTGTCCAGCTTTCACATGCATGCATACAGGATGTCTTTTTTCATGTACTGGTCCCTCCTGATAACATATCTAAAGTATGTGAAACAAAGTCTTGCCATCTTTGTTTTTAAGAAATATTTTAACTGTGCTTCTTCCAAGACAGATTTGTTTGTTCTTCTGGCAGTTATGTGGTACTTTAAATATTCCTCACCAATACCACAATTCAAATGAATCAATTCTCCTCTGGTCTTCTTTATCCATTGTCCAGCTTTCACATGCAAATGAAGCCATTGAAAATACCATGGCTTAGGCCAGTCTCACCTCTGTGACAACTTCATTCTTTAACACTCATATATTTATACAGCAAGGAACTCTGGTAGCGTAGTGGTTATGAATCTGGCTGCTAACCTCAGGGTCAGTAGTTCTAAACTACCAGCTGTTTCACAGGAGAAAGATGAAGCTTTCTACTCCCGTAAAGATTTACAGTCTCAGAACCCTGTACAGGGTCACTATGGGTCGGAACCGACTCCACGGCACATAACAACAATATTTATACAGCAGATTTGCCCAGTGCAATATATCATTTGAGTTCTTGACTGTTGTTTCTATAAGTATTGATTTTGGATCCAAGTAAAATGAAACATTTGACAACTTCGATCTTTTCTTCTATTATCATGCTGTTGTTTATTGGTCTAGTTGTAAGAATTCTTGTTTTCTTTACATTGAATTGTAATCCACATTGAAGACTATATTCGTTGATCTTCATTGGCAAGTGCTTTGATTCCTCTTCACTTTCATTTGCAAATTACAGGTTGTTAATGAGTTTTCCTCCAATCCTGATGCCAAGTTCTTCTTCATGCAGTTCAGCCTCTCAGATTATTTGCTCAGTTTACAGATTCACTTGTTTTGTTCTAACCATTGTCTCTTGTTTTT
>NW_006408838.1:962689-964687 GCF_000296735.1 Chrysochloris asiatica | reverse complement strand
ACCACCACCACATGAAAACAACTGCCCTGGAAAGCTGTCCAGACTCTGAATAGATTTTATGAGCAATATTTTACTTTTTTCTAAGTGAAGTCATTACTATTTGGTGTTGATGGTTGCTACAATATCACTTAGCCGATTGTGATAAATACAAGTACTGACCATGTGCCAGTCTCTGTTTAGGTACTGTTGTTGTTGGTAAGTGTGGTCGAGTTGGTTCTGCCTCACAGAGACCCTGTATAGGGTTTTCAAGGAGTGGCTATTGGGTTTGAATCACCAGTCTTGAGGTTCAAACCAACTTTACAATCCAGTGCTCATCCTATAGCACCATATCAGGACTCCATTTAGGCACTAGGAATGTAAATCAAATAAGATAGAATTACCGATATCTAATACAGTACACCCTAGGGCAAGATTCAGATAAGAAAATTGAAAATTGCAGTTTAATATGTGTGATACAAAATGTGTAAAGGAAACACAGTATGGAAAGCACAGGAAAGGCTGAAGGCAATAGAAAGCTTCCTGGATGTGCTGCAATGAGCTAGGCTGTAAAAGAAGAGAAAATAGAACTGTGGATGAAAACATGACACCAAGAAAGGGAAATATCATGAGAAAGGCATTATGTTATAAAACAGAATAAGACAATCTGGAAACTGTTAGTACTGTATATATGAGAAATGCAGAAGGAGGCAATAGATTTGAGTATGAACCAGATCATAAAGGGTCTTGTGTCTAAGTTAGGGAATTTGAGGATTGTCATAAAAACTTCAAGCCATTTTGAAGCAGGAGAGTGATATATCAGATTTCTATTTTTGAAAAGCCACTTTGGCAATAACGTAGAATATAGATCTGAAACGGACCAGACCCCAGAGGCTGGAAGACCAGCGTCAAAGTTATAGTCGTCAACTTTTACATTTATAGCAAATAACCCCCAGATCACTGTGGCTTATAATAACAAACATTTGTTTTCCCTCCTGGGTCTGTGGATTGGCTGAGGCTTCCTGTGCTCAGCTGGGTTTGTTTAAGGTTGGCTGGATTTGTCTGGATTCAGATGAGCTTACCTTGGCTCCACGCTGCAAGTTGGGTTTGTGCCTGCTCTACATATCACTATATTCTGGAAACAAAGATAAAAGGACAGCAGATACTTGAAGCTTCTTGTACTTACCATGTTCTTCTTACAATAGATACAGAAACATAAGATACCAGGTCATAAAATACCACATAAGATACCACAGGAATATATTTATAGCTTTTGCTGGGACATGGACTATATCACCTCTGTTCGCATTGTATAGACAAAGCAAGTAACATACTAAGCCTAAAACTAATAGGAGAGGGAAGTACACTGTGTTTAATTAAAACACATCAAAGTCAAAGTGAAAAGGGCATGATGTATAATCCCATGATAGGGAAAGACTGGAATAGTTGGAAGTAATAAGCCATTCTTCCATAAAACGTATTCTAACAGTCCAATTGATTGCTATTATAAGCAAATAAAAACCCAAATAAGGCAATGGTAGAAGAGAAACAAGCTGAAGACATGCTATGGAGAAAGAATCCTTCGAACCTAGTATAGGGTAAGAAGTGGGAGGAGTCTCATGTCATTCTAGGTTTGTTATAATTACAGTTCTATGTTGATAGTCTGCTCCTGCCAGTGAACTCACCTGCTGGTATATAAGATAGTAAATTAAGTCTATTCTACTCCCCTCCAAGGCTCAAAATTCCACTTCTGCTATTTCCACAAATACCTGAGTGTTTACAAGTGTCTTGATGAGGAACTATTATAATTAGCTGCCCTTGGTTGGCCCCTAACTTATGGTATGCACAATAAATTTAGACCATTGTGATCCATGGAGTTATGATCCATGCTGAGCCTGTACAGCATCATGTTGTTGTTGTTACATACCATCGAGTCATTTCCAATTCATAATGACCCTGTAGAGAGTTTCCAAGGAGTGGTTGGTGAGTTTGAACCAACAACCTTGTGGTTAACAGTCCAGT
>NW_006408838.1:956329-961828 GCF_000296735.1 Chrysochloris asiatica | reverse complement strand
ACAGGTTAATGAGTCTCCCTCCATCCTGATATCACATTCTTCTTCATATAATCCAGCTTCTCAGATTATTTGCTCAGCATAGAGATTGAATAAGTGTGGTGATGTATTACAACCCTAGCACATACCTTTCCTGATTCTCCTAACAACATGAAAGTCTCCATTGACAAGTGGGTGGCATCACTGCCTGAGCTACATCAGCAGAGAATCACAGTCTCTTGCTTAGAAGGCAAGAATTTTATCACTGAATCACCACTGCCCCCCACTGATGATGATGAGTCCAATCATTGGTACACTGCCTGTAGTTGAGAGGGTCTAGCTACTGCTAGCAACTATACTAAAACTACTGCTGTTATTGTTAACTGCCTTCAAGTTGATTCCGACTCATACCAAGCCATGTAGGGTTTCCAAGGCTGTACATCTTTGCACAAGCAGATAGCTTCATCTTTCTCCTGCAGAGTGGATAGTGGGCTCGAATTGCTGACATTGTGATTTGCAGTCTAGTGCTTATTATACAGAGCCATCTCGCTCCCCATAGAAGCTGTAAGTACTAGGAAAATGATTCTGTAGGAGTGGGCTACTCTTAACTAATATTATGCCCAGTGAAAGGGGTTCCAGGACAAATTGGAAGAGTTCTCAGATTATAAATCCATCACACCATCTGTTTGCCATCATCTCACCATTCCGTTAGGTGGTGAAATGCACAGTTTAAAACTTCGCTTGCCTCATGGTTCCATGGCTCATGGGTGCTGTTGAATGCAACACATCTATTATCCTAAGACTAAGAAAGCACCTATGAATAGAGAAAGTACAGCACTCACTGGTGAAACCTTCTGGAAGGTCATTCAGAGAGTGTTGTGGCAGAGACTATGGCGTTTTATTTATTGTTGTTCCTTAATTTATAATCAAGTTATCTTTAATTTTTTTTTTCAACCAGTCTTTCAGTCATAGTTGAAAGCCTTTCCTACAACTAAATTAGGAGAAATTCAGCATGTTTTCTTCTTGTACTTGTATGGTTTCATATTTTACTTTTAAACCTCTTACTGTGGGATCAACTTGACAGCGCTTAACAACACCAGCCCATGTTCAGCTTATTTATTTATTTATTTTTATGTATTCATACAAAACAAATATATATATATTTAAATATCCAAAGGACACATTTTGCAAGGCAGCCTCCTGCCCACAAGCACACAACCTTTCTCAATCCATGGGCATCAAGTCATCAGCTGCTCTATCTCTCCAAGCCATCCCCTCTGTCATCATCTTTGCTGTTGCCACTTTTCTGGCTAGGATCTCTTTTCATGCTCTTCCTTCTTAATGGTATTGGGGTCCTCTGTTCCTGAACTGAAAGATTAACTACTTCCCCTTTAAGTTACACATCTACAATTACAGTTGTGACAATCACCTTTAGTCCTGCTAAGAGTTATTCACAATTGAATCATAAAATCCTATCACCACCATTCCTCATCCTCTTTCACCAGATTCATCTGGAAAAGAGGAAAACGATTCCGTGAGGATTCTACCTTACCCCCTTCATACTGAAACTAAGCATACTCATGAAAGTTTGTAAGCCAGTACTTTGTACCTTTTTAGCCAATGTCTAAATTGCCGTATGTATGGTGTGAAGTATAGATTTAGTTATATCTTTTTTGTTGTTGTTGTTCCAAATAAACAGTTGTCTCTTCGGCAATTATTGAAAAACAAACAAACATCTTTTCTCCCAGTGTTTTGAGATATATGAAATTTCCACATGAATTTGGGCCTATTTTCTAGATTTTTAGTATTCCACACTGGTCTGTCTATTCAAGCACCAATCATTATCAAAGTTTTTGATTGCAGAGTCATTAGCATCTAAACCATTAGTGGTTCTGTATATTCTAATATCTAACTGAATTACTTAATTAGTACTTCCTCATGATTGGTTGGTTGGTTATGTGCTATGGAGTCACATCTGAATCATAGCAACCCTGTTTAGGGTTTCTGAGGCTGTAAATCTTTATGGGAGCACAAAGCCTCACCTTTCTCCCGAGGAAGAGCTGATAGTTTTGAACTGCTGACCTGGAGGTTAGCAGCTTAACTCATAACTCATTACCAGAGTTCCTTCTCCTAGATTTTGTTTATTCTTATTATTTTCTAACTCCATTAAAAATAAAACAAAAATTTCACATGAACAAAAGCTTAGTAGTTTTATTGGGATTGCTTACATTTATAAGTTATTTTAGGGGGAGAAGATAGCTTTATAATCTTAAATCATCCTACTCAAGTCTACTTCTGTGCCTTTTTGGGGTGTTTTAGAGTTTTCCTAAATAATTTGTAAATTTCTTATTAAACTTAAGCTTTTTAATTTATTTTATTTCACTATTGTAAATGGGATTCTCTACCATTTTATGATATGTTTATTGTTTGTTAACATTAATACTGAAACTTTATTGAATTCTTTATTTTTTTAATTATGCTATATTGTTTGAGTTAGTTTAATTGATTTCCTAATTTCTCTCTTTTCTCTAATTATTTGACAAATTCCTCCAGTACAGTGTAATATATTAGTAGAAATATTGTACAAACTGGGAGAAAATGTTTGTACTTTATGTATGATAAAGTGCTTCTTTACCCAATATAAATAAACAAGAGACTTCTAAAAATTGAGAAAAAGACTGAAAATCCAGCAGAAAATGGGCAAAATACACAAGTAAACAATTCACCCTTAAGCAAAGGAAAGTTATCAAACATTATTCATAAGAAAGTGCAAATTATAGCTAAATTGAGGCTCAATTTTTCATGTATTAAATTAGCAAAAATGTAAAAAGCATAACAAAGTTTTACATTGGAAAAATTTAGGAAATGAGCATTCTCCTATTTGACTGGTTAGAGTAAAAGTTGGTACTAACCTAACATACAGGGACAAGATAATACCTAAAAAATTACATATGTATTTACCTTATGATCTGGCATACTTGATCTTATAATTTACCTTGCAGATATACTGCCAACAATTTGCAAATTCTTGTGTAAAAAGTTATTTCTTAGAGAAAAGTGGCCAGGAGATTAGAAGACAGGGCACATGCATAAGTGTACACACACTTGCAGATAATACCCACTTGACCTGGCTTCAATGACTGGGATGGTCGGAGCTCAACTAGAAGAAGAAAGAAGTAAAACAGAGTAATCTGATACAATTTGATGAACTTGACCCACACCTATGGATGCAGTAGTTCAAAAGAGGGGAAAAAATCTTCACAGCAAGGATCATTCCCACCCCCTCCAAACAGAGTGGACAGGGATGGGCAACTTGGACATTGGCCACCCAGAATGGGGGGGGGGGGGGGGCTACAGAGGCAAGAAGTGACCAGCTTACAAGCTTTCAAGAGGGAACCTAGATCCAGAGGGTGTGGAGAAAGGTAGATTCGCCACTGAGTAGTATCTAATTTGTCTAGGTGGGGCTGAGGAAAGGAGATGCAGATAGGTCTCCTATGATACAATCGTGAATAATTGTTATCAGGACTGATTGTGAGGGTTGGAAATGTAAAGGTAGATGTTTTGTGTCAAGGAGAGGGGAGTGATTGACTTTGCAGTCTAGGAGCGGAGATCCCTGGGACCATCAAGGGAAAAGAGTGGAGAGCAGGACCCTACCCAGAGAAGCAGTGAAGGTGGGAATGGAGGCAGAAATGATGACATGGAGAGATGGAGCGGCTGGGAACTTTAGACCCTGAGAGGGAGAGGGGCTGTGTGCTGAGGACTGGGGGGTGGGCTTGCAGGGTATACCCTTTGGATGGTTCATGATACATGGAGGGGATTATAGCCATGGCAAGGAAGTGATGTACAATAGGATGAATGTAAAGCTAATGTTCTCCCATGTAAACTATTACATAATTCACAATAAAACATTTTTTTAAGTTATTTCTTGCACCAATGTTTATATTTGCAAAATATTGGAAACATCCTACATGTTCAAAATAAATAAATTGGTTGAATAGACTATAGCATATTTACACAGTGACTACTTAGTAGGTATACAAATGAATGAGGGAGAACACTATGAATTTATATGGGATGCAAAAGAGCTATCTCTTTTTATTAAAAAAGAATGGAGAATAAATCATCTGGCTATTTGTATAAATAACAACAAAGGAAAGATAAATCAAAGACAATATAATTGGCTACCTGTATAGGGTGATGAGGATAGCGTAGGGTAAAATGCATGAAAGGAATGACAGAGGATTGGCAATAATCTATCTGTGTGTACTCTTTGGATAGTTGTGACTCTTTGAACCAAGTTAATGCTTCTCAACTCCTTGGTCAGTTTGTCATACTGTGGTGGCTTGCTTATTGATTCTGGAAACCATGTCACTGGTATTTTAAATACAATGTATTTTAAATACATGGTGGACAGTTTCAGTTGAGCTTCCAAACTAAGACAGACTAGGGAGGAAATATAGAAAAATTCTGAATGTTTTGCCACTGAAAACCCTATGAATAGCAGCAGAACATTGTCAGATAGAGTTCTGGAAGATGAATCTCTCAGGTTATGTGGAGTTGAGTTGGTACTGACTCATAGTGACCTTATGTGTAACAGAACAAAACAACTGCTCTGTCCTATGCCAACTGCACAATCATTTCTACACTTGAGCCCATTACTGCTGATATACATATACACATAGGAGACCTGGTGTGCCATTTTAGGATAAGCACAGTACTGCTAACTGCAAGATTGGCAGTTCAAACCCACCAACCACTTCTTGGAAATCCTATACAGAGTCACTATGAGTCAGAACTGACTGAACAACAGTAACAACACACACACACATTTTATATATACACATATATATATGGATATATGGATATGGATAAGGGAGCATCAAAAAGTTCATGTAAACATTGCATTATCTTTTAATTCCATTTTTCCAAGAACTTTTGAAGTCCCTTTGTGTATATGTGTTGATAGATAGATAGATAAATAGATAGAAATCAACATGAATATAGTTACAGATATTAATATATAGCATATAAACAGTTGTTGTTGTTGTTGTTATGTGCCGTGGAGTTAGTTCCTACTCATAGCGACCTTGTATAGGGTTTCCGAGGCTGTAAATCTTTACAGGAGCAGAAAGCCTCCTCTTTCTCCCACGGAACAGCTGGTAGTTTCGAACTGCTGACCTTGAAGCTCGCAGCCCAATTCTTAACCACTACGCTACCAGAGCAGTAAAACTTGTGAAAGCCAGAAGCTGTGTAAAGTAGAAACCTGTCTGAGAAGAAAAAGTCAAATCTTTTCCAGTAGTAGAGTGATAGAAAAGTGGTAACACTACATCTTGTCTAAGGCAGAAAACATACGAGTCCCAGCTCTCAGAGATTTCGTTGTGTTTTTAGGTACCCTCAAGTTAGTTCTGACTCATAGTGACTCTGCATGGGATTTCCAAGGAGTGGTTTGTGGGTTTGAACCACCAACTGCCAACTATGAGGAACAGAACAAAACAAAACAATGCCTAGTCCTGGGCCATCCTC
>NW_006408838.1:953358-955494 GCF_000296735.1 Chrysochloris asiatica | reverse complement strand
TTGTATATGGCAGGTTGTTAATGAGTCTCCTTCCAATCCTGATGCCACATTCATGGTATACACACACATAAACACACATATATGCCCAAATGAGATCTGCTCCTTAAAAGATAATTTCACTGCAACCAAAGTGCCCCCATTACTACTGTGGTATATTGGTTTTGTGGCATAGAATAGGGAGTAAGGAAGTTAATATTGGCTCAACTCTTAACTGTGTTCCTTGGAAAAGCCATTTATGATCTCTGAGCATCAGAGGTCTGATATAAAAAATAAGTTCAGACAGGATAATATCTTAGCTAATTTTCAAATATCTTCTGAAAATATACTAGTATTAGAACTGTTATGATGTGCAAAGTACCTTGTCTTGTAGAAACAATAATATAATACAGAAAACAAATTATTATATGCATTTAAAGTTCTACAAAAAAAATAATATATGAGACAAATAAATCTGGGAATATAAATTAAAAAGATGTGTGTGTTTGGGAATCAGGAATACTTTCCTCAGGACATTACAGATAAGTGGAGATCTAAATGCAGATTTAGAATTAGCTGGTGGATATGGTCAATATGGGCCAAGAGCACTCCAGAAAGTCTGAGGGAAGAGGTGGCTTGGAATCTACAAGGAAGTAAAAGAAATCAACGATGTCTAAGGAAGAAAAAGATATCAAAACTGAAAGAGCAAGTGAGAGAACAAGAGAATGAGTGACTGAGCTATCAGGCTAGGGACTGCAAGATGTAAATGGCGAAGTAGAGAGGCCACACCGAGGGAATTCACTGATGTTGTTGCTGCTGTCATTAGTTTCTGTTGATTCAGTCACAACTCATGATGACCCATGTACCATATAAGGGACCATCACAATCCTGCACCATCTCCATGATACCTAGTATGTTCGTATCCATTGTGACCAACCAGTGAATACCATCCAGCCTAGTGTGTTCCTCTTGCAGCACTGTATTGGGCAATATTCTATTATTATCTATACAGTTTCATTGATTAATATTCTGAAGCAGATAACAAGGTCTTTGTTGTTTTTATTAGCTGCTTTCAAGTTAATTTCAACCCTATGTACAACAGAATGAAATACTACCAGGTTCTTGTGTCATACTCATAATATTTTCTGTTTGAATCAATTGATGCATCCACTGTGTCAATTAATCTCACTGGTCCTTTTCTTTACCAAGCATGATGTCTTTTTCCAGGGACTGGTCCCTCCTGATAACATAGTCAAAGTATGTGAGCCAAACTTCATCATCCTCACATCTAAGGAACATTCTAACTGTACTTCTTCCAAGATAACTTTAAAAAAAAACAATAATTATGGAAGCCCATAATACAAAGACATCAATTCTTCTTTGGTCTTCCTTATTCATTGTTCAGCTTTCACAAAGATATGAGGTGATTAAAAATACCATAACTTGGGTCAAGTGCACCTTCATGCTTAAGATTAAATATATACCTTACAATGCTTTAAAGAGATGTTTTGCAGATTTCCTTTTCATTGTCAATAAAACACAGGTCAATATCTATTTTTGGTTTGTTTATATTAAGGTACAACCCATACTGAAGGTTGTGGTCTTTGTTCTTCATCAGTGTGGATTTTAAGTACTCTTTGCTTTCAGTAAATAAGGTGGTATCATCTCCATTTCACAGGTTGCTAATGAGTCTTCCTCCAATCTTGATGTCATGTTCTTCTACATATAATCTAGCTTCTTGGTTATAGATTGAATAAGTATGATTAAAGAATACAACCCTGATGCACACCTTTCCAAATTTTAAACCATTCAGTATCTCTTTGTTCTGTTCAAACAATTGCCTCCAGGTCTATGTACATATTCTTCATGAACAATTAAGTGTTTCAGAATACTCACTCTCTGCAATGTTGTTCATAGTTTCTCATGATCCACATAGTAAAAAGCCTAAGCATAGTCAATAAAGCACAGACTAATATCTTTCTGGTATCCTCTGCTTTCTGCTAAAATTCATCTGATATCAGCAATGATATCCCTCATTTTATATCCTCACTTGCATCTGGCTTAAACATCTAGCAGTTCTCTACAATGTTCTGTTGCAGCCATTTTGAATTATCTTTAGCAAAATTTTACTTGCATGTACTGTGAAAGATAATGTCCTAT
>NW_006408838.1:951050-952815 GCF_000296735.1 Chrysochloris asiatica | reverse complement strand
TCTACAGTTCTTCAGCATGACAACTGGTGGTTATGTGCCATGGAGTTGGTTTCAATTCATAGCGACCCTGTACAGGGTTTCTGAGGCTGTAAATCTTTACGGGAAGAGAAAGCCACATCTTTCTCCCATGGAACAGCTGGTAGGTTTGAACTGCTGACCTTGTGGTTTTCAATCTGATTCATAACCACTACGCTACAGCTATATCTAATTAAAATGTGCTATATCACACAGGACCTACAAGACATTATTAAATTTATCATCCTCTAAATAGGGGATGAAGATCAAAGACCACAGCCTTCAGTATGGATTGTACCTCACTTTTAAAGAAAACAAATATCCTCACACCTGGACCAATAAGTAACATCATGATAAATGAAGAAAATGGAAGTTGTCAAAGACTTCATTTTGCTTAGATCAACTATTAACAATGATGGAAGCAACAGACTAGAAATCAAATCATGTATTGCATTAAGAAAATATGCTACACAAATGTTTTTGAAAGTGTTCAAGAGCCAAGATATCAGTTTGAGGACTAAGGTGCACCTGTCCAAAGCCACAGTATTTTCAATAGCCTCATATGCATGTGAAAGTAGAACAATAAGTAAGGTCAATCACAGAAGAATTGATACTTTTGAGTCATTGTGTTGTAGAAGAATATTAAAGCTACCATGGACTGCCAGAAGGACAAACAAATCTGTGTTGGAGAAAGTACAGTCAGAAGGCTCCTTAGCCAGGATGGTGAGACTTCAACCCTCATATTTCAGAGATATTATCAAGTGGAACCAGTCCCTTGGGGAAGGACATCAATCAGCAAAACAAGAGAAAGACCACCAATTAGATGGATTGGTACAGTGACAGTAGCAATGGGTTCAGGTGCACAAAAATTGTGAGGATGGTGCAAGACCAAGCAGTGTTTCCTTCTATTGTACATGTTGTCATTATGATTCAGAGCCAACTCAATATCACCTAACAACAACAAAAGTAAGGACTGGCACAGATGGATATTTATAGTGACAGAGCCATTCATCAATAATGACAGCAAGATAAATGGTCCTCAAAGTTGAATGTTTGATGGCTGAAAAACCATTTTAAAACAATACAGGATGAAGCACTGATATCAACATTGAATAATAGCATAGTGGTTATGAATCCGGCTGCTAACCTCAGGGTCAGCAGTTTGAAACTACCAGCTGTTCCACGGGAGAAAGAGGAGACTTTCTGCTTCCATTAGGATTTACAGCCTTGGAAATCCTGTACAGGCTCGCTATGAGTCAGAACTGATTCTATGGCACATAACCACCACTAATAGTCTTTTGGCTTGGAAACTCACAATGATATCAAATATCTTTTGCCAGTAAAGTAGAAATTAGTTCATGGAAAATTATAATTTATTTCCAAAACTTCTTTGGAAAATGAATAAATTGATTTCCTTTATGGTTTATGTTGGTCTCCTAGTATGGCACTTTAGGCTCAGTAGTGGACTTCAGACCACAAGATTGGAAGTTCAAATCCACCAGGTACTCCTTGCAAACCCTCTACAGGAGTGTTATGAGTAAGAAGCACTGGACATCATTTAACAACAACTACATGGTTTATGTTGCCTTAGTTTGTAAGAGCAGAGTCTACTTCCAACATGAAGGACTAAAAAGCAATTCACACAACTATAAAATGGGGACAAAGTGAGGCAACAGCTTTAAATAACTCAATTAAGACCATCATACATGAAGAAAGCAAAAAGTCATTAAGAAGACAAGAAGGAAGGAAA
>NW_006408838.1:919839-948320 GCF_000296735.1 Chrysochloris asiatica | reverse complement strand
GATGGCACCTAACAACAACAACAATTTTTCTTCATGGCCTTTTTGTGAAAGCTGTGGCTGCATTGTGTCTTCTGTAGAGACAAATAAGTCTACTAACTTAATCTGCTGCTGCATTCCAACAGGGTAAAATTATAGTAAACAGCTGACATGCAATAACTATGTGTGTGGCCAAAGAGGAGGGTTTGCATGTGGATAGCAACAGGAACCAGATACTCTGCAATATGGGTTTGACAGATGTGCTTTGTATAGTAACTAATACAGTAGAGTTGGAAGAGGACTTGGTAAAAATGGCATAGAAATGTCTCCTAGAGTAGGAATCATGACATAATAGATTCTTGGGTGATGATAGGAAGAAATATGTCTTTTTGTGCCACATTTCCTTAGGGCTACCCATGAAATAAAAGTATTATCACCATTTTGTTGTTGTTAAGTGCCGTTGTGTTGGTTCCAACCCATAGTGACCCTGTATAGGGTTTCCATAGAGCATGATGAGCCTGAACCACCAACCTTGTGGTTCAAATCAACTTTGCAGTCCAGCACATTAACTCACAGTGCCATATCAAAATTGCCATAGAGTAAATTTATACCATATAACACCTAAGTTAGTACTTGATGGCAAATGTATTAAATGCCCACTGTGAGTTAAAGTCTAAATGCCTTAGCTGGACATCTAAAGCCCTCTGTAATTTGCCTTGGTTTCCCATTTCACTGCTGATTCCCCACCATCCTTGACTCATACTAGCAACATTTACCTAGTCCTGTTCTTCATCACTCATGTGTTTTTGGCATGGGATAGCTTTCTGAATGTTGATTTGAGATAATCTGAACAACTTTCAAGGTTTAGTCCAAAGAATTCTCTTCTCCGTAACATTTTCCAATGTCCATTCCTTTACCTCCTCAGTTTCTACAATTCCTTAACTCTCTTCACTCCATCCTTAATTTTCAGTACTTTATTTTGTATCAAGGTCAGGTTCTAGCATTTCTTCATTTACGCATCACAAAGCATGACAGAAAAATGAAGCACAGTTTTCAAAAAAAGAGAATTATGAAATCTTTACCCAAGCTAAATTACCCATATTATCGGTAGCACAAGGCATTGTAACTAGTTACACTTTTGAAAATGAATGACTTTTAAACATAATATTTTCAACAAATAAAAAGCCATAATGAAATCCAACCAGGACTGTTTGGGCATTTATAACCTACTCCAGAAGTTAGCAGCATGATAAATATGCCTCATTGGAGCTTAGCTAGAACATCCATTTACTTCCCAAGTATAACATTATTTGTACATTTATAGAATTTCTTATTTCATAAACAAAACAAGAATCTGATAAATTAAGAAGGTATGAAGAGGAGGCCCAAGGAATTTATGATTTATAAAATCAAATGATACTTACAATTGTAACAATTCTGACCTCAAGGAAATCAAGGTCAAAGTTTCTCAACATTTTTTCCCCTCATCTTTTAACTGCCAGAAAAGCAGTCTTTCCAGAACATGGACAAAGTCCATCTCTCTGATCTCAACATCTTTAAACCATTTTCTACAAACACAAAGAACTAATTACTGAGCTGAAGACCTATCATCTGTAGAAAACTGGCAATAGTGATGATACACCGGGAGGAACTCAAAATCAGCTCCGCTGAGTTCTTTCACAAAAATAATTCACCAATAATTCACACAAGAAAGAGAAAATGCTGATATGGTGCAGAACTCTTTGGCCTAGAAATCCACAACTTCCCAGCCTTTGGGTACTTCTTCAAAAGTCAGTTTAGCATCTAATGCTGGGTTGCTCTGAAAACAGAGAAATCATGCTTGGACTGGAAAAACACCTCTTCTGATCAAGTTAAACTTAGAAAACTTGCCTAAAAAAATGAGGGTGAATGGCAAAGATTTTAAAAAGAGAGAGAGAAACAAATTCTTAAGCTGAAGCTTTAAAGCTGTGAAGGACAGCTACATCATGGTGGAGGTTACCAGAGCCTTCATACTGATTGAGCTGCCCCCCCCCCATGTGAGGTTCTATCTGGCACTCTTCATAAACAGCTGTAATAATAGTATGGAAATTCCTTCTGTTTTATGCTCTTTACAGCACATAAACATTCCGCTGAGCAAGGGAAACTTCTTTTCAGCTAGGATGTTAGACACATTGAGAATTTTCTCTTGAGTACAGAAGCACACACAAAAGGATTTTATGAGGATTTTCCTTCTTGGGTGGGGTTCTGCTTAAGAGACATTTGGTGTCTGGACATGCTGTAGAGACTTCCTTATTCCATTCCCCAGGCCTCAGAGATTCACCTTCCCTAAAAATGTCCTCAAGCAGGGTTATGAAGAAAAGGAAGTGGTGGTAATCTACCTGAAGTTCTGGCTATCTCCCAACAGTTATTATTTGCACATGGCTCTAATTAGTGTAGGGTCCTGTAGGTTTTTCTTTCTTTGTGTTAGTATAGTTTCTACATTGCAAAAGAACCAAGGATCATTCTACATTCTACTCTCTCAGATTGTTCTATGATCTCTACAGACCACTGAACAACATCTGACCTTGCTAAAACTAATCTGGACTCCATCCAGCAATTCTGGGAAATTCAACATAAGCTTTTGAAAATGCCACCAAAATAAGAGGTGCAGACCTAATACGCATGTTTAATTAAATCTGCCTTCCAGTCTGTGGTTTGAAATGTACTTAGAGCTGATGAATTGGTTGAAGTATGCTTTTCCAAAAGAGGACCTTTAGAAATTATTGGTCAAATTTAAAGACATTTGTCAAGAGAAAAAAAAGCAATGAATTAAAATGAGAATATATAGGACTCCTCTAAAAATTCATCTTCTACTCAGCTATTGTGGGTGTAAGAATCACCTAGATGTTTTGTTAGGCATCTTGGAAATATAAAAAGTCAAGTAGGATATACTGGACTATGAACTCTTTGAGGTCAGATGTCATGATTTATTCTTTTATCTCCAGTACCAAATACAATTGCCTGATACATACAAGACAAGTAATAAATGTTGGTTACATATGAGTCTATTCACAAAACAGATAAAAGAAAAACTTGGAAATATTGTTTTAGAAATATCATGATTTAAAAATAGAATAACTTCAACAGGAAAGACCAAATGCTGATATGGTGCAGAAGTCCTTTTACAATGGAGAAAATAATACACATTTGGGAATATAAGTGTTGTTTTGAATGTCGTTGCCAATAAAACAAGTTTAAAAAGAGGTGTATCATAATGAGGAGCAGGGATCGTTTTCCTGAGCATCTAACTTTTGTTAAGTGCCATCAAGTCAGTTCTGGGTCATTGCTACCCCGTATATGTTTCCTAGGAACTGGTGAGTTTGAATTACCAACCTTGTGGTTCAAACAGACCTTGTGATTGAGAGCTTATCCTACAATGCCACACCAGGACTCCAGAAGATCTAATTATGATACTGTTGTTAAGTGCTATCGTGTCATTTCCAACTTATAACAATCCTGTATAGGGTTTCCGAAGAGCAGCTGGTGGATTTGCATTATTGACCTTGTGGTTTCCAGTCCAGCACAGGTCCTATAATGCCACACCAGGAGTCCCAAAAGTATCTAATTTCATTGTTGTTAAGTGCTGTTCAGTCAGTTCCATTGTTCAGTCAGTGCTGTTCAGTCAGTGAGCCTATATATAGGGTTTCCAATGAGTGACTGGTGAGCTTCAACCCGCAACCTTGTGGTTCAAACCAACCTTGAAATCCAGTGCATTAACCTACAGTGCCACACCAGAGCTCCAAGATTAGATACCAAGAGTATCTAATTGGAAGTGCTTAATTACAGAGAAACCTAGAAATCACAATGAGTGGCTTCTTGAGTATATAAACAATGATGTGAAATGAAAGGATTCATAAAGTTAGTAAGTGACCAGGTTACAATTTACAAACATACATTTGTGAGTGTAACAACCAAAGCATCAACCAAGCTACAAGCAAGGTGTGATGTATAACAAAAGCTAAGACATTTGGACAAGAAGTGTAACATGAAGAAGGAGCCAAAAGGAATAACATGTTTAAAAAAAAAAAACATAACATCTATATCATATTGAATCCCAAGTATCCCCATAACTAACTATATTATAAAAAGGATTTATATGACATACCTGAGTGGAAAGTTGAACTATAATATTAAGTAAGTGTTTAAATTACTGAACTCTACCTGCTGCCCGTCTGTCCTTGGCCTTATTTCAGCATTATTAAAGTAAGCTCCAGCAACAGATATTTGAATCCTGGCTGGCTGGCTGTGTGCCATGGAGTCAGTTCCAACTCATAGTGACCGTGTACAGGGTTTCCGAGGCTGTAAATCTTTAAGGGAGCAGAACGCCTCATCTGTCTCCCACGGAGCAGCTGGTAGTTTTGAACGGCTGACCTTGAGGTTTGCAGCCCGACTCATAACCATATGTAAATTATGTTTATGGATATTTTTCTATGCTTTAATAAGAATATCCAAAAATTTCCCAACTGAATATCATGGAAAATAGTTTCTAAATACATCTAATGAACGAAAGTTAAAGACCTCACACTAAGGGATAATTATCCCAATGTTCTTAGTCTATGTTCTAAGCCCATCTCAAAACAGCCAAAACATAGAGTAATCCATAAAACTCTGCATAAACACAAACCAAATCATAGTCATAAATAACAGCATGCAGTCAGATAACTTAAGTGTACCAGAAAACCAAATGACAAGAACCACTGATAAGAGAATTAAAATTGCTTTTTATCTCGGTTCCCAAGAGAATTTTTTTGACAGAATGAACTGAAAGGTTATTTTTTTATTATTATTATTTCTGACCTTAAGAAAAATATAAACCATAAGAAATCATGTGAAGAATAGAGCACACGGATTCTGTCAAAGCTCATGAGTAATCTATAAGCTTATTCTTATCCTCATTTCAAAGAGAAACACGTCTCCATATCACATCTTATTTTACAGGCCTTCTGGAAACATTTACAGGAAATGCTTTCTTTTCCTTACAGAAAAAATCATGAGAACAAATGTGGCTACCTAGCTTACTGCAATTCTATGCAAATTATATGTAATACACACCCAGAACCAGCACAGAGACATTTATCAGCAAAAATATATATCTCATTCCAACCTAAATTCGATTTTTCCTCTAAATCTCCTAGTAATTTTGTGGAAATAATCCTTATTAACAATAGTTGACATCAGAAAGAAGATTACATATGCCCAAAGAGTTGACGTGATTTCTCAAGGCCACTGAGTAAAAGTCCCTGGTGAAAGTACACCTAAGACTCAAGACTCTTGGTTTTCAAGTATAATATTTATTGAGCAAAGATGTCAGCTTGAGGACTAAGGTGCGCCTGACCCAAGCCATGGGATGGCTTTAATAACCTCACATGGATGCGAAAGCTGGACAGTGAATAAGAAAGATCACAAAAGAATTGATGCCTTTGAGTTGTGGTGTTGGAGGAGAATTCTGAAAGTACCATGGACTGACAAAAGAACCAATAGATCTGTTTTGGAAGAAGTGCAGCCAGAGTGCTCCTTGGAGGCCAAGATGGCTAAGCTTCATCTCTCATACTTTGGACATATTGTCCAAACAGTCGCTGGAGAAGGATGTCATGCTGTGTAAGGTGGAGGGTCAGAGAAAAAGAGGAAGACCTCCAACGAGATGGATTGGCCAGGTGGCATCATTGATGGACTCAAGTGTGGCAGCGGTAGTGGGGTTGGCCCAGGATCGGACATTGTTTTGTTCTGCTGTGCATGGGGTCTCTATGAGTCGGTTCTGACTCGATGGCACCTGACAACAACAACAACAACAACAGCCAGAGTGCTCCTTGAAGGCCAGGATGGCCAAACTTCATCTTTCATACTTGGGAAATATTGTCAGGAGGGATCAGTCATTGGAGAAGGATATCATGTTCGGTAAGGTGGAGGGTCAGAGAAAAAGAGGAAGACTCCCAGCGAGATGGATTGGAAAAGTGGCGGCCTCAATGGGCTCAAGCATGACAACAATTGTGAGGTTGGCCTAGGACCCGGCAGTGCTTCGTTCTGTTGTGCATAGGGTCACTATAAGTGGGTACTGACTCAAAGGCACCTAACAACAACATTCATACATCAGAATTTGAACAAATAGAACCCAAAATAAATTCAAATGCTAATAATCACAAAGTTGAAAACCAGATAGAGAAATGAGAATGATTTCAGAACAATTATCTTCATGGGTTTTGATGATCCTGAAAAAATAGAGCAGTTGTTGTTAGGTTCCATTCAGTCAATTCTAACTCTTAGCAACCCTGTATAGATAGGGTTTCTGATGAGTGACTGGTAACCTTGTGGTTCTCAGTCTAGTGCTGATCATATAGCGCCACACCAGGAGTCCATATGTGTATATGTGGTGCTGTGGTTTAATGCACCAGACTGCAAAGCCATTTGAACTGCAAGGTTGGCAATTCAAGCTCACCAGCTGCTCCTTGGAAACCCTATACAGGGTCACTATAGGTCAGAACTGAGTCGATGGCACTTAACAACAACAACAACATATATATATATAATTTATTCATATTGACACTGTAGGATCAGCACTAGACTGCTAACCACAGGGTTCATAGTTCAAATCCACCAGCTGCTTCTCGAAAACCTTATGCAAGGTCACTATGGGTCAGGACTCAACAGCAGCACTAAATAATAATAATAAGACCCCCAACGAGATGGATTGGCCAAGTGGCAGCATCGATGGACTCAAGCGTGGCAACAGTAATGAGGTTGGCCCAGGATTGGGCAGTGTTTCATTCTGCTGTGCATAAGGTTGCTATGGGTTGGTACCAACTCAATGGCACCTAACAACAACAACATAAATATATATATATATATATATCTCCTGGTGTGGTGCTGTGATGCTGTGGTGCTGTGGTGCTGTGGGTTAATGCGCTGGACTGCAAAGTTGCTTTGAACCACAAGGTTGGTGGCTCAACTCCAGCCGCTCCTTGAAAGCTCTATACAGGGTCGCTATGGGTTGGAAACAACTCAACAGCACTTAATAATAGCATGTATGTATATATAAAGCTAAAAAAGTACGCCTTAGCAGTGTACTGACATCAGCAATGACATCCCTTGTTCCATGGCCTCTTCTGAATCCTACTTGAACCTCTGGAAGTTTTCTGTCAATGTATGGTTGCAGCCTTTTTTTCATTATCTGTAGTGAAACTTTACTCACATGGGATATCAAGGATATTGTCTAATGATTTCCACATTCTGATGGGTCACTTCTCGTTGAAATGGGTACAAATACAGATCTTGTCCAGTCAGTTAGTCAGGTAGTTGTCTTCTAAATTTCTTGGCATAGATTAGTGAGTGCCTCCAGTGCCACATCACTTTGTTGAAAGATTTCAATTAGCATTGCATCAATTCCCTGTGCGTTGTTCTTTGCCAATGCCTTCAATACACCTTGGATTTCTTCCTGCAGGATCACTGGCTCTTGATCATATGCTATCTCTTGAAATGGTTGAACATCAACCATTTCTTTTAGGTACAGTGACTCTGTTATTCTTTCCATCTTTTCTTGATGCTTCTGCATCTTTCAGTATTTTTCCCAACGAATCCTTTAATACTGGAAGTCGATATTTGAATTTTTCCTCAGTTCCTTCATCTTGATAAATTCTGAGTGTGTGCTTCCTTTTGGTTTTCTAACTCCAGGTCTTTGCACATTTCATTACAATATTTGACTTGGTCTTCTTGAGCTGCTCTTTAAATTTTTCAGTTCAACTTTTGTACCACCTCACTTCTTCCATTTCCATCTTTAAATAGAAAGCAAGTTTCAGAGTCTCTTCTGACATTCATTTTGGTCTTTTCCTTCTCTCTTGTCTTCTTAATGACCTTTTGCTTTTTTCCTGTATGATGTTCTTGATGTCATCCCATAACTCTTCTGGTCTTCGGTTTATAATATCTAATGCATCAAATCTGTTCTTCAGATGCTCTCTAAATTTAGGTGGGATATTTTCAAGTTCATATTTTGGCTCTCATGGACTTGTTTACATTTTCTTCAGCTTCAACCTGAACTTGCATATGAGCAATTGTTGGTGTGTTCCACAGTCTGCCCTTGGTCTTGTTTTGGCTGATGATATGGAGCTTTTCCACAGTCTCTTTCCACAGATGTAGTCAATTTAATTTCTGCATATTCCATATGTTGAGGTCCATGTGTATAGTTATCTTTTATGCTATTTTTAAAAGGTATTTGCAATGATGTAGTCATTGGTCTTGCAAAATTCTATCATGTGATTTTCAGCATTGTTTCTATCACCAAGGCTGTATTTTTCAACTACGAATCCTTCCTCTTTGTTTCCAACCTTTCATTCCAATCACCAGTAACGAGCAACATATCTTGACTGCATGTTTGATCAATTTCAGACTGAAGAAGTTGGTAGAATTCTTCAGTTTCATCATCACTGTCTTTAGTGGCTTGTGCATAAATTTGAATAATAATGGGGTTAACTGGTCTTCCTTTTAGATGTATGTACATTATCCTATCACAGATAGGTTTGTATTTCAGGGCAAATCTTGATATGTTGTTTTTGATGATGAATGTGATGCCTTTCCTCTTTAATTTGTCATTCCTGACAAAGTAAACCATGTGATTGTAAGATCCAAAACTCCAATACCAATCCATTTCAGCTCACTAGTGTCTAAGATATTGTTGTCTATACATTCCATCTCATTTTTAACAGTTTCCAATTTTCTTAGACTCAAACTTCATGCATTCCATGTTCCAATTATTAATGGATTTTTACAGCTGTTTCTCTTAGTTTTGAGTTGTGCTTTATCAGCAAATGAAGGTCCCAAAGGCTTTACTCCATTCGTGTCATCATGGTCAGCTTTACTTTGAGGAGACAGCTCTTCCCCAAGTTGCATTTTGAGTGTCTTCCAATCTGAGGGGCTCATCTTCCAGCACCATATCTGACAATATTCTGCTGCTCTTCATCCTATTTCAATATTCAATATTCTGGTGCTGACCATGTTTCATTGATATTCATAAGGTTTTTAGTGACTAAATATTTGGAAGTAGTCTGTCTCTCCCTCTTCCTAGTCTGTCTTAGTCTGGAAGTTTTGCTGGAACCTGTCCATCATGGGCAACCCTGCTGGTATTTAAAATATCTGTGGCATAGCTTCAAGTATCACAGCAACACACAAACCACAACAGTATGACAAACTGACAGATGAGTGGTGGCAAGTGAAATTAGTCTATCACAAAAGAACAAATATGAGACCACTATTTTTAAAACTTAAGAAAATGTTTTCATTCTAAAAGACCATTCTTTGATAGTTATCAGGGGTGGGAGGAAATGGAAAATAATTCACAAACAATTGGGTGTTGTTGCCGTTAAGTTCTGTCAGGTCATTTCTGACTCATAGAAACCCTGTATAGTGTTTCTAAGGAGCAATTGGTGGATTTGAACTGCCTACCTGTGGTTCAAACCAACCTTGCAGTCCAGTGCTTAACCTACTTGCCTCACAGGGAAGGCAATATACACAAGGGAGGCTGGCAAAAATAAATGATGAAGACAGGTGAACACACAGGGAAGGTAGCAAGGGTTAGATGAGATATAGGTAAAGATAGTTATATACTCAATTCTTCAACAATAATGTTCTACAAGTAGATACATGGACAGGTACACAGGTTGAATGGGAATGGGAGGGAAAGTGGAAGTATTCCCACACATATATAAGGGTTTGACAGAGGATATTTGTATATGGGTATTTACCTTTGCTGCAAACATACATATGAATGTGATGGCACATACGGGGGGTGGGTGGGGAGAATGATGAAATATCTTAAACAAACATCTTGAAGAAATGACTTGTTGTGCTTGGTGCTTTAGATCATAGTCTCAGGGAACACCATCGTCAACTGGCATAACATAGTCCACAAAGACAATGCTCTAACCTCCTAATCTGGTGAGTTGTAACTGGGAAATTAAAAGCTCATGAGTGGCCATCTAAGGTGCAATTATTGAACTCTCTACATATGGAAGAAAGAAGAGTGATGAAAATTTGAAGATTTTTAGAACCAACTAGTCCAATGGAACATGTGAACATCAGTCTCCACAATTCTGAACCCAGAAAAACTAGATGATGCCTAGCTAACCACTATCAATTGCTATGAAAGTGATCACATTAGAATGCTGTGGACTGAGTGGAGGAACTGTGGGGAAAAATTCCAAATTATTAAACGGATTAGGCTTATTAGTCAGAAACAGACTGGAGGAACCTGAGACTATAGCCCTTGACCATGCTTCAGGTCTGGAACAGAACTCACACTTGTGGCCCAATTTTTAACCAGACAGTACATAGGTATGTATATAGGGCTACCACAAAACTAGTAAAGTAGGCTCATCTTGGAATGATCAACCACTCAAGATCAAAAGGGGAACATTTATCTAAGGACAAAGTTCGGAAGAGTTGGGAATGATGGTGGAATAAATTGTTGCATGATGGAGGCATAAATTGTTGCATGAAGGAGATTGCAATCATTGAGATGAAACAAAGTGTATGATTTGTTGAATGTAAAATGATGATCTGCTCTGTAACTCAATGCACAATAAAAAGTTTTAAGGAAAACAAAAGGAAAGTATTTCAAATTGGTTGACCTTTTCTGTGATGAAAATTTGCTTTTAATATTATGCTAGATGCAGACATAAAAATGTAAAAGCATTACTTCAGAATAAAAAATGACATTTTAATACATTTTAAGTTACCCGGTTTTCAAAAGAAAAATGTGCTATGAAGAAAACACCCTAGAAGTAGGGTGCAGGCTCAGAATAATTTTACCAATAGTATTACATAATCACCACCACAAGTGTATTAGTTTGTTGTACTATGATGGCTAGAATGCTGCTTTGAAAGCTATGCTACCAGTATTTTAAATTCCAGTAGGGTCACCCAAGGTGGACAGGTTTCAACAGAACTTCTAGCTAAAACTGATTAAGAATAAGGGGAGACAGAATGCTGCTGAGCAGCTAACCACTGAAAACCGTATGCATAGCAGTGGAGCATTGACTGATACAGTGCTGGAAGATTTATCTCTCAGGTTAGAAAGCACCGAGATTATACTGGAAAGAATGGCCTCCTCAAAGTAAAGTTGACCATAATGACATGGATAGAGCAAAATGCTTCAGCACCTTTATTTTATTTGCTTGATGGGGCACAATTCAAAATGAGGAGAAACAGATGCAAATGTTCTTTTCACAATTGAAAAGAGCATTTCAAGAACTATCTTGAAGTATAATACTGTCTGTGATAAGATAATGTCCATACACCAACAAGTAAGACCAATTAATACAACTATTAATCAAATTCATGCACCAACCACTAAAGCCAGTGATGATGAAATTGGAGAAGTCCATCAATTTTTTCAGTCTGAAATTGATCAAACTAGCAATCAAGATATATTGATAACTATTGGGATTGGAATGCAAAGGTTGGTAACAAAGAGGAAGGATCAGTAGTTGGAAAATAATGCCTTGGTGATAGAAATAATGCTGGAGATCACATGATAGAATTTTGAAAGAATAGTGATTTATTTTTCAAATACCTTGCTTAAACAACATATAAGATGACCATACACATAGACCTTACCAGACAGAACATCCAATAATCAAATTGACTACATTGGTGGAAAGAGACAGTAGAAAAGCTCCATAAAATCAGCCAAAACCAGACCAGGGGCAGACTGTGGATCACACCAACAATTGCTCAAACGTAAGTTCAGGCTGAAGCTGAAGAACATAAAAACAAGTCATGTGAAGTCAAATTATGACCTTGAACATGTCTACTTGAATGTAGAGATTATCTCAAGAACAGATTTCGTGAATTAAACAATAATGACCGGAGATCAGAAGAGTTATAGGATGACAATATAAACACCATACAGGAAGAAAGCAGGTCATTAAGAGGCCAAGAAAAAAGGGAAAGACCAAAATGGATGTTAGAAGACACTCTGAAACTTGCTCTCCTGCATAGAGATGTTAAAGCAAATGGAAAGAAATGAGGAAGTAAAAGAGTTAAACAGAAAATTTCAGTGGGAAATAGAGAAGACAAAGTCAGATATTATAATGAAATTTGTAGATATGCACTTAGAAAAGCAAAAGTGAAAAAACACACTCAGTATTTCTTAAGCTGAAAGAACTGTTCCAAGAGATAGCATATGATCAAAAGTCAATGATACTGAAGGAAAAAGTCCAAGACACATTGACAAAGAACAAATCTCCAGGAATTGATAGAATATAAATTGAAATCTTTTAGCAAACTGGTGCTACACTGGAGGCACTCAATCATCTATGCCAAGAGATTTGAAAGACAGTTCGCTGGCCAATTGATTGGAAAAATCCATATTTGTGCCCATTCTAAAGAGAAGGGGCTCAACAGAATGTGAAATTCATCTTACAATATCATTAATGTCACATGCAAGTAAAATTTTGCTAAAGACAATTTTTAAATGGCTGTAACAGGATATTGACAAGAAATTGTCAGAGGTTCAAACCAGATTCAGATGAAGACATGAAACAAGGGCTATCATTGTTGATGTCAGATAGAACTGGGCTGAAAGCAGAGAAAACCAGAAAAATGTTTTACTGACCATGCAAAGGCTTTAAACAGTGTGGATCATGACAAGCTATGGACAACATTGTGGAGAATGAGTATTCTGGAATGCTTAATTGTGATCATGAGGAACCTTTTCAAAGACCCAAAGACAGTCATTTGAACAGAACAACAGGACACTGAATGTGTTAAAATCAGGAAGGGTGTATGCCAGAGTTGTATGTTTTTCACCATACAACCTGTATGCTGACCAATAATTTGAGAAGCTGGATTATATCAAGAAGTTCTTGGCATCAGTATGGAGAAAAACTCATTAGCAACCAGTGATATGCAGATGATAGAATCTTTTTTGTCTAAAAGTGAAGAGTACTTAAAATACTTATGGATTAAGATCAAAGACCACAGCCTTCAGTATGGGTTGTAACTTAATGCAAAAAAACCAACAATCCTCACCACTGCACTAATTAACATCAATATAAATGGAAAAAAGATTGAAGTTGTCAAAGACTTCATTTTACTTGGATCCACCATCAACACTCATGGAAACAGTAGTCAAGAAATCAAATGACATACTGCATTAAATTAAAAGGTAAATCTACTGCACAAGATAGCTTTAAAGTTTTCAAGAGCAATGATGTCAGTTTTAGGACTAAAGTGTGCCTGACCCAAGTCATGGTATTGTCCACAGCCACATATGCATGTGAAAGCTGGACAATGAGTAAGGAAGATCGTAGAAAAATTGATACATTTGAATTATGGGGTTGGAGAAGGAGAATAAAACTATCATGGACTGATAGCAAAAACAAACAAATATGTGTTTAAAGAAGTACAACCAGAATGTTCCTTAGAATTCAGATGGTAAGACTTCATCTCTCATACTTCACACATATTATCAAGTGAGACCAGTCTCTAGAGAGGGACATTATGCTTGGTAAAGTGGAAAAGAAAAAGACCATCAATGAGATGGATCGACACAGTGACAGCAGCAAGGGACTCAAGCTTAATGATTGTGAGGATAATGCAGGTCCAGGCAGTGTTTTGTTCTGTTGTGCATAAGGTCACTGTGAATCAGAACTGACTTGACAATCTCTAATAATAACAATAACAACATGGAAGGCCAGAAGAACAAACAAATCTGACTATGAAGAAGTACAGCCAGTATACTCCTTAGCAGTCAGGATAGTGAGACATTTGCTCTAGTATTTTGGGCATGCTGTCAGAAGGGACCAGTCCCTGGGGAAGAATAGCATGCTTGGTAATGTAGAGGGTCAGTGTAAAACAGTAACACATTCATTGAGATGACTGACACATTGGCAGCATCAGTGGACCTAAACATAACAACAACTGGAGTACGGCACATGAGCAGGCTGTGTTTTCCTCTTTTATGCATAGGGTCATTTTGAATCAGAACTGACTAGACTGCCTCTAACAACAACAGCAGCATTACATAGTCAAGGTAGTGCGGGACCATTTCTTTAAAGAATAACATTACTTTGTGCCTGTCCATAGCCTATTTCTCTTTTGATTGCTTCTTTATAGCTTTCCTTACTTTTGTTTCTGCTTCCGCCCCTTAACTCTGGCCATTTTCTTGCCCCATGTTTCTTTTGGGGTTTCATTCTGTGTTGTTTAAATATGGGGTCCTCTCACTTGAAGCAGTACAGCCTTCCAATGTGGAACCTCAGTAACTCAAGCCCCCTATGTATAAGAATTTATCTTAACACAAAGAATCATAAATTTCAAGTTACGTATCTCTCAGTACGTGTCTTCATTTTATTTTATGATTTTTTTTTCCTTTAAATGTCCTTATTTGTCTCTCACCTTTCCTTCTCATTTCCACTGCTACACCCTAAATACAAGCTTTCCTTGACCCATTCCTTGGGTGTAGCTTTCTCTGTGTCTTGGGTCATTTTCAGATGGGCTTTCTCCATATGCAGAAAAGATAACCACTGAAGGCCCTAGACTGTCTTCAGGACTCCTGATCCAAACTGAAGAAAGCTCTAGTGTCCGCACATCGAAGAAGACTGTGATTGTCCCTGCTTGCTCATATTCCACTCCTGGACCACAAGGCCAACATGCTGGAGTTATCTAATTGACCAGTGTGGATTATGTGCCCATGGGGTATACAGGTGGTGTTGGCATGCTGTGGAGTGACTTCTGACTCATAGTGACCCTGTACAGGGTTTCCGAGGCTGTAAATCTTTATGGGAGCAGAAAGTCTCATCTTTCTCCTATGGAACTGGTGGTAATTTTGAACTGCTGACCTTGAGGTTAGCAGCCTGACTCATAATCACTATGCTACCAGAACTCCTTGGGGTAGATAGGTAGAGGGAAACATTATTGAGAAGGAAGGTTTTGTTCTCTTCACATAACACCATCACACCATCACTATTGAACTGACCACTGCTAATTCCCAAAATAATGGCACTTATAACATACAAAGCAAATTTTATGAAGGATGTAATGAGACTTCTGGCCTATATCTTTATAGTACTGTTCCCATATATTAAGAAAAAAAGGACATAGTAATAGGACCTGGACCTGGCATATGGTCCAACTGATTTTCACCATTGAGTTATTGTGCAGGTATATTGGAAGTACCGGTGGAAATATTATCCTGTCACTTAAGTAGCCTCTTTGGTTGAGGTACTTGCATTCCATCATTATTTCAAAGAATGAAAAGGGCGTTGCTTGTCTTTCCATGTATATATATATATATATGCTTTATATGCTTCTTTTATCTTGTTGTTGTTAAGGGCTGTCGAACCGATTCCGACCCATAGCGACCCTGTATAGGTTTTCCAAGGAGCAGCTGTTGAGCTTGAACCACTGACGTTGCAGTTCAAACGACTTTGCAATCTGACGCATTAGCGCCACACCAGGACTTCTGGGTACATGAAAAGTCATGCCTGATAGTTTTCTTAATTTTAAATCTCCTTTTAGCTTACTCACTACTTTTATCTAAGAATTTGATTAAAAATAACAACAACATAGTAAGAATTATGTTGTTATTGTTAAGTGCTGTTGAGTGGGTTCCAACTCAGCAATCTCTTCTAGGGTTTCCATGGATTAGCTGGTGCATTTGAACTACTGACCTTGTAGTTAGCAGTCCATTGCTTATCCTACAATGCTACACCAGGACTCCTTAGAATTATAGGAAATATGAATTCTAAAATCTTTATTTTAGCTTATTTTCTCTGCTATATGTGGGTTAGACCTTAATTTTTTCTTAAAGCTCTCTTAAACATCTGTTTCAATTGCTGAGTGCCATTGAATCGGTTCTGACACATAGCAACCCTGCACAGAGTTTCCGAGATGACAAGCTCATCCATTCATTATCTAGATATTTAGGAGTGCTTTAAGAAAAAATTAAGATAAGAACATGTAATTTGTGAATGTAAAATGTACTAGAATTGTTTAAACATAATTAGAATCCTAAATAAATTTCATGATAATTTACATATCTTCAAAAATTAATAAAATTATTTTGATTTAGTTCTAATTTAGTATATAAGCACTGAACCTCAGATTATGTCTGATAAGTACAGTAAATAAAAATATTTCCCAAAATGCACATTTGCTAAAATTCAGAGGAATGTTCCCTAGTGTAAACCATGAAAAACAAAAGCTATTCTGTTCCACCAAACCTAAATATCACAGTTTCTAGGCCTAAGTACATTTCCTTCAAAAGTATCAGTGTTTCTCTTTCACAAGGTGACATATTACTTATTTAAGGCTGATCATAAAAATATCTCCGTATTTAAGTATTAGAATCTAATTGGGCTTCCTCTTAAAATGCAAGCATTTTTCATAGCTCTATTAACTCACGCCTTCCCCTATCTTATCACACCTCGAAGATGCAATGAATCAGATTTCCTTCATTTGAACTTTGCTGTCCACCCAGGGGATTAAGGAGTTCTCTGGAGAGGCCATGGGGTCTGTGAACTCCACTGTGCTGCAGTTGCACTTGCTCTAGTTGACACAATACAATACAAGGAAACTATGGCATAGTGGTGACAGTGTACTTTTCTGTTTGAGGTTCACCAAGGTTCAGTAGGAGGTTGTCAAGGACCCAAATCACTTTCCCATGACCTTGCGGCTTCAGGGAATCAAGCCTTAATTGAAACACTGAGGAGGGATCTAACCTGTGACACTCAGTTTTCTTTCTGTGTTTAGATTAGGTTATTGACTCAAATCTTCATCAGGAATGTTGCCCTTGAATTTTGGAAAAGATGTGGTAAGTCACATATATAGAGAAACATTTCAGTCTTAAGGTTTTTGAAAGCTTTATAAAGTAAATGGTGGTGATGGTGTGCCGTGGAATCGGTTCTGACTCATAACAACCTTGCATATAGTTTCTGAGGCTATAAATCTTACACTGAGAAGAAAACCTCATCTTTCTCCCACGAAACATCTGGTAGTTTCAAACTACTGGCTTTGAGGTTAGCAGCCTGACTCATAACCACTATAAGTACATACCAGTGCTCCTTATAAAGTCAGTTTGTTATTGTTAAGTGCTGTCGAGTTGATTCCGACCCATAGTGACCCTGTATAGGGTTTCCAGGAGCAGCTGGTGAGCTTGAACCACTGACCTTGCAGTTCAAACAACTTTGCAATCTGACGCATTAGCCAACAGCACCACACCAGGACTCCTATTAAAATAAACAAACTTCTTTATTGTTCATTTTAAGTTAAAACACTGAGGTTTAGATGGTAAATATTATTAGAACTTGAAGTGTTCACCATACAAGAATCAATAGAATCAGGACCCATCATTGCTTATTTGGAGTATTTAAAACATATAGCTCTTGGGAATCTTGGTTCAGAACTGTAGGATAAGCACGGCATGGTTAACAGTTCAAAACCTACCAGCCACTCCTCAAAGACTCTATACAGGGTCATTACGAGTCAGAACCAACTCGAAGGCACCTGAAAGCCACAACATGCCCAGATGCCAGGACTATGGGAAGGAAGTTCGTGAAAATTGCTTGGTTTCACACTGAAATCAGGTACCTCCAGTTAGACAGAGATACATAGATTGAGATCCTGATAAATCTCTAATCCTTCACTGTTGCTCTCTACACTGGCTGGTTGAAGCTAGTATTCTCAGTTCCTTGGAGTTAGATTGCTGGTGGTACAATGATTAAGTGCTGTGCTGCTAACTGAAAAGTTGACAGTTTGAACCCACCAGCCACTGAACAACAGACCTGTTCTCATATAAATTACAAATCCATTGCCATTGAGTTGAGTCTGACTCAGCAAGTCTACAGGACAGTGTAGTACTGGCCCCATAGGGTTTCGAAGTCTAGCAGAAAGCCTCATCTTTCTCCCACGGAACAGCTGGTAGTTTCGAACTGCTGACCTTGCGGTTCTCAGCTCGATTCGTAACCACTACGCTACCAGAGTGCCTTCAACAACAACAACAAATGCTTAGGGAAGCAGTCTGTCACATCTTTTTTCCATCTAGCAGATGGGATTGAACCACTGATTTTCAGTAAACAACTAAATGCTTAATTACTGCACCACCAAGGTTATTTCCCTTAAAGTCTATATTGTATGAAACTCTATGAGGCATTTCAACTCTGTTATATACTGTCCCTATATGTTGGAATCGATTCAACAGCACACAACATACACTGGCCAGAAGGGTATGTTGTCCTGACCAGGTCTTTGTTCTCAGTCTCTACTGACTCATCCTCTGTTCTCAGCCTCTACTTCATACATCTCAAGAATTTAGGCTTATAAATTGTGAAGTCACTCTGGGAAAATTAAATTGGGGGAATACTGCATTAAGATTTCTTCTTTTTTTAAACTTTTGATTATGAATCAAGGGAGGGTTTATAAAACAGCTCATTAGTTTTACATTCAACAAATCATACACTTTGTTTCATCCCAATGATTGCATACTCTCCATGTAACACCCGTTCTTCTACTTCCTCCCTGTGATTCTTATTTCCCTTCCACCTTCCTTCCCATCCCTTCTCAACTTTGTCCTTAGGTAAATGTTAACCTCTTGATCTTGAATGGTTGACTATTCTACAGTGAGCATAACTTATTAATGTTGTTGTCCTACCTATATATCTAGCTACTGCTTGGCTAAAAATTGGGCCATGAGAGTGAGTTCCATTCCAGACCTAAAGGATGGTCCAAGGTCACCCTTGAGTTCCTCCCGTCTTGTTCTTACCAATAAGTCTGTTTTTGTTTGTTTGTTTGTTTGTGTGTTATGCTTTTAAGTAAATATCCTCTGTCAAATCTTTATATATTTGTGGGTATATCCCCACTCTCCCTCCCCTACTTATTTAGGTTGTATATCTATGTATCTACTTATAGAACATTTGTGTCCCAGGGTTGAACTAAGAGTTCTGAATGTTTCTGTCATACACCAACATGGTTGATTTTCCTGTACAACTTTATCACATTCTTCCTATTACTGGAAAGGTGAAATTGTGCAGTATCTTTAAATAAGATGGCTTATGTTCAAGGCAGAATGGCAATGTTGAATGAACACTAGATGAATATTCGTTGGTGGTGTTAGTTGTTCAAGGCAGAATGGCAATGTTGAATGAACACTAGATGAATATTCGTTGGTGGTGTTAGTTGCTGTCAGTCAGTTTCTACTCTTGCAGACCCCATGTGTGTACAACAGAATTGAATGATAGGATTTTTAAGGTTGTGACCCTTCAGGTACAAATAGCCAGATCTATGTTCCAAGACATTTCTGTGTAGCTATTAGCCATCAACCTTTTTGCTCGTAGTTCAGTGTTTAATTGTTTGTGCCACCCAGGATTCAATAAATACCAGGTGTCTATTTAATGGCCTTAGTTGTGACCTAAGAACAAATTTTTCTTTTTAATTGCAGAAATGCAAATGTAATTTATTATTAATGGAGCTTGAGTGAGAATACTCATTTCCTAAAGAATAAACTTCACTACTAATCTGTCGGTTTGTCATACTGTGGTGACTTGCATGTTGCTGTGATACTGGAAGCTATATTACCAGTAATTTAAATACTAGCAGGGTCACCCATGGTGGACAGGTTTTTGTGGAGTTTCCAGACTGAAACAGACTAGGGAGAAGAAGGAGAGACAAACCACTTTGGAATGGTTAGCTACTGAAAGCCATCTGAAAGATCAGTCCCTCAGATTTGAAGGCATTCAAACTATGATTAGAGAAGAACTATCTCTTCAAAGTACAGTTGACATGAATGAAAGATGGAGCAAAGCTTTGGGGACCTTCATTTGATGATGGAACACAACTCAAAATGAGAAGAAATAGCTGCAAACATCCATTAACAAGCAGAACATGAAATGTACAAAGTATGAATCAAAGAAAATTGGAAGTTAGAAAAAATGAAATGGGACGCATAAAGATTGACATCCTATACATCGTTGTTGTTGGCAAATGCCACTGAGTCAATTCCAACCCACAGCGAACTGTATAGGGTTTCTGAGGAATGACTGGTGAACTTGAACTGCCAACCTTGTGATTCAAACTGACTTTGCAGTCCAGTGTTTTAACCCAGAGCATCATACCAGGACTCCATCCTAGACACTGGTAAGCTGAAATGGATTGGTATTGGTCATTTGAATAGGACAATCATATGGTTTACTATGCCAAGAATGACAAATTGAGAGGAATGGCTTCACAGTCACTGTCAAAAAGAGAATCTCAAGTGCAATCTTGAAATATAATGTTGTTTGTGATAGGATAAGATCCATACACCTACAAAGAAGACCGAGCTCAGGTGTGATGCTGTAGGATTAACACTGGACTGCGAACCACAAGGATGTCCACTCAAACCCACCAGCTGCTCCTTGGAAATCCTATACAAGGACACTATGAATTCTAACTAACTCGACAGCACTTAAGAAGAACAACAACAACACAAAACACCACTCTTCTAATCAAAAGGATGAATATGAGTATGGCTTTCTCACTAATAAAAATAAATGAATTATGAATATAGCATGGTAAGAAGTGAACATTTCAGCATCTAGAGCTCAGCCTGATACTCTGTTAATAAATAACATGAACAGTGAAGATAGTCTTATACTCAAGGCTTTAAAGCGTTAAGAAGATAAAAGTAATATGTTCTCATCCTTTTACATCAACTATTAACCTGCAACAACAACAAAAAGTTGACTCAGTCCTCAGGGTTTAAACCAGACACCCTTATTCTATCTCATAGCTTGCAAGTGACTAGACGCCATCCTCTCCAAAGAGAATCAGCAAGAATAAAAGTTAACTAATTAGGAAGTTTTTAAGAGATAAATTTCTATGGTTGACAAATGAATGGCCCTGGACAATGGCTTAGATTTTAGCCATCTAGCACGTAGCATTTAGAATTCATTTTCTCCATTTTTTCACTGTGTCTAGGCAGCTATCAGATTGAATTGTTTTAAGGATGTTATTTTTCCTTATCAGGACCATGATTCCTTATCTAGTTTCTGCTTTTCTGCTCACCAACATGCTGACACTTTGGCATTAGACTTGTTCTCCCCAAAGCAAAACCAAATCCTGTCTGTTAGTCATTTGATTAGCACATTATGTATGGGTAATAATACGTTGCTCACTCTACACAGATGTAAATCTAAAAAAAAAAAAAAATAGCATTATCATAACATCTCCTAGCTTAGCTACTTTGAGGCAGCTCTTCTCCCATATTACAAAGTCTTGCTATTTTTATAACCATGCATATGGAAGGCTTATTCCTTGTGTGAGATTTCAGTTCAGTGTACACAGAAGACAAAATTATAGACCCCAAACTGAATATTCACTCGTCCTGATTTGTATATCTTCTTTGAATACAAGCCAAGTTTATTAATAATTTTTAAGTCAGAAGGAAAACAATCTTAATTTGATAAAAGAATAAAAGGAAGCAACATAAACAGAAAAGCAAATAATTTAAATTAAAAGCAAATAATTTGGAACCTCCCAGACTGAAACAAATAAGGAGAAAAAAGCTGGGTGTAGTGCCTATGTGTTAGTGTGACAGTTATGTTCTTTTTCAATGTCTCAGTTTCCAAAAAAATGCATAATGAAAGTGAAAATATGCTTCTTGAATGGCAGATTGAGAAATTATATTCTCTAAACTCTGGTAGCGTAGTGGTTACGAATTGGGCTGTGATTCTCAGGGTCAGCAGTTCGAAACTACCAGCTGTTCTGCGGGAGAAAGATGAGGCGTTCTGCTCCCATAAAGACTTACAGCCTTGGAAACCCTGCACAGGGTCGCTATGTGTCGCAACTGATTCCACGGCACATAACAACAACAACAAAATTATCTTAAGGTGTACTGTAGGAACATAATGAAAAAATTGTATTTATTTAACTCTTCAACTAATATAAAAATGTTCCTTTTCCAATTGAATTCCATGTATTACCCTTCTTCAAATAGTTTAGTCACTGAAATTGTTTGTAAGGATTGTTTACAAAAACCCAGCAACCATAAGTACCAATGGTTCCATTCTCTATCTCTCTAGAAAATTAGAGATAAAGCAAAGTTCATACTCCTAACGTCTCAAACCATCGAAATCATTAGTATCATATCCAAATTAGCAAATGTGCACAGCGTGAAGTTATTGATTTAGATTCACTTGGCTGAAGGACTCCAAAGGAAATCAGCTCTCTTTATGGAATATATTTGACTGAAAGTCTAAGGACAGGGAGGAGCCTAGACATGCCTCATCAGAGTACATGGTCTCTACTCCAAAGATGACCACCAAGGTCTTCTGGCAAGATGGTAGACTAGGCAGACACCCTACACAGACCCTCTACAACAAAGACACAGACACCCAATGAAATAGAAACAAATGATAATCCTGGAACCCTAAGTTTCAGAGGAAAAGATAGAGCAGTGGACTGAATACCAACTAGGAGTAGAAACTAAACAAAAACTGCAAGAAAGGAGACAAATGAGTGAAGTATCAGTTGGTCTGATATGGCTCTCTGATCTTGAAGTACTACAAACAGTCTAACAACACAAACATACATAGTAGCTAGCAACAACATGATAGTGTCCTCCCTTGATTCTCCACATTCTCCTGGTGACAAGAAGTGTTGGCAGTCCCCACCTTCACCCATCCAGTGGCTGGTGAGATACCCTGCACAGTCCCTGCTCTGTCTGAGGTTGAAGTCACAACCTGTGGCATAGCTTGGACTCTGGATACATCATCCATTCATCAGGCGACACATGGACTCCACCTCATCAGACCAGCAGAACACCAAGTACTAGGTTTCAGGCCACCCCAGAGCAAGCAGAAACTCCTTCCATAACCAGCCACCCTGACCACAGTTGCCCTCTGAGCTATAAGAAGTTCCATCGAAGAATAAACAGCTTGATCTTGACACCTTATGAGCTAGTATGAACTACTTCTGGATCAGATGCGTCATCACAGACAACAGCTAGGCTGAGAGGAACTCCAGCTAGGGCCAGGCATACCACCCCCTCCTCCTTCCTCCTCCACATTGTGAGCTCCTTGTATGGCAGATGTCCTGACTGCCATAGTTTTCCCTTCTTTGGATCCTGCCCCATCCCAGTTTTTTTCTTTTATTTGTTTGTTGTTTTTATTTTCATTACTTTCCTATACTTTTTTTTATCTTCATCTGTTTTTTGTTTTTTTTTTCCTGCTTTTCTTTTCTTTTTTCCTTTCCATTCTTTTCCTTTTTAATCTTTTCTCTTAGGTTTTTTGTTTGTTTTTTTCTCATTCTCACAGTTTTCTTCTCTCCTTCCAACTTTTGATTCTTGATTATTTTTCTTTTTTTCTCTCATCTTTTTCTCTTACCTTGTTTTTATTTTATTTTCCTATTTGTTGCTGTTTGCTATTAAATTCCTTTTTCTTGCTGTTCTTTGATTTCCCCTGTCATTTTTTTTTTTCTTTTTTGATATTGGTTTTTGTTTGTTTTATGTTTTTTCCTTGCCCAACTCAAAAGGAAGACAGCAACTGTGTCCATATGACCCAACCAAGCTTGTATCTCCTGCAACCCCATCTATACATACTTCCACAAAACCTGATCATCAATAGACAGCCTTCAATGCCAACCAAATTCACTTTCCTCAGTGCTACATAAACAGCAAGGGGAATTGTGCACATATTCACATTCTGTATCACACAGACCAGGAGAGAAGTGGTAATCACCTAAGAACACAGAAACATGCAGTCATCAATTAAATACAAATATAACACCACCACAATGTCTCAGTTAATACCATTATTATTCAAATTTATGCACCAAACACTAAAACCAGTGATGATGATGTTGAAGAGTTCTACCAATTTCTTCAGTCTGAAATTGATCAAACATGCAATCAAGATAATTACTAGTGATTTGAATACAAAAGTTGGAAACAGACGAAGGATCTGTACTTGGAAAACACAGCTTTGCTGATAGGAATGAAGCTGGAAATAGCATGATAGAATTTTGCAAGAACTTCTTTATTGCAAATGCTTTATTTTTATTTAATTTTTTTTTACGTTTTTATTGTGAATTATGTGATAGTTTACATAGGGGAACTTTAGCTTCACATTTATCCTATCTTATTTTGTTTCATTGCAATGATTACAATTCCCTGCATGCATCATTACACAGCCAAAGGGTACACCCTCACAAGACCTTTTCCCTCCCAGAGTCCAGAGTCCCCAGCCACTCCATCTCTGGCATCTCTGCTTCTCTGGATAGGGTCCTGCACTCTGCTTTTCTCCTTTGATGGTCCCAGGGTCCTACACTCCTGGACTGCAAGACCAGCCAATCCCCTCCTTTTGTTATAAAATGTCTATCTTTATATTTGCAACACTCACAATCAGTCCTGATAGCAATTATCCACTATTGAGCCACAAGCGTCTTATTACCATCTCCTTTCACCAGCCCCATCCAGACAGCTTGGAAACCACTCTGAAGATTCTACCTTCTCTGTACCCTCTGAAACTAGGCTCCCTCTTGAAATCTTGTGAGCCAGTCACTTCTTGCCTTTGTAGCCCCCCATTTTGGGTAGCCAATGTCTAAGTTGCCCATCCCTGTCAACCCTGTGCACCGAGGAGGTGGGAATGATCCTCACTGTAAAGATTCGTTCCCTCTTTTGAGCTACTACATCCACAAGCATAGGTCAAGTTCATCAAATTGTAGCAGTTTACTCTTTTTTCCTCTTTCTTCCTCTAGTCAAGTTCTGGTCATCCAGGCCTTGAAGCTAGGTCAAATGCACACTATCTCCAAGTATGGGTGTTCCTGTGCATCTCCCCTCACTTCATATCAGCTGGCCACATCAGTCTCTGCTGTAGCCCTCTGTGGCCATGTCCCTGTCTCTGTGCCCAGGAGTCCCCAGATCTCGCCATACTGCTGGCCAACCATGTCACAACCATGTCTATTGAACATGGTCTGACTTAGCTCACCAACTTCATTGCTGTTTTTCCTCCACTTCCCCTTATTGGTGCTCAGCAGCAAGAGCACATGCCTGCTCATGTATTGCCCTTGAGTGTTAGTCTCAAAAGGGGGTTTGCCCTGAGGGGACCTGACCACTAGCCATGATGGCTCCCCAGGGAACGACTTTCTTATTCTTGTAGTGGTCAATCAGACTGCCAATTTTGTTTTTATTTTTCCTGCTGATCTTTCTTTCAAGAAGTATCTTCTATTCTTATAGCTATTTCATCCTGGTCTGCTTGTCCTTCAGTGAAAGTTTCCCACCTCAAAAGGTTCTGGATGAGGATCAGGATTCCACCTATGCTCTTATGTAATACAAAGGGTCTGCAGGAAGCCTCCTCCACTGGGCAAGTTCTAGACCCATTTTAGGAATTCCAATCAGTTATAGGCTTAACAGGTACTTACAAGCTTTCTATGGCAATATTTCTGACTATTTCTCTCTCCCCCTCAAGAGCTGATTTTACAATAGTAAGTAAGGGAAACCAAGATTCAAAAGACAACCAAGAATCTTAACATTATTTCCTCTCTTTTACCCTTTCAAACCATGCCTCAATCCCTGTATCCCGGAGACGTGTTGTTCCAAGGCTGTGCGTACATCATTACTTACCTGTGTCCCACTTAGTTCATGCAAATGTGCCTAACTGTCCTATCCGGCTTGTTCTTTCATTCCCCTCCCACTTCTAGTGTATTGCCTGCCCCTCCCCCCAAGCACCCAAACTATGCTGTGTCTATTCCCCATCCTGTGCTCCACCTTCCCCTCCCTCCCCTCACCCCACCACATACACCCCGGTAAACAGCAAATATTTTTCCCCCCTCTTGGTGTGGGTACTTTTTCTTAATCTTTTACAATAATGGTCCTATGCAGTATTTCTCCTTTTGTGACTAATTTCACTCAGCATAATGTCCTCAAGGTTCCTCTGTGTTATGCGGTGACTTGCAGCTTCCTTGTTATTCTTCAAGGTAGCATAATATCCCATTGTGTGTATGTACCACAGTTTGGTTACCCATTCTTCCATTGATGCGCACTTAAGCTGAAACAATCTTTTTGCTATTGTAAATAGTGCTGCTATGAACATTGGTTTGCATGTATCTACTCTTGTTATGGCTTGCATTTCTTGTGGATAAATGCCAAGTAGAGGAATTGCTGGATTTTAAAGTATCTCTATTTCCAACCTTCTGAGGAAGCATCATATTGTTTTACAGAGTGGTTGGACAATTTTGCAATCCCACAAGCAATGTAGGAGGGTTCCAGTCTCTCCACATTCTCGCCGGCATTTACTGTCCTCTTCTTTTTTGATCTTTGCTGTTATTGCTGGTATGAGATGATATCTCATTGTTTTAATTTGCATCTCTTTAATGGCTAGTGATTATGAAAATTTCTTCATATGTTTGTTGGTTGGCTGCCCAGATTTCCTCCTTGGTGAAGCGTCTGTTCATGTCCTGTACCCATTTTTTAATTGGGTTATTTGTCTTTTTCTTGTAGAGGTGTCGTAGCTTCCTATATATTTTAGAAATGAGTCCCTTATCTGATGTGTAGTTACAAAATATTTTTTTTCCATTTAGTGGGCTCCCTTTTGACGCTTTTGGTGACGTCTTTTGATGCACATAAGTTTTTAATTTTTAGTATGTTCAAATCATCTATTTTGTCTGCTTTTGTTCATGTAATTTTCAAAATGTTTGATAGTTTATGTATGTCCTGATTAGGGCCCTCACATTTCTCCTATTTTTTCATTGATGGTATTTATAATTCTGGAATTCATATTTAGGTTTTTAATAGATGCTGAGTTGGTTTTTGTATAGGGAGTGAGGTAAAGATCATGTTTCAATCATTTGCATAACGCTTTCCAGTTCTACCAGCACCAACTGTTGAAGAGACTATCTCTTCCCCATGCAATATACTTAGGCACTTTGTCGAAAATCAGTTGGTTATATGTAGATGGGTTAATTTCTGGATTCTCAATTCTGTTCCATTGATCAATGTATCTTTCATTGTACCAGTACCAAGCTGTTTTGACCACTGTAGCCGTATAGTAAATTTTAAGTCAGGAAGTGAGAGGCTTCCAACCTTATTCTTTTTCTTAAGCAGTACTTTGCTTATCCTGAGTCTCTTTCCTTTCCATATAAAATTTGTAATTTTGTTTTCTATTTCTTTGAAGAATATCGTTGGAATCTGGATTGGGATTGCATTATATATATAAATTGCTTTGGGCAGTATTGACATTTTCATAATGTTGTGTCTTCCTATCCAGGAGCATGGTATATTCTTCCATTTTTGTAAGTCTCTTTTGGTTTCTTGTGGTAGTGTTTTGTGGTTTTCTTTGTATAGGTCCTTTGCTATTCTGGTTACATTTATTCCTAGAGAATTCATATTTGGGTGGCTATTGTAAACGGTATTGTTTGCCTAATGTCCTTTTCAGTGCTGTCATTGTTACTATAGAGGAATCCAATTGATTTTTATATGTTGCTCTTATACCCTGCCATTTTGCTGTGTCTTCCAATGAGGTCTAGTAGCTTTTTACTGAGTTTTATTTTTTACTGGGTTTTCTATGTATAGGATCATATCATCTGCAAATAGAAAGAATTGTACTTCCTCTTTGCCAATTTGGATGCCTTTAATTTCCCTATCTTGCCATATAACTCTGGCTAAAAATTCCAAAACAATATTGAATAGGAATGGTGACAAAGGGCAACCTTGTCTGGTTCCTGTTGGCAGAGGGAAGGCTTTCAGTTTCTCTCCATTGAGAGTAACGTAGGCTATTGGTTTTGTATGCATGTTCTTAATTACGTTGAGCAATTTCCCTTCATTTCCTACTTTGTTGAGTGTTTTTATCAGGAATGGATTTTGGATTTTGTCAAATGCCTTTTCTGCATCAATTGAAATGATCATGTAGTTCTTTGCTTTTATCTTATTTATATGGTGGATTACATTGATTGTTTTTCTGATCTTCAACCATCTTTGCATCCCTGATATGAGTGCCTCTTGGTCATGATGTATTATTTTTTTGATGTGCTGCTGGATTCTGTTGGCTAGGATTTTGTTGAGACTTTTTGCACCTATGTTCATGAGAGATATTGGTCTATAATTTTCTTTCTTAGCGATGTCCTTCCCTTGTTTTTATATGAGGGTTATGCTTGCTTCATAAAATGTATTAGGAAGTTTTCCATCCTCTTCTATATTCTGGAATGTTTGGTAGAACACACCCATGAATTATCTGGGCCTGGACTTCTTTTGGTTGGGAGTTTTTTGATGACCCGAACAATTTCTTTTGTTATGAGCCTGTTCAAGTCTTCTACTTCACAAGTTTAGGTAGGTCGTGTTTTTCTAAAAATGTATCCATCTCTTTTTCAGTTTTTAAATTTGTTGGATTATTACTCTTCATTTGTTGTTGTTGTTAGGTGCCATCGAGTCAGAACTGACTCACAGTGACCCCATGCACAGCAGAACGAAACAATGTCTGATCCCGGGCCAACCGCACTACCGCTGCCACACTTGA